>NC_041395.2:87870716-88217591 GCF_900747795.2 Erpetoichthys calabaricus
TCAATTGACAAAGTTAAACATGTTGTAAATGTGTGTAAAATTCAGAGGAAGTTAGATCTTTTGAATGAAGATCAGAAAGACAGAATGTAGGGCACACTCTTTGCGCAAAGGTTTTTGGAATCTGAAACACTTGAGCCATTAAGTTAAAGCTGAAACCTTAATAAACTTTTTACAATGTACTGGAAAGAGATATTTGGTCACCTAAGCGTAATGTACTAAATGGGTTCGTTTGTAAGTGGATATGTTAGGTCTTCTAAATTTTCATTTTAATGATATCTTCTAATCAAGAATGGTTAATATTTTAAAATGTTTAAAAGTAATAACTGTGCATATTTTTACTGCTAACCACTTTTAATTGAAATATTGTAACAGAGGTTAAGGTGTTTCTCCTCCGAAAAACATAAAATAAAAACAGACCACACGCATAACTATACAGATGGATGGACATACAGCATGCACTTCAAATAATAAATTCACATTCAGAAATGCCTTAAACATGCTAATTCATCAGAAACTTGAAGTTAAAAATTTTGACACCATTCTTCTTCTTCTTCTTTCGGCTGCTCCCATTACCTCAATTCCAAGATAGTAGGGACAGTATGTAAAATACTAACTAAAAACAGAAAGCAATGTTTTTTAAATCCACTGTGACCTGCATTAAAAAAAATTTAAAACATTACAATGACAAACACACACTGTTTTTTTTCCCACATAGCAACTTGATTATTCTTTGTACAGCCCCAACTCAGAAAAAGTTGTGAAAGTATGGAAAATGCAAAGAACAACAGAAAGCAATCATTATAAATTATCTTTCACCTGAAAATAGTATTTACAGACAGCACATTATTTGATGTTAAAACTAATGGTTTTTTAAAAAAATATAAACCCTTATTTTGATTTTGATACTTGCAACATATTCAATAAAGGTTTGGACAGTAAAGAATTTACCATATTGTGTCTTTGCCTTTCCTTCTCATAATAATAAATAAACGTTTAGTCACTGAAAACATCAATTTATTGAGTGTTTCAGGGGTAATTTTGTCTCACTGGTCTTACAAACAAGTCTTAAGCTGTGCAATAGTATGGGGTCGTTAATGTCAATTTTTTCATTTCAAAATGTGCCACACATTCTATTGGGGATAAGTCAGGAGTGTGGGCAGGCCATTTGAGCACCTGTCCCCTCTTTTTATGCAGCCATGCCTTTGTAATGCACGCAGAATGTGTTTTTGTGTTGTCCTGCTGAAATATGCATGGGAGTCCATGGAAGAGATGTAATCTTGAAGGTAGCACATGTTGCTCCAAAATCTGTATTTACTTTTCAGCATTGTTGGTGCCTTTGAAGAAGTGCAAGTTATCCTTGCCCAGGGCACGGACACGACCCTATATAATCAGAGATGATGACTTCTGGACTTGTGACTGGTAACAGTCTGGATGATCCTTTCCTTCTTATTTCTTGTTAAAAAAGAACTGAAATATTGATTTGTCTGACCACAATACATTTTTCCAGTTTGTGATGGTCCACCCCAGATGCTTGTGAACTTAGATAAGTCAGTGGCACTTCTGGACACTGTTAATAAATGGCGTCCTTTTGCATAGTACAGTACAGTTCTAACCAGCATTTGTAGATGTAACTATGCATTGTATTACTTGATAAAGGTTTGCCAAAGTATTCCTGCGCTCATGTGGTTGTATCACTTATTGATGAATAACGATCTTTGATGCAGTACCATCTGGGGGATAGGAGATCATTATTTTCATTCTGAAATCACTGCTTTCTGTTTTTATTTGCATTTTCAATACCACACCAACTTTTTCCGAGTTGGGGTTGTAAATGCAAGCTCAATCCGAATTTGGTGTTTCACAATTTGGAACAAGGGTAATATAAGACTACACACATTGTGAAGTTTCGAGAGACACACCCATAAGAAGTAACACTATCATGCTTAGGTATAAAAGCAGCATGTACAGTATGAAAGCCACAGATGTTAACAATCCAGGGTCCAGGGTCACCACCTTATGAAATACTGTCTGATCATATAATCCAACAGTTAGGGAAACAATATTTCTCATTGCACTCAGTATCAAGGTCAAGCCATTTCAATGCACAAGAGTGAAAGCCGTTAAATAGTTATAATCAAAGGATGCAGCAATAGAGACACGTAAACATAATATTCTTAAATTATACCAAGAAACATTTTCATTGATATATTCTATGCTTAATGGTTTATTTATATTGCCTGATGAAAACCACCTGCACAGTGCACTTCACATATTTCAGATAAATGCCTTGTGAGTTTCTAAGTAGTAAAATTTCTAATTGAGTCACTGTACTCTTTGAATACTCCACACCAAAAAACGCTGGCTTCTTGTTGAAGAATGAGTTAATGGTCAATCATTGCTGTTATATCATTGCTGTTATATCATTGCTGTAATCTGGCCTAAAGCTCCTCTGTCTCTTTAAGCAAAGTTAGCAACACCTGTAATCACGCAGGGATCTTCAATTGGGCAGCTTCTGTCTCAGCGATCATATGTCACAAGTGTTGAGGGTGCAATAAAAGTGTAACTTATCAGAATATTACTTAAAAAGCCAGAGCTAGACCCTCGTACACTTATACTTATAATACTTACACTTATATACAAATATACTTACCCTTATAATACTTATAGACCCATTTCAATTTTACTTTTTTCTCTAAAGCACTTGAAAAGTAGTTGCTACTCAGCTTCATTCTCACGTTAAATTTCACAGTTTATTAGTCTCACCTTAAATTTCACAGTTTATTAGCATCTTAGTCATAGTACAGAAACAACACTAACCTGTATTGTAAACAACATTCTGACATTCTCTGATGGAGGGAATTCCACCGTAGTTATGTTGTTAGGTTTGGTTGCAGTGTCTGATACCATTGCCCATTCAATTTTATTAGATAGACTGAAAAATTTCATTGTTGTTGCCTGTTTCAGTTTGTATTTATCAAATCAACTAAAGTATGATGTGCTGACAGTACTCCATCATTATAGTCAGAAGGTAAACATGGTGTCCTTCAGGCTTCAGAGCTCAGTGTTGGGACATTTACTGTTTACTCTTTAAATGTTTCCATTTGGAAGTATCATTAGAAAGCATAACATTAGATTCCCTGCAGATGACACCCAATCATATACCTTTCTTTTTGATCAAATGATGTTTCTCAAATGCTGCCCTTAATTAGTTGTGTCTTTGATTTAAAGGAGAGGATGTATGAGTGCTATTTGTATCTAGATGCAGAATAAAACAGAAATGTTATTTATTGGGGGTTTAATGATGACCAAACAGCCTTCTGTAAATTTTTAACTCAATTGAAATCACCATTACTTATACTGAATCAGCATGCAATTTAGGCATTATTGACCTTAAGTCAACCAGTGCAATTTGTACATTTAACCAGTGCAATTTGTATATATAACAGGTGCAGTTTGTATATTATGTAAAGTACTTTTATTACTATTCGGTTTGTTATTATTTTCTCTCCTCTTGTCTTTTTAACTCTTATGCCTCACACTGAGTTGACTGCACCATCAATTTCATTGTTCCTATCTATTTAGATTTACTACTTTAGTCTAGCATAACCTGACTAGAGCTGCTGATTAGCTGTTTGTTTGTAATATGTCTTCAAAAATATAAGTCTCTCTATTATATAAAAAAATCCTGGGACGAGACGAGACTTTTTAGCCTGGGACAAGACAACACTTTTTCAGAGAGATAATTTCATGTCCCATGAGACAAGACTTTGTGCCAAGAGGTTTAACCACGCCTGAGGCCGGAAATAAAAGACAAAGAGTAGATGACAAAGTAGAACATCATAAAGAGGTTCAAAAACATTGGCGCGATACACATGCAGAGCAGGTTAGACATAATGAAAGTACCAAAATTCGAAAGTCTTAAAAAATGATAGTAAAGATCGCATTAGCACAAAAAAATGGAAATTATTACTCGGTGAAATAATGGAACAGCGAAAAGAGATTGAATATATGGACTTAGGTGATATGACAGAAGTATGTATGTTGCCATCAGGGAAAAGTAGTGTTTCTTCCCAATGAAGAGGCGTATCCGCAAGAATTAAAAGATTTGTTGTTTGGTGAAAGTGAAATCCACATACGTGAGCAGCAGAGACGCGAAGTGGCAGGTGCGTAGCGCAGGCTGGGGGGCTGGCGAATTAAGTGAGCAAGGGGCGAAACCACCTAGTAATGCAATATTTATAAACAGTTACTAACCCTCTATTCTGTTTTTCTTCTCTGTATCTCGATGTGGCACTTGGTGCAACGGCTCTACTGTCACGCTGCTTTATTGCATATGAAAAAATCATCTCAAATAAAGTAGCTTTGGAATCAACAGATGGAAAGATTTTCTCATCAGACTGGATGGCCAGTAGACACCACATTAGAATACACAGAAGGGTCCAGTTGTCCAAGGTCTCCAGGACTGTAACTGTGTCTGACTTTGCCTTTCTCTTTCACAATTTTAATCTTCTCTGTTGTTAACTTGCCATAGTTCATCATTTCATGTATGGACAGATTGTGTTTGTCTCCATTTATGTTAAACAGTTTATACTTTGTCTTCTGCGTGTTTTAACAAATTTGTATCTTTATATGTACTAATTCTATATTTAGTAATTAGTATAATCTATCCTTGTATTTTATCTGAGAATTTGTTCACAACACTCTGTGCCTGCACTCAATAAAGAATGCTATGCAAAAAATAAGTTGCATTATATTGTATTGCTGGTTGCATGCCAGACTCACTCTTACCTTGTCAAACTTCTTTGTCAAGACTCAGTTGTTACCCCAGAGCTTCATCTTCACTTTATGCACAAGTATTCAATGCATTTGATCAGATTATTGTTAAAGTTTTACAATTCTGCTCCATGACAAGACATCTCAACACTGGGTACATTATTTTGGTTATCAAAAATGTTGAACCTAACAATTCACAACAAAAGTAGACAAATCTCCTACCAAGTTGTTATACAGAAAGAGAAAATGAAAGGTAGTCTTCACTAGACAAGGTTGTGCATACTAAGAAGAAGTGGGTGATTCAAATCAGGTGCTTCCCCTAAGACGTTCTCTCACAGATGTCTACTCATTATCCTCATAACAATGAATGCTTACTACTTGCTCCAGCAAGCTCATTAAAATTTTTCCAGGAAGTGTGATTCACCTTTACCCAGAATTCCCTGAAACGTTATTTAAATAATTGTGGTGGAAGATCCAGCTGCCTGGATTATTAGGTACTATGTAAATAAATAGAGTATGGGGAGTGTTTTGCAGGTTTTGTCAAAATGAGAAACACTTGGGGGAGGATGAAGGTACAACACCATTGCTAATATATGTTTTGTTTCTGTTCTAAGAGTGGAGGAAGAGTCCCCAAATGAGCTGTGACGTCACTTCTGTCACAATGACTCAAGCCACATCCCTTTCAGTTCCACCGCTATTTATTAGACATCCACTCTTTAACTAACTTTTGAATAGCAAAGAGCTCCATCACTGTGAGGCTTTTTTCACTTAGCTGATGGGGTCATTTTTTTACTCTTACATATTTTCTGGCTTTTCTTTTGACCGTTGGACTCCATCATTAAACAGGTCATCCTCTGGGTCCCCAAGCCTCTTTATAAACCTATGTTATCATTTACGACAGATAGATAGATAGATAGATAGATAGATAGATAGATAGATAGATAGATAGATAGATAGATAGATAGATAGATAGATAGATAGATAGATAGAAACTGGACAAATAATCGAATTAAAATATTGGTCCATCTTACCCTCAGATTAATGTGATACCCTGTGACATTGTCATTATCTGTGAAATACAACAATATACAGTACAATACATTTAAATGTTAGGTAAACTAATACCTTGAAACCTGCTACTAGGAATATGTATCAGTTATGACCTGTCTATAATGAAAAAGCAACACCGCAGGTTTAGAAAATAGCCTTAATGTGAAAAAGAACAGGACACAATAACATGGAAAGAACATGTAGACTACACACACTGCACCAGCTTAACACAAGACTCTAGGGCTGTCTAGTAGCAGTGCTATTGTGTTTGATAGCCAACAAGAGGCCAGAAAAAATTGAAAAAATGATTTTCTAAATGCCTGTTATTTCTGCACCACAAATGTAAAATCCACTATGCAACTAGTTTCCTTTCCATTAAGTGAAAGGAGCATATGTAAGATTTTCTAGTAGCTTTTTCAAATTTAAGGCTGACAGGTGGTCCTCTTTAGTGGTGGGTGAAGATCAAGGTACCATTCTGCTCCATTCTGATCAGCATAAAGTCTAGTGTTCGATGCATTCCTCATATTCGTCTGCTTTCTTGTTTCTTTTTTTTTAAGTACTGTGGCCACTTTCAGCAGGGAACAGGCTGAACAGATGATTACGTCATCCATGTAGGTGGCCCTATAGGTTCTATGGGGTTGTAGCAATCTATGCACCAGACATAGGGAGGCTGCCAGCATTTTGTTCCTTGTTGGATTCCATTAAGGGGATTTGCTGATAACTCTTTTTGTCATATCAAGGGTAGTTAAATACTGATCTTTTCCGAGTCTAACAAGGAGGCACAGATTAAGAGTCAAAACTGGAGACCTAGATGAAGGAAATCATTGCAAAACTGCCTACTACAATTGCTTTTTGGCATGAGTAAAATCAGATTAGAAAGGGGTTGAAGCTTTCCTCAGTCACCCCTTGTTCTAGTATTGTTTTTATTTCCAGCTTCACCTCTCCCGAGTTTGCCTTCGATTCCCAAATCATGACTCCCAGATCAATCACAATGTTGTTCAAAGTGAGAGAAGTCTGTCTATGTTTGGTAAATGGCAACATCTCCAATAGAGGCTAAGGTTAAGGTTGACTTTTTTTTTTGAGAGGGCTTTAATTCTATGCTGAAATTTAATTCAAAGGAATGTGCAAAATGAGAGCCACCTGTGTTGTAGTCAGGTGGAGGCTCTTCCCTTTCCCTCCAGTTTCAGCAGGTTGATATGGTAAACTCTTTGGACTGTCAATTTGGTTGATAGACTAAATAATCCACCAATTCCCAACATTTACGAATTTCGCATTGCCTTTGCCAACAAGCTTGAATGGGTAGTTGAAATCAATACCATAACACAATCCCCTGGTTGAAACTCCTTGTGGGCTGCCCCACTGTTGTAAATCCCAGCTTGTGCTCACTGTGGCTGTATTTTTGAAGACCAATTGCCTAATTGTGTAATGTATTCAGTTATGTTAAATGAGGGCTGGGTTCCAGATTCCCACCCCACTTTTACTATGTCAAGAAGTGTGTGAGGCTGTCTTCCACACAAGAACTCTGCAGTGGCCTGTGGAACTTTTTTTTTTTTTTTGTTCTTTATTTCGCCTTATACAATTTCTTGTATTAGGAATTTGGTAGTTTTCGCATACCCCTTGGGGTCAGAGCGCAGGGTCAGCCATTGTACAGCACCCCTGGAGCAATTACAGGTTAAGGGCCTTGCTCAAGAGCCCAGCAGAGCAGTGGCCTTTTTGGAAGTGACAGGGATTTGAACCGGCAACCTTTGGGATACCAGCGCAGATCCTTAGCCACAGAGCCACCACTCCGCCCTAACTTTCCTTGAAGGTGAACAAAACAAGGAGGAGGAGCTGGTCAAAGTCTCTCCTGT
The DNA here is from genome assembly GCF_900747795.2 of Erpetoichthys calabaricus. Lineage (NCBI taxonomy): Eukaryota > Metazoa > Chordata > Cladistia > Polypteriformes > Polypteridae > Erpetoichthys > Erpetoichthys calabaricus. Next base: position 87,878,387 of record NC_041395.2, read on the forward strand.
CCTATTCTAAAATTTTTCACAGCATCTGTTTTACCATTTAGTTGAAACGTTTAATCAGCCTGTCTTTCTGGAGGTGATAAACACATGTTTTGAGATGTTTAATTTTGAGCAATTTGGCAACCCCTCCTTGAAAGTATCCAAGGTCAACGGACTTGGTTTGTTGGGACTTCTTCAGGGATTTCAACATGCACAAATTCCCCCACAAGTTCCTAAGCAATATTTTTGAACTAGTCTGTCTCATGGAAATTGCCTTGGATAATGGGTAGCATAGTCCTTGAACAGCAATGTATACTTATACTCTTGGTTCTAGTGGATCAATGATATCCACCACAATTCAAAACAAGTACTAACGGAGCACACTCTTTGCGTGTAGTGAGGCAAGGTTTACTTTTGGGGCATGATGTGCAAAATCTTTGTACCTCCTTGTTTATCCCAGGCAAATAGAAATGAATTTTAATCCTTTTCAGGGCCTTGACTGTACCTAAATGATCACCCAAGGGATTTGCATGAGCCAGCTCACATATTTCCCATCTAAATGAGTGGGAAATCAGGAGTTGGCAGCATGCTTTGCCTTGATGCTCAACTAACTGGTATAACAAACCATCATCAATCAGGAAATATGGGCAGGCGTTAAGTTGGTGGTTGTTTGCCCATTTTTCGAAGCTACATCATTTCATGCCAGTGAATCATTGTTCCATTGCTCATGCTTAAACAAAGTGGGTAATAGGGTATACTGTAGCTGCAGAGAAGCAAAAGTATCAGGCAGGACTTTGAGCCATGATACCGACTCCATGGCTGCCTATGTTAACAATGTGGTAGCTGCAGCACCATCACATATCTGGAAGACAGCAACCATACACAGGGTATACATGCCTTTTCCTGGTCTCTTGCTTGGTGGGGAACCATTGAGAGATTAATTCTTTCTTTTACCACCAGGCTCCACTTTTCTTCAGGATGTAGTGTACCTCGCTACTTCAGACCAGTATCAACCTAGTATCACCAGATATGTTGGGGTAAGCAGAACTGCTACTTTCAGGATTACAGTGAAACCCTGAAACGAGACAGAACATAATACAGTCTGATAGCACTGTGTCTCACCATGGATACAGGTTAGGCTGATCCTTTTTCCATCATATTGTTGCAAACAAATGTAATGGTGCACAACAATGGCAGTGTTAATATCCAAATCCATCAGAGCCAACAGAGTATAGCCAATAAATATTGCAATACCTGCAAACAGTAATGAGAGAGGGATAGTTACCAACATCTTATAATACCTGCAGGCGAAAGATCATCCACAGTCAATTGGCTCATCAAACTGATTGTACTGCAATTAGGTACAATGTCCCCCCATCTCTCCAAACTTGTAACAGTGGGGTGGATTGGACAATTGTTCTTTTCCCCTGCTCCTAATTGATACTATTATTTCTCTGACACAGATTTTTGTGTTTGTGAGGGCCAAGGTTTTCTGTGACCATCCTGCTGCTCAGATTGGAGTGCGATGCAGTGCCTCTAAATAACACCCACCAGCCCCTCCATTTGCCCAGGAAAGGTGATAGATGGGCTGAGCCAGATTATGAGGCAGCGCATGTGCTAAATAGTCACACATACAGTAACTAGCTGTACCACCTTCTTTATGGTATTTTTTCTTGGCCATAACCAACACACTGATTTGCCCAATCTATCGAAGGCTTGAGAATGGCCTGATTTGTGTGGATCAAAGCGTCAGTCATGGCAATGTTGTACTTGGTTGTTTGGCACTAACCAGTATCTCATGATGATTTTTTCTTGAGAAGGGTGTAATTTATAGCTGTTATCTGTTCTATATTGAATTAAGTCTACTGAGCCTCTCCAGTCAAGAAGGGTGCCAGAATCTGTTCCCAATCTCCTGTTGGCCATTTATATCATGCTGTATCCTTTCAAAAAAAAAACAAAACAAAAACACTTCAATGTCATTACAAGGAAGGAGTACCTTTGGTGATCCCAGTGCACATTCAGCTCTCTTTGCTACTTGGGTATTTATTTAAGCTTCTGCCTTCTGTGAATTCAATATGCTGGTTTGCTACTTGTAGCTGCAGCTGTCGAACTTGCTCATCCATCTTTCGGATGACATCAGTGAGGTCCATGGGGTCAGACATGTCTCCTCTGTGAAATCTTGCTCACTGCACTATTATAAAACAAGTACATGCGTTTGAGAATAAAGAGTTGAGAAGTCAGCTGAAAACCCTTTTTAATCAGCTGGAAAATGAAATGTGAAATGAAAAGGCAAGCAAGGGTAAAAAAAAACTACAGCCTAAACTGTCAAGAAGCAAATGAAGAGGTTCCTAGTGGCCAGGAAGGTGTCCAGCTTCAGAATGAATACCAACTTCTAGTGGCAGTGGTCCTTTTTTAAGATGAGTTTGGAAGGGGTGGGATTTGGTGGAGGAAGTAGAAGTGAGATAATGAAGCTTTTGTTTTTGAAGCATCTGGAGTGTGAACAGAGAGGAAGAATGCATTAGTATTGGCACACTTTCCTAGGTGGTATTTCTTACCTTACTAGAGCCCTCAAGGTGACTCTGATGTGCTTGTACCTGCAAGATGTATATACAGTATATGAACATTTTTTATCTTACTTATAAAGTTCAGCGTCATTAGGAGTGTATTCCAGCAACAGCTGGTGTATGGAAATAGCAGTACAATACAGTGAACACTTTAGAATAACCACGTGTACTTACTTATTCTGGGCCAGTTTATAGTCTACAGCTAACCTAACCTGCATGTCTATGGGTTGTGGGAGGAATACTAGAACAGCCAAAGAAAAAACAGACAAAACAGATGCAGAGACCAGACTCAAATTTAAACCATGACGTCTGGAACTGAGAAACAAAGCATAATAATATGCATTTGACAACCTTGAGCTACCATAACACAATAAATATGCATTGGTGTATAAATTTCACATGTTTCTGCAGTTATGCAGGGGGTTGGGTTTTGGACAGTCACGCTTCTTCTTATGAGAATTCCCATCATATGGACATTTGATAATCTTGCCATAAATTCCCAGAGGGATTGGGGTCTTGTGACTGGTCTAATACTATACAACCACACATACATGCACAACAAATATATTAGTTACACCTGCTCATTAACGTAAACAGCATGCACTTCCTAACAGCCAACTTACTATGTGCAGAGGTTTAATTGTTATTGAACAAAACATTAAAACAAGCAAGGTGCGTGATCTTAAGTGATTTTGATCATGGTCTATGCACCACTGCATCTCAGAAATAACTTCCCTTTCAGGATTTTCATGTGCTACAGTCTCTTAAAGTATACAGAGGATGGGCTTTAAACAAAACCAATGAGTTCTGTTTTTAATAATACGAGAAAAACGGACATAATTGGACAAGCTAACATTAATGGCTTCAGACAACAGCACATTTTTCAACAATGGTGTGCAGAAGGGAGAGGAGGAGCACACAGAAAAATAAACTACTAGTGCAAGAGCTGAAAGATCAAATCATAACCAGGCAATGCCCAAATGAGATTTGAATCTCTCATCAGAAGAGAGCCAATATAGCTAACCGCGGCGTCACCTTACCTCTAAACGGAAAACACAAAGAAAAGAAGGACAAGCACGACACACGTGGCGAGTGACGAGACAAACTTCCTGACGGACGGGAAGTGGGCTTGTCCCGGACGGGAAGTGGGCGGATCTCGGGCGGGGCTGCCAGGGGGCGGGGCATTTCGTGAAACCAATGTACAGTACAAACTTTTTTTGAAAAGTTTTGGAAGGTAAGAGGAATTTTATCTGAGGAATTACACAGTGTTCGTGAAATGGCCCGTGGAAAGTAACCGTATTATTACAGCGGAAAAAAAAGAAAGGAGTGTAACCATCGACAGAACTCGAAAGGAAGCCGTAAAGTTATAGCTGGTAAGTAGACACGCCGGCCGCGTCTTATACAGGAATCAGATCGGAATCACTGGCAGCGGAGGGAGTCCATCGTTTAAGCATAGCCCACGCGTGTCTCCTTACACGTTTACGTTAAAACTGATGTGGCACGCATTTATAGTCGGTCAGTTACTAGAAATCAGGTTGGAAGATCTGTCGACATTATTGGGGAATGGAGGTAGAGAAGGCAGTGTTGTTGAGGTTTTACCAGGGAATAACGCTGAAGAAGTGGGATAAGGAAAGAAGCCCTGTTACTATGTCCGTGGTCGAAAAGTGAGCTCGTGTGGGGTCCGAACATCTTTAGAAACAGAAATACAAAAATGAAGTCCGCGGACGATTCTTTGTGTAGTCTGATGAAGAAAATGTTGACAGAAACGCGCCTGCCTGTAATGCCCTCGGGTTGCAAAAATGGTCAGACGATTCTAAAATGAAGTAACTCTTTCTTTTGCTTCTTGACCCCCAGCCAGCAGTCAGGCAGCTTGCCTGCGTAGATGCCACTATTTGGCATCTGTTAAAGCTGGCTTTGCTCTGTCACAATAGTTTATTGATTGCGTTCAGAGTGTACGATATTTCAACTCCAATTCTTTTGCTGATATTTGATACCCCGGTTGAGGTAGGAACAACCGCAGCTAAACAGCCCAATATAGAAAACGAGGGCGGTTGCATTTCCCCCTGAAGCTGGCTGTCACTTTCGTAGAGATTGTTTGCCTAGAACTGTTTGCTTTTTCGCTTTCGGGCTTTCTTGCTCATTTCGGACAGGAATAACCAATAAAAAAATGAATGGATAGCCTATCTCAGGTAGCGTGATCTGTCCTCCGTAAGGCATCGGGTGGCAATCTTGTGTAAGGTCAAGGGGAGAATGAATGGAACACTACAGTAGAAGTACTGGCTGTAAAAGACTTACTAGTAGTTAACACTCGTTTGAAGTGCGATGTGTTTTAATAATAATCAAGCATTATTTGATATGGCGCCTTTTGCCCTAGGTGATGAGTAACAGTTTTTTGAACTGCCTTGTAACATTGCCCACAGTCGAAGGGGCTGTATAAAATCAAGCTTGACTGGTGGGTGCAAAACACATAATGTTAGGGCACTAGATGAAGAAGAATGTGCATTTCAACACGTGGCATCTTAAGATTTCAAAGGCCATGGTTATCAGTTCAATGGAATTTGTTGCTGCAAATCAAAACATGCCTTACTGCAAGGACAAGGCATTGTTTTAGCACGTTTATCTATCCGTGGAATATTTCCAAGTCAAAACTGGTTTATATCAAAAGTAAGATCTATCAATATAATATATTTAATAGTAAATAGGTATATCTAAAATCTTTCATTTTGTTAAGCTACAATTGTAGAGAACTGAATTGGCCTCATTAACTGACCAAGCAAACTTAATTTTTTTTGTTACCAGGCACAGGGCGAAGTTAATCCCCATACTGCACCCACATTTTCCAGGAGTTGCTACCTTGGCACCATGAGGTGTAAGGCAGGAACTAACCTTGGATAGGGCAATAGTCTGTCCCGTGGTGCACTCACATGAACTTAAAATGCATGTTTTCAGAAAACTTAAGTACCCAATGAACCTGGGCACACTACGGGTATATACAGTGCTGGTGCTAAGTTATTTTGCGACCTAGGCCAAGCTAATTAGTGCGCCAGCTGACTGTTCGGTAGCTAACCCGTGTGGCATGCCCCCAAGACCACTTATGATCTGTGCCCTAGTTCTCCTTAATTGTGGCATCGATCCTGGGTACATACAGACAATAACCAGGTGGAGAATCTAATTCATAGTCCTGAAACCATAAGGTAGAATCTGTTATCACTGTGCTACTTTGTAGCCAAGTGCTGTGGAAGATTGTTGAAATACATGATTGATCACAGGGATTACTCACTGTAAGAAAAAAAAGTTGGTAAGCAGCCACTCAGTGTCAGAATCATTAGGGTAGGTATGCAACAGTCAGTTACAAAAGAAAGTAATCAGGGGTATCCTGACATCCACCCATCCTTTACTAAATTCACTTAATTCAGTTCAGGATGCAGGCTCTTTGGAGCTTACCATGGGTAAAATTAATTCAAATTCATTACAGAAAAATTGGGTTTGTGGTGCAGTTTGCACATTAACGCTTACAGATATGAGTGACTTTGAATTGAAGGTTTAGGCCTTGTTCAGCCAGAGCCTACACTTAAGTATTTCTTACTGTTTCATAGCTTTGTGCACCTGGGTGGTGTGCAGAATTAAATAGTCAACAGTTGTGATGACAGTGGCTTTTTCACGTTTCCTCTCTGTGTCTAGTAGAATCTGCAGTATCATCTTCTAGATCTTCATTTCACAAGTTGCTGGAGACGATTATCTGGTTCAGCAGCCAGCAAGAGAGGACCTGATGCTTATGTTAATTCTTTGTTTATCATCTTTGCAGATTTGGCAATGGTTTGCAACTCCTGAGGGGAAAATTCTTTGCATAGTTTACTGCGCCTTAACTTGCTTACCCAATGAGTCACAGTTGTCTCCTGAGACTGCAGTTTTTAATTGAGATAAAGGAAAGAAGAAATGTAGGTTTTTAGCATTACGCTACTTGAGATTATCACTAGATGCTGGAACCCTTGCCTGTCTTTTCTCCATTTTATTTGAACAATCATTAATATATCCATCTTTACATTCTATAACACCTTACATAGCAATCACTTTCCCTTTTCACTTTATAAAGCAAACAAGCAAGAACATAATACACATACATTATGTAACACTTTTTTAAAGCTATTAAAGCAACTCTCAAACAAAAGTATCAAAAAGTAGTATCACTAGGCAGATTATAAACAACAGCTGATGGTGTATATCAGTCCAAGATGCATGATTAGAATGCAAATTTAATAAACAGCTAGTTCCCCATACTGTACTATTTAAACCTATGATCAATTTTACTGTAAAGGTGGAAATGTAAAAAACAAAAATAAACATTCCAAGGCCTGCTTTTACCAGAGTGCAAGAGGTTATCTTGCTGTTACTAGGTGTAAAGCAGGATCAACCTGGGCTGGGACACCAGTTTATCACAAGGAACACTTATGCACCCAGTTTCATATTAGGTCATTTAATAGATGCCAGGTTTATATTCCCATGGATTAAAGATCATACTGTAACAGGTTTTTAAACTTTTGTGGTCTTGAGTACAGAAGTGTAGTCTTAAGGATTTAACAAAGGAATCAGTAAAGCTAATCCAGTGGGAATAATTGTTCCAGTTAATTATCAAATCAAATATAAAAGACATTGTTGAAAGTTAAGGTAAAGTGCTTCTAAGATTAAAGTTAGGAAGCACGTCTTCATTCATAGTGTTGTGGGAATCTGGATCAAAATATTAATTTATGTAGCTTAGGAAAAACCTTTTAAGGAGTAACTGGATGAGATATTGGGACAACTTAACTATTAGGTAACCAAATCAGCTTGAATGGCTAAATGGTTTCCTCTTATGTGGATAACTTCTTATGTAGTAGAAAACCAGAATATCTGTAGAAAGACAAGGAGCACACTATGAGAAAGGTCAAATTCCACACATGCAGGTCTAGTACTGGGAATTAAACCCTCTAGAGGTGTAAGGTAGCGACTCTCTCCTAATTACTATGCCTTAAATGAGTAAAACAACACATAGCATATATAGTATATTTTTTATTTAATTTCAGCTTGCCTAATGTTTGCTTTACAAGAGTTTAGCCACAGTATTTTACCATCCCATTACAAGGCACACTCGGCAACCATAGTCATTCATTTTGGGCCTGTTGAGCCTGGAATTTGTGTGTTCCGTTGATGGGTGCCCCAGAGTGTGCTGATTAGCTTGAAATAATAGCACTGATGGGCTTGGGAAATGTAAGAGAACATCCTGATGAAAGCATTACAGTTTCAAGAATTAAACACAAAAGTCGACTCTAAAAGGTCAACTGCCGCATCTGAAGTGGTAAGAGTTTACAAGCATTACTAGGTGATTCAGTTCAGTTTTATTCTTCTATAGTGCTGTTCACTGAGACAGTTTCATAGTAACTGTAACCTTACAAACTTTGCATTGATTAGATGACATATTTCCTTAAATGAGCAGTACTAAGGAGAATTGTAAACTTTGGCCAAAACGTAATAGAAACAATACTAACAGAAGTCTTGGCATTTTGGCCAGTTTATATTTATTAAAGGATCACCGGAAAGAAAACATCAACACATGTAGGACAGTTTATATGGTGTCTGCTGCTGCACACGTTACATGATCTTCCTAAAAGTCCTGTCCCCTGTAGACTGGTGTTGGCCCCTGACCTTACGGAGTTTGGCTAGATGCTCTGAGGAAGTGGTTTCCCTGCACAGCAGCATTAGTGTTGTGTTTCTCCACAGCTGTATATGCTTAACCCATTGTTCCCTGCTGCTAATTTTTGTGATTCAGCATGTACAGTATCTTCACCTCAGAGGTTCATATTAGTCAGCATCTCCAAGCTTGCAAGATAATGGAAGGGAGAGCTGAGGAGCTTATGCTGTGTAATACATAGGTATTGCGAGCCAGCCCTAACATCAGCAGGATACATGGGGTGTCTATTTTTAACTGGTCAATTGCCACAGCCTCATTTAATCAATTTTTATTTTGTGACTTGCTTTCATATTGCTTATAAGTTGATTTAATTAGGTTTAAAATCAAAAAGAGCTCAATTAAAAGTTAAACAGATAAACCCAATAAAAAAGCATTTTATACCTCATCATTAGATTGGAATGGTCAATGTGCAGGCTTTATTTGCACAGGAGCTGTTTGAGAGTATGATTTGAATATGAGGAACAATATGGTAGGAACCAGTGTTACAGTATTATTGGAGTATCAGGTTCTGACAAATGTTACAAGTCTGTAATGGAGTGCGTACTCACTGTTGTGAGGCTTTAGGATTATAAAAAAGCTGGTATTAGAAAAATAGACATACATGTACTTTATGGAGAAATATTCATTTGGACTAGGCCATCAAAATAATGTAATAATACATCTGGCACAGCATACTGTGCACATCTAATGCAGCGTGCTACAGATAGCTAAATGCACAATTATTGGTCCACCTACCCATCCATCCATTATCCAACCCACTATATCCTAACTACAGGGTCACAGGGGTCTGTTGGAGCCAATCCCAGTCAACACAGGGCACAAGGCAGGAAACAAACCCCGGGCAGGGTGCCAGCTCACCACAGTCAATTATCGGTATTTAGTCAAATTAATGAGTGGGTGAAATTGAGTGCTCAGATTGGAAGGCTTCCTAAATATAACCAGTAAGAATCACTCAATTAAATGAGAGCAAAGCCCTAGTATTTTTATTTACTTATTCACTCAGATGGCAATAGTTTGGATTCAAATAGGAATCATAGCTGTAAAGGAAATGGAATGCAATTTAATTGGACATACCTTATTTCTGCAGAAACTATTTTAAATTATACTTGGTATAAAATCTGCAGTACTAAAATTAAATCAAAGCAAATATTCACAAGAGATTTGGGAAAACAAAAGAGAACTGAGCACATAGCCAAATATGTCCAAATTAAAGGCACAAGTGAAAGTAAATGCAAAAAAACGATGAAATAATAAAGTCTGGTTTTCTAACGTCTTCCTTGGGTTAAAGAGGCTGCTGTGTTGGGTCTGGCCATGGTGTCCTGTGCAGGTTGTTTAATTTTAACTTTAATATAAATTGTTTTCTTCAATTAGCCATTAGTGTATTCCATCCATCCATTTTCTAACCTGCTGAATCCGAACACAGGGTCACGGGGGTCTGCTGGAGCCAATCCCAGCCAACACAGGGCACAAGGCAGGAAACAATCCCGGGCAGGGTGCCAACCCACCGCAGCATTAGTGTATTTCATTTGTTAAAAAAAAAAAAATTAAAAAAAAACATGCATCACATAGAAATCTCCCTTTTGAACAAATACTGTATGTGTAGGGTATGCCTCTCTATTTCTTCATTATTATTTGGTATGTCTGTCACATAAAGGGATAATTCTTTTATTGTTATTATCATGCATGTTAATCGGACAATCATTTTGGAGATGTAGGAAGAACTGAGAGTTGATTTCCTGTAGACTTTTGTTTATACTTTATATTTCTTAACACTGTCATATTTAAGAAATGTGAAATGCTAAATTAGAAAGATTGGTTGGCCTAATTTCTTCCTCAGGCTGGCATCCAGTTCCTGAACACACTGATTTGTAATGTAAAGTGTGTAATGGAAATGGATGAATGGAAATGAGTGGAGGCGTTGCATTACACTACCTACAGATGTGTACAGTAACTTTTTCAGACAAGAATATGTGCTTCCTGGCTTCAAACTGTTTTCAGTTTGTTTATATATTTACTAGCTTTTTGAAATATGTATCTGTTTATTCTGAGCACCCACCATATTCAGATTTAACAGAAGTGTGGGGATGGCCTTTGAGGAATAGCCAGTGTTTTTATGTTACAGAAAGCAAGCCTGTTCTGTAGTTTGAAGCAGCTGGGGAAATTACCTTTTGTATTATTCTGCTGTGTGTAATTACTTCAGGATTGGTTAATTTTGAGTCCCACACCCTTACTGGTGTACAGAAGTGACAAAGCATTTTTTTCTGACACATTTTTCAGTTTAAAATCTTGTCATTTATGTTCTTGCCACAGTATATAATGATGCTGTGTGCCACACTTTAACACAGCTTGTCCTGTGTAGGGTGTAATTAATAAGAGGTCACAACTACAAACACAAAAGAAACAAAAATTCAGAAAGTTCATTTACTTAATAATAATAATAAAAATACAAATCTGAAAAGCTGAATATTTACAACTGTTTTCATAAAGTGCTCTGTATCATCTATGCAGTTTTGTCTGAAAAATTCCAATTTTTAGACTTGGCAACTGGCCATACAACATCCATCCAGCCATTTTTATTCTGAAACCACTTGATCCAGTTTAGAGTTGTGGAAACTGGAGTTTGTTCCTGCAGTGTTCTGTAGGAATTCGCTCTATATGAGGTTTCAGCTAATTGTTGAGCACGCACTTATGCAGGCTTAGTTAACATAATTTGTATGTTTTTAGGATAATTATAATACATTTTATTTAAAAGCACCTTTCAAGGCACCCTATGACACTGTAATCAAATATACATAACATCAAACAGTCCAATATACAAACATAATTAACAAGTTGAACAGAATTAACAAGATATGTTTTAAGTTTAGAACATGTTGAATATGAATAGAATATGTTGTCAATTTGGCCATGGACCAGCATGTAAAGACCACCTGCATCTTTTCCTTTCATTGGCTTTCTTACAGGGTCCTTTACCATTGGTACTGCAAAATCTACATTGCCCTTTATACTTAAACCTCACATTAACATATTTAAAAAAAATATATTAAATACTATCTAGTTACCATATTTACATTTCCCAGTATAAAACTCAGCCCTTACAGCTCACTGTGTTTAAAATATCTATTTGTGTTTTTGCATCTTTGCTGGCTTTACAAGAGAGTGTTACAGTTAAAAGAGAGTGCAAATGTTTTGACAAGTTACTTTGATATTAATGATTTCATTGCAGTCCTACAGAGATCCATATCCTGTTTGTACCAACATCAGAGTAGTTATGTTGTAGGAATCAACATAGGTGGGGAGCATGCGCTCATAGCGTGTTGCTGCACTCACCACATGACGAATCAACATATACTTATCCCAAATGTAGATGTCCTATACTTTGCATTATCAATGGTTATTATTATAACACCTCATACTTTACTTCAAATGGATACAAACAAATAGGCAGATGGACTTGGCAACAACTGAAAATGTGCATTTTAACAGGTAAATAATCCAGGGTCTTTTTAGCAGTGTTGGAGTAGTGGTTGCTTTTCTGTCAAGATAACTAAAGCTCTATCAAAGCCCTCCATACAACACTGCACATTACCTTTTTAATCTGTCTGTTTGTACTTAATTTAAATAGCTTGGCTAAGGGTAAAACAATCATGGATTCTCCTTCATTAATTAATGGGAGAGCATCAATTGTAGAAGCAAAGTAAAATTTACAGGATTAAAAAAAAAAAAAAAATGAAGTAAAAGATAGATGTGACGATTACAGGTTTTGAACCCAGAACTCTGGAACTATGAAGTAGTATTAATCACCCTGACCACACAACAGAGAAGACATCAAGAAACTCTGTAGATAATTTGCAATTTTGTGTTTTACTGCATAAAAAATATCTCACCTCAACTGCAATGAACTCATATTTTTAGATGAACTGTGTAATGGATTCCCTTTCAATTAGATTCAGTGTAGTTTGGCTTAGTGCAAGTGAAATTGATGAGTTGAAAGACACATTTTACTGCTACCTCCTAATATCCTCAGTTAATAATACAAAAGTGCATTCATTCTTCTCACTGCAGTGTTAATGGAGAGTTTATTATGCTAAAAGGTCTTACCACCACCTGGCCTTCCCTGCCTCTCTGAAGCGATGCTCTTAAACTCCCAGTTTGGGTTGCTGTGTTTACATTTGGTCTTTACAGGCCCCTGCTACTTTCTAGTGCTAACTTAATATCTGACAATTCTACTACCTTTGTAGTGACTTCAAGTTGAAGTTCTAATTTATTTTTGTGCACAAACTCCACAAAGTATGATGAGATTCTTATAGATCAAATAACCACAATGACAAGAAGTGTGTGAAATTGTGAATGGTGAACTGAAGATCATCTGAATGCTGTGCCTGGTCATTGTGTATGAGATTTGTATGTTCTCTTCATGTCTGTGTGGTTTTCTTTCTATGAATTTGCCCTGTGTAAGTGAGTGTGGTCAATAGTGCTGTTCCCTGCATTGATGTGACCCTAAAATGTATTAAGATGGTTCAATTAAGTATGGATATTTGCTTTTTGAATGTACAGTGTTACTATTGAAATGACATTATGTCTTAAGACAGAAATACACTATTGCTTGCAAGCAAGTAGTAGAAAAAGGTGCCATCTTGAGTTCACTTAATTGAATGCTGATAGGATTAGGGGAAGCTCAGGCATAAAAATACTGTACCTCACAGCAGGTGTTCCAGTCTAAATTAAACTGACGTTTTAGTCAATCTATTTATGTTTATAATAAATCTGACTGTTTTTAAGAAGCTTGCAAATGGATGTTTGAATGTATCCAGCCAAGGGACACAGGGTGGAAGCCGGCCCCAAGTGGAATACCACTGTAAACGGAATGACTCATGTGACTAGATGACTATGAGAAAAAAAATCCATACCATTTATATACATTGTAGAGAAATTACCGCAGCCTTAAAATGAATGTGGCTCCTGAGTGCTATGAGGTAGTAATAGTGTCTGGTGCTCCACTGTGCCTTACCATCCCAAATTAATAATAGTAATAATAAAAATCTCCGCCCCATTAAATGATCTCTGTGGGATCAAAAGCAGATTGTAGTATACTTGTCATTGAAGAATGACGGTGAAGGAAAAAAAAAAAACAAAACTGGTGCATCATTTTGATACATATGCAAGTGTGCAAGTGTAAAACAGCATTTAGTACTTTGCTTTATTTGCTAACATTAGCAATAATATTACCATTTTTTAGAGTAACTGTTTCCTGTAAAAGGTGAAAGGGTGGTGTAGTGGTTAACTCTACTTCAAACTCTATCTGTACATGATCTGGACGCATGTCCCCAATGTGAGTACTAAGTCCCCAAAGTGAGTGGTTTGTCTTAATGCACAGCTCTGTATGTGCTGTGTTAGGCCAGTGACCCATGCAGAGTAGGTTCCTGTGTTGTGCATGATGATGCTGGTATATGCATTGGCACCCTACAATAATATGTTTAACCGAACAAGTTCCGAAAAATTATTTATTATTTTCTCGGTGAGTATTACCTCACAGCATTATTGCTTCACACATACAGTACAACCTCATGGTATCATCTCCTGTGGTAGTGTGGAGTTTGCACATTCTTCTTCAGCTTGTGGTGATTTTAATCCAGATGTTTGTTTAAAGATGTAATACAGGGTAACTTGTACCTCTACATTGGACACTGACCATTTAGATTTGTTTATTAGTAGGATCTGTGATGTACTGGAATAAGTGCATATAACAATGTTACTATTTTAACATACTCAAACCTGCATATTTCAATTGAGTCACATTGGTGGTGGGGGGTTAGGGGCAATGCCTATACCAGCAGCATTGGGCGCAAGAGAGGAACCAGCCCTTGTTGGCGTGCTAGTATATAAGTTCCACTTGTGCATACATATGGGCCATTTTACAGCTCCCTATCAATCAAATGCTGACATCTGTAAAAGTTGTAGGAGAACCAGAGCACTCAAGAGAAAAAACAAACAAACATGTAGACACTGTGAACATATAGTCTGCACCTGACTGCTGGATTTGAACTCCACTAGATTCATGATGCAGCATTGCTAACCTCAGTGATGCCCTATTAATATCTTAACATAACATTCTCAAATCTGTTTACTGTAATCCAATTCATTGTATGGTGGCAGGAGGAGATGGCGTTTGTCCTGGCAACATCTGGCACCAGGCACTGCCTACTTACACACACACACACACACACCTGCACTTTCATAGGGTCAGTGTAGAATCTCTAGTTACCTGAACTTCTAAGTATGTGGAGATGAGTAAGGAAGAGTATTTGTGAGGCAGCAGCTCTAACCACTGCTCCACAGTGACTCCTACATCCTATTACCTTTATTGCTACTTTATATTTTAAACGTGCTGCAAACATGCTGTCATGCTGATGTGGATACTATTCTTTACAATATTATTTAAATGTTAATTGTACCCAATGAGGTTATATTACCATTTTAGTCACTGCGCTATATTATTTAAATGTTATTTATACCAGATGAGGTTATATTACCATTATAAGTTACTACACTTTGATCAAAGGACAATATTTGTGAAATTGCATCAGAGAAATGTTAAAATGGCATTCATTAGTTTACTGCGTATTTTAAGCACCATGGGTTTTTCCACAAGAAAGACCTAATTTTAAATTATTTCAGGGTCATTTGTCATTCTTTTTAACTTTCATGGGCTGTGATGATAACATAACAATTGGCTAATTGCGCTAAAAAATTTATGGGAGTTTACAAAAGACAATTCTGTAACATTGTTTAGCAGTATAATTTTTGTGTGGTAAGCCACAGAAATGTACTAGAGCTGAACACAAATGTGTCCAGTGCTGTAATCATAATTTCTTGCCTCCCCACAACCCTGTACTGGTTTTGAGAACATTATGTTTATGCTGCATTGTTTAGAGAAAGTAGACAAGGTTAGGTAAGGGTTATCCTATATAAAGCAGAGGTATAGATTAAAGTGAAGACAACTTGACATTAGTTTGTTCGCATAACATGCAATCTTTATTTTATATTGTGCCTTTTTATAGTGAACAACATGTTAATGCACTCTACATTTACAGAAGGAGAGTAAAATTAATTAAACAAACATAACTGGTTGAAGTCCAAGCAGGTTAAGTGACTTACGTAAGGTCTTAAAGTGACTTGGTGACCCTGAATTGTAGGGTTCCTCAGTCATAGTGGATTGCCACAGAGTTTTGTTTCCAACCATTTTTCAATTAGAAGCCAATTATTACTGTTAAAGCAACTTACTTCATTCACATGCTTGTTAAGAGTCAAAACCCTTACTCGCTTATTTTATTCATTAAGAGGGCATTTACCGTTTTTAGTTCGTTTTTTATTGTTTAACCAGTTGCCAATCAACAATGGCATACAAGTGGTAAAGAAACCAATAGCTCTCTAACTGGCATGTGTTTATCAAGAAGTATCTATTCCATTAACCCATTTGGAGAAAAGTGAAGATTATGAGAAATTATAATCTACTCCAGTCCACCAAATATTCAGAAAAGGAAAATGTACAATATACAGTAGTAATGATCTGACATGACCATTTAGAAAGCCATATTATAAAATAAGAATATTCATTAAAAGACAAGATTAGCACCAACGTAAGTGCAAATCCTGCATCTGTATATTTACTGAAACCAATTGACATGGGATAAAGAGTTTCTTTCTTTGAGTGTGGTTGTTTAAGAGGATAAAGCCTCCTATTTATGAAAAACAAAATATACCAAAGACATAACTTGTAGTGCCTCATATTTTAGGCTACTTGCATATTAAAAAAGACATGTATAGGTTTGTTCTTTTCTTACATTAAATGAAAGAGCAAATGCTATCCGTGCATACATTTCATTCCTGCTTACCCTAGAGCAAAATGGAGTGCAAGGTAAAATAAACCCAGAATGGAGAGCCAATCCATCACTCACATGCACATTCCAATTTCCAGCTAACCTAATATAGAAATATTTGGGATGTGGGAGGGAATATACACACACATAGGAGAACATGCAAACTCCACACTGGCAGTGACTGACCAGAACTTGAATGCTGGATTATGACGATAGTATGCAGCAGTAATAACCACTGTGCTCACATTAAGTAGACATTGTTTTCCTAGACAAGGTTTTACTCCACACAAAAAAAAACAAAAAAATTCAACAGCTATCTTTGTGTAAAATGACTCATACTGCAGCTCCTGTATGTTTAGTCAGATATTGGTAAGAATCCATTCTCTCAGTGCTGACTTAGACAGGACGTTGTTCAGAGCTGGGTTGATAATCGAAGAATGGAGTTCATTATACTGTATATGTTTCTTTTATTATTATATCCTTTACTTGTCATTCATTTGAAGCACATTCTTATTGTTTAACCCTGCTTTCGTGTACAACTTCGCTTCTTCATAGGATGGATCTGTTAGCCTCCAGACCTACACATAGATGGAACAGATTACCAAATACTGCAGTTGATACTAATATTTGGAGTTTCTCTGAATTTCAGCTTCATGTACGGCATTTTTCATAAGTTCAATTAACCGCTTGCCGTATGTTGATACTGGATGACCTGTTCTCATCAAAATGATTTCTTTGGTCCTTAACCTGTCCAATTTAGCAACCCCTTATTCATTAATTGTTGTAACATTAACTATCTAACTTATTCACTAGCTATTGAAAGAATGAATCATTTTATTTATTCATTCAATTGCTCTTTGCTAAATCATTTGATAGAACATAATTAATAATTAGTTGTTTTTATTATTATTAATAATGCTACCTCTGTTACTGTAATTAATACTACCTATCACCTATTTTCTGAACCCACGTTTCCACCAATGGATCACTGATGGCTGGAACTTCTCTAGTGGCAAGAATCAGCTATGATTTGAATTCCAGTTTATTTATATGGCGTAGTTGTATATGTATCCACATTTACTATCACTAGGCTGATTTGCAGTAACCAGTGCACATACTTTTAGATTTACAGTAGCATAATACTGATGTTTCCCTGAGAAAATCATTGAGAAGGGAAACAATTCCTACTTTAATGCCAGTATTTATTATCATAATTATTAATGGCTTAACAGGCATACTGGAAAAACCATGATTTTATTTATTTTATTTTTATAATACCTCCTGTATATTGTTAATTAGGGAATTTATTTGAAAATGTTTATTGCAGTCATTTGTGATGAACGGTGTTATATTAAGGGGAAAAAGCAAATGCTCTGGTCTCATTTTTCTCCTTCCTGTTGAAGTGTCATTGGTGTTTTGTACAATTTTGAAATTAATTGCACAAGTTCCAACTGATGATTCAAAGCAAGGCTTTTGTTGAATGTGTTGAGGGAGACTGGACAGTCATGGTTTTAAGCAGAGTCATGATGTGTCATTCTTTGTTTAGGAGCCAGGAAAATTCAGGGCAGCCTCCCTATAGCTGATTTCCTGGAAGAACTCTGCATGCTCTCATGTCAGAAAAGAAAATAATAAACAGTGATTTCCCTTTAAAAGGCCTGCATATGACCTATGCCTAAAAATGGGTATTTATCCAAGAACTAACAAAATTTTAAGAAGTACCTTTTCATGCTGTGTCTCAAGAAGTGAAAGAGTAGAATGGAAACAGCAATGGAGTGCTGTCATTTGGAAAAGGCTGGGGTGGGTAGAAGTTCCCAAACGAGTGTCTAATGTATCATCTTGTAGTTAATTTTATTTAACAGTTGCTTTTTTGGTGAATGCAGGTGTAAAGCTGAAAGATCCCGGACTTCCCTGTGTTGCAGTCATGGAGTATGTGGTAAGAGTTGACTGCTTTCCGGGTGATTGACTTGGTGTCAGGGTCTTGCTGTCTCTTTTGCTTCTTGCTTTCACTTCACAATCTTTTATCTTTTTGCTTTAGATTCTCTTAAGTCACAACATCTTTACCAAGATGAGGTGGGAAGATGTTGGGGACAGAACTGATTAGACAATGACTGGGCCACGCAACAAACTTCTGTACCCTGAACAGAATCAAGTTTAGAAAATCATTAAACAGATATGATGCGCCAACATGGCTCTTTCTAAGTTTTTTTTTTTTCCTTTCTCTGGTTGATAATCTGATTCTTTTCTTTGACCTGTCATTCATCAGTTTTCAAAACCAGCCTAATTCAGTTGAAATGTAACAAAGCTGATCTTGGCAACATTTAACGCAGGCAGGAGCAAGCCCAGGATGGAAAGGAGTCAGTTTAGATTTGCCTTAAAACCTACACTCACATGTGTGGGATGTGGAATTAAAAACTATCCAGAACAAACTCTCCAGAACATAGGGAAAACAATGTGTACTCCGTGCATAGTGAATGGGCAATCTCATAGAGCTGTGAGTTAACCAGTAGGCCACAAAACATCCTTTAGTTAAACTTGTTTTTTCACATAAAAATAACAAAGATGCTTATTACATTATATTACTAATAAAACAGAAAGCTGATCTAACATGCATGCATGCATGCATGCAGATAGAGTAACCTTTTGGTTATATAAAAAAAAACATCATGAGGCAGGTTTATTTCCTGGACCTGATATAAAAAGTATATATGTTAAATAGACTTTGTAGGTATAAAGTAGTTTAGGTTGGTTCACTGGTGATTGGCACAAATAAAAATTTGTTCAAATACATATTTGTAAGCTAATATTCAAATGAATAATTAATATTTGATTATGGAAATCTCCATGCAAAACCTTAAATGCCATAGGTGTACCATATGTGTATTCCTGAATGAGCAACTCTTTGAAATGGTGCTGTAGTGATATTTTAGGCTACAGCTTTTAGGGAGGTTTTTATTATTATTATCTTATACATATTCTGTGGTGTGCGTGCAGCTGACAATCCTACTGCTCATTGCATCAAAAGGTAAGTTGTGGGTGAAATTAACCACTGTTGGTATACTATAAAGATATTTATAATGTAGGGTTTTATATTCAGACCTCAATAAGTCTTTCTTTTCTCCAAGAAACTGCAAGGATGCCACACTATTATCGTGTCTGTAAATGAAAACTTTAATTTGCCTGCAGGCCCAAATAATAAACATCACAAATGCTTGGTGAGGGCATCCTGTGTATATGTAACACAAAGATACCAGATGGTGATTCAGTGGTCAGCATTGTTGCCTCTCTGTGCTAGGGTTTAAATAATCCTGAAGCCTATGTGTAGTTTGGAAGGTATCCCTCTTTCTATGCAAGTTTTCTATAGGTGCTATTGGTTCTTCCAACATCCTAAGCACACTAAATTTTTATTTGTAGGTTTTTAAATTTGTGTATGATCTGATCCAGCAAAGGACTGGCATCCTGTCAATGGTTGATTCCTAGTTTGGTTTTGAAGGTCCCAGAATGGATTCCATGATCCTGTAGTGGAATAAGCATGTTCAGAAGTTGGATGGAAGAATATGTAATACTGTGTAAGAGTGGTAAAATAAGTAAAGGCAACTAACTGGTTAATAATTTTTTAAATATAAAACCTCAAGTTGGCAGCCTTAACAGCACCCGTATATAGTGTTATTGATTGAAGACATCCAAAAGACCAGTAGCGGATATATGCATAGACCTTGAAGAATGCACTATGCAATAACATACTGCAACTTTTATAGAAAAGTTCATTTTAATATCAATCTCATGTGTACATTATTTGTATATCTTTGTGTGTGTGTGTGTGTGTGTGCGCGTGTGTGTGTAGTGCTTCTGAGTTTATTAAGGCCTTGTGAAGTTTTCCTGTGAAATTAAGCATATGATTTAGAGAAATACAAACAATTCTGTAGTAAAGAACAATTTGAGGAACTGTAATAATAATTATCTATTGAAATGTTACAGATTGTGTAGAATGCACTACAGTTGTAGCATACAACTCAATCACTGAGAGACAAATGAGGATTGAGCAGCACACATGCCTTCCCACTCCTGCCATCTCAAAAAGGCATGGATCTCTTATCTTGCTTATTATTTACCCAAGGCAAAACTTGAATATGGCCTTTTTGTTTGTCATAAAATTAGCATTCAGAAAAGAGAGAATATATGTTTGATACGACCAACCGCAAACTTAAAAATCTCATCTTCATTTCTGTATATTTGAAATTTCTCAATAATTTATGTAGTCAACATAAACACCTAAAATATCACTGTTTTGTTACACGATTGTTTTTCTAATTATTTTGAAGCAAAAATCACATTGCTATCAAGTTGTGTTCTGAAGATATTAGTCAAAAGGCACAAAGGTCTAGTGAAAATGGCAAGTTTTCTTGAAGTTTTCTCTTTTTTTATATATATATAGATATTCATGTATAGAAAATTTAAAATTTTATTAGCCTATGGTAAAAGTTGGACTATGTTGGAAATAGCTGCAAATGTTAATTGAGACAGTCCAAAACATAGTTTTTGTGACAGATGCAAACCACCATCTTCCTGAGCAACTTTTAGCATGAGCAGTGATGTGGAAGGTATTAAAATACGCATCATCTCTAACAAGAGAAATCATTGCATTTTGGACTCTTTAGGGATCTGATATACACTGCCTGGCCAAAAAAAAACTCGCCACCTGGATTTAACTAAGCAAATAGGTATGAGCCTCCTATTGGATAATTACTACATGGGTGATTATCTTTCAGCTGGCAACAAGTTATTTAACCCCAACTGGTGCAATGAATTGCTTCTCATTTCTTAAACAACCATCTCGTGGTCGTGGAAAAGATGTTAGTTTGTTTTGAGAAGGGTCAAATCATTGGCATGAATCAAGCAGAGAAAACATCTAAGGAGATTGCAGAAACTACTAAAATTGGGTTAAGAACTGTCCAACACATTATTAAAAACTGGAAGGATAGTGGGGACCCACCGTTTTCGAGGAAGAAATGTGGCCGGAAAAAAATCCTGAATGATTGTGATCGGCGATCACTCATATATATTATATATATATATATTCATGGTATTTGTAGTCTGAATCACAGTGCCATGAATGTAATTACCCCAATCTACATGCTGTCAAATGAACGAACCACACGCCGTGGCGCAACGTTAGGGGCTTCGCCTCTAGCGCTGACGTCCGAGGTTCGATTCCTGAGAGGGAGTGCAGTGAGTGTGTACGCCTGATGAGCCCAGAATTAGGGCGAAACACGTGTCGCGTACTCTTTGCATTATTTGACAGTAAACTATTTCAACCATATATATTGTGATACGCAGCCCGGACACAGACAGACGGACACCATATTATCGTCCACCACACGTTTATTAAACATAATAATAATTCAATAAAGTGCCCAACCCAGTGCACAAAGCACCAATCACCCCTTAACAGTCCTGGCCACAACACAATGCCTTTTCTCTTCTCGGTCCGCCTCCACTCCTCTCCAACACGCTACGTCTTCTTCCTCCCGACTCTCGCTCTCTGAGTGGTGGTGGCTGGCCCTTTTTATATCCCACCCGGAAGCGGTCCAGGTGCCTGGACACCTGGCCCTAATTGCCCTTCCGGGTGGGGCTGAAGGTATGACCAGCCAGGCTGCTGACTCCACGCAGCTCCCCCTGGCGGCCATCCGAGCCCCCAACCAGGCTGTGGAGGACTCCATCTCCCATGGAGCCATGCGCTGGTCTGGGGAATCATTGGCTGCCAGGGAGGCTGCCACCAAGCGTCCCGGGGGAGGTACTGAACAGTCCATGGCTGCTCCCCCGGAACAGATGTAGGAGAGGCGTCCCTGCCGGGCATGGGACGCGGCTGTCCTTTACAATATATATACATATATATATATATATATATATATATATATATATATATATATAATATATTATGTGTGTATATGTGTGTGTGTCCAAAAAATAAACAAGTTCTGGCACATAGATCAATAACAGAACTCAAAATATCGCAAAACAAAAATAATCAGGATGGTTCAAGGGTTTGTAGAGCAGCCAGTATGCCCTTTGCTAGCTGGGATAGGCTCCAGTCCTACACGCAACCCTGGTCTGGTTTGAGTAGATTAGAAAATGACATGACATAACACTAAAATATCTATAGTAGAGATTTACATATTTTTACACAAACACTCTTCTGGTAATTTTTGGCAATGTAGCAGTACAAACAACCATGGGTGGTGTATAAGAAGTAGTGGATTGTAACTTACTTGAGTGTTATCCTTTGAGAAGCAACACGTTGTACTCTGTAGACTGGTAGTGAAAAACAGTAAACTCTCCACAAAAAGATTTTGTTTTGTGTAAATTATGTGCATGTTTTTGATATCACCTTAGTATATAACATAACATTGCCAAACTCACATGATCCAGTTCAGGGTTGTGGGAGGATGGAGTCTTGTCAGCATGGAATACAAGGCAGCAACTACTCTTGGATGGGATTTCAGTCATACACAACACTACATAGGGCCGATTTAGAATCAACAGTCAACTTAACATATACATCTTTGAAGATTTGAGGGAATTTCTGGTGAAAAACACATACACACACAGTGAATATGTACATACTCCACACAGATTACAGCCAACAGGATCCAAATTCAGGATATTAGATTTTTGTGGTGGCAACAAGCACTGCAAAACTATGCTTCAGCATTAGGACATCCAAGTTGGAAATTTATTTTAATTGTCTATCTCTAGTAAAATAAGAATAATAAGACTTATGCACTGTGTATTACCATAGACAAATGTGGTGATTAACCATGACCCTATGGCTCATTTCATTACTTGTACCACCATTATAAAGGTGCTTTTTCTTAATCATAGCATTCCAGCTCTTATTGCTGATTGCAGTGAAACAAGACAGTCTTACAGTACATGTACAGGTGCAGCCTTTCTGTGTACAAGGAAGTAGAGGCGTTAAAAAAAAGGACTTTGTTCCTGTTCTTTTGTTAGCTTTATCATGTAGGTAATCACGAGTAGTCTGTCGTGGCTCAACTCTTGGGTGTATATCAGAGCTGCAGCTTGTTTGCAATACAGTCTAAGATTCACATTGTGGGTGGTGGTCCACAGTTACAGGTACGTTTTGTGGCCCTCTTGTCCGCCTGCGAGGAATTCCTGGATTGATCTTCTAGCCTGCATGTGAGCTACTAAGTGATTCTTTGTCTTCAAAAATATGCAGCAGAAAAGCCACGAAGAGCAGCCCTAAGGACTGTGTGTTATAAAGGCTGAGCAAGCAAGAGATCAAGACAGTGAGATCAGAAATGTCAGCAGTCATGGGAGTGTTGTATGTCTGTAGTGTATCTGTGGTTCTGATATTGTACTTGGGTCTTAGTTTTAGCATCCAGGCAACTACAATCTGTCTGGTACTATTGGGGCGGTTGACTGCTGCAGACAGTGTGCGCACTCTGAGGAGCTGAGGGGAGCCCCTTGGGGCAAGCAGAGGTGATGACTGAACTGTTCTGAAGGCGTTGCAGAGGAAGGGTGTACGGACAAAGGAAGCTCTGTTTGCTTCACCCTCCTGAACCATGGCCTGGCTGTCTTCCTCCCTCTATCCTGGCTGAGGAAAACCTTGAGCTATTTATAGTGCTTGTCTGGGATGTGGGTTGGCATTTTAACCCCCCTTCCTTCACTTCTGCCGAATCCAGCTGAACTGTAAGAACCACTAATTTGCTCCTACCATTATCAATGTTTCCGTTGATTTTGTTGCAGTATGGATTTCTTAAAAGCTTACTTTGCAATGACAATGAAAATCTTTTGAACTTACCTTTTTTTTAGTCAGAACCTTGACCATTTGAGCATAATTTATAGAGAATAACCTGAAAACAGATTTTGATAATCAATCAGTGATTCACTTTTATGTCTAACTTGTTTAATTGTTAAATTAGCTGTTTTGTTTTTCTTATTATGCTTTCAGAGAGATGTGCTAGTGTGATATTTACATGTAAAATAGAGGCAGAAGATTTAAAAGCTTAACTTTATTTTTCTCAATTTGTTTTAATTCATTTTTTAATGTAGAGTTGTCTCTCCTAAGTATATTATAACAATGACAATTAGTAATGTACATTGTAAAGATGGTAACTAGTAAGAAAATGCTTAAATAATTATAATATAAAAAGCAAAAAAAATCAACTCAGTACATCACAAATTTAGCATGTTTTTTTGTAATTGGACATAAAAAATGCAGAAACTAGGAAATGACAGCTTACTTCATGGAGTCCAATTAAAAACAGAATTTGGTTGAGGTGAATACTTACAGTTATGGTGGTCCACAGGACAGAAGTTAAGAAGAATGGATTTAAGGCTTTTAACTAAGCCTTACTAATTAGAGCACATCTGAACACGACACTGAAGTAGTTACTCTCCTTTAGCTTTCAGCATCACATGCACCTTTGTGTCCACTGCTTGTCACTAATTGTAATTATTCAGATACAGTTAACAGGAACAAACTCCACAGAAAAAGGTGAAATATAAAGAGAATGAAAAAGTTAGATTTTTAAAGCTGTGGTAAAACTTATGATCTGCTGAGATTTGAATATCACACTAGAGCACTTTTCTGAGTGCAAAAGAGAAAAACAAAAGGCCATCTAATTAAAAAAATAGATAAATTAGGCATTAAAGTGATTTGTTGATTTATGAAAGAGGGGAATAAAAACCTGCAGCCAGAGTGGTACCCAAACACTGAACTTGAGAACCAATGCTGTTGACCCCATGCCATTGAAGCAAATGCAGGTCACTTTTGAAAATGATTTAAAACTGAGTTTTTTTTTCCTTCCGGTTACAGGTTGAAAAGATGCAGAAAGTAGATTTTTGTGTGCTGGTTAAAGAAACATTAGTTCATCAGAAGGAAATAGGTTTCATTCTGTTTCCTGCAGACCACCTAGATCCTCTTATTAGAGCGATTTCATTTGCTGTAAGGTTTTAATTTCATGAATTTTCAGTTTAAATGCGGGGCATTTTCTAGGAATCCCTTGGGTGTTGTGGAGCATCTGAACTGCCAGATTTGTCACTTTGAGTAAAAGAGTCTACTTGTTATAAAACTTAGACTGTCTGTGTATCCTCCATTACTTGGTGCATTTTGTCATTTCTTCTGTTCAATACAATTCTGTCAATAGGTAAACATTTTAGTCTAAGATTTTTTTTTTCTGTAAAATTTCAGTTTTGACATATGCGCATTTATATATCTGGACTACCTTGTCTAAAAGCAGAGAGTGTACTTAAAGTTGCGATCCAGACACTGCTTCACACTCCCCTTGAAGCCACATTGTCTTTACTGTTAAGTGTAAAATAAGCATAGTGTATAAAACTCAAAGAATCCTAAAGACAAAATAGAAAAAATAGTGACCATTCTGCTTTCTAAAATAACATTTTATCCCTTCATTTTGTAAAATTTTTTTTTCCATGATCATGGGCAACTTAAACCTATTTTGGCATAGTATGGTGCAAGAAAGGAACTAACCCATTGCAAGATTCCAGTCCATTGCGCACATTCCTTGTAGGCTAATTTACAAGCACAAGTTAACCAAACCTCCATGTGTTTGGAATGAGGGATGAAAAAGGGGGGGTACTCTGAGACAGCTTATGTGAATGCAGGTAGAATGTTTCGTCTCATACAGAGAGTGATTAGGCTTCAAATTAAATTCAGGTCTTATTATTAATATGTTAATACTTTTATGATAATGCAAGCATGGCGAGACAGTGGTTAGTGCTGCTGCCTCATGCATTCAGTGTCCTGGATTTCAGTCCCACAATTAGTTGCTGTCTTTGTGATTTGGCATGTTCTTCCTTTGTCTGCATGGGTTTTTCTATATACCCCAGTTTTCTTCTAAAATCCCAAGGCTTGCAGGGTGGCTATTTTAAATTTGCTCTGTGTGGATAAATGGGACTTACTTACTCAAGTATGGTTCCTGCCTTGCACTTAATGATGGCATGACATAGTGTAGACCTAGAATTGACTTAAGCAAGTTTGAGAATGTTATTTTTGTGATAGCTGGCTTGTTGTTGTGGTGGTTAGTGCTGCTGTGTTCAAATTCTTTTTTGACGTTCTTAACATGTCTGCTTGGGTTTTCTCAGGGAAATGTAGTTTTGCCTCCATGTTGAAGATATTCATATTAGGTTATTTGGCATTCGCTATCTACAGTAAATTATGACACGTCTGTGACTGTGCCCTGCAATGAACTGCTTCTTGGTTCATTCTTATCTTTTGCTCAGTTCTGTCCAGATGGACTACATCTCCTTGCTGGGAAAATAGATCAATATTTTCACTACATTTTTAGTTAATATAACGAATATGCATATTTAATTATGAAAATTGTGACTTTATCTTCTCCTGTAAGTTACTGGTGGATCTTACACAAATTTTGCCACTCTGATCTGACAAGTCTACTTTTAATATGAGGCTTAGACTGAGATTGTTGCAAAAATCAAAATGCTACCCAAAAATAATTTTTCAAAACTGAACAAGAATTTTAAACCAAAAAAAGACATTCCTAAATTCTGCTTGTCTATCAGGAGTATTGTGTAAGATTCCTCAAAATTTGAATGGCCACCATGATGTGACCGGTAACATGGGACATGCATTGCATGTCTATCATAAAGCAGCTTTATTTGGCCCCTACACCCAAAATGGAGATATCAGTGAAATCTAAAATGCAAAAAGGTGGAAGCCAAGGAGGAAAAAAAACAACAAAAAAAATGCCCACATGATAAGATTACCCAAATAACTATAAAAAAAGAAACTAAAATGACAATTAATTTTGTTAAAGTTAAACACTGTTTTAACAAATTCCTAGCAGTGCTAAATTAAAGCAGTATGCTTTTGAGATCACTATGGGCAGGCAGAACAAGTAAACTAGTTTCCTAGCCTGACATTTCAAGACTTTTCAGGCTTTATTTCTTTGCATTTTTAAATGGTTATATTATGGTTTATCAACCCTTTTTCGCAATCTTCATGCCTCTTTTAATTTTATTTGTTTCTTTGTATCTAAAATTCCTTTCACAATAGAACTCCAACCCAGATACTGAGCATCATCAGATGCACAGTATCACTCTTTACAGTTTTTTTTAAACATGAGTTGTCCACATTCCCACAGCAGTAAAAACACAATGCACAGACTACAGAAGAGTGTCTTTCCAGCTATAAATGTATATAAATAATGTTTCTCCTCTGCTTTTCATTGGGAAGTTTTTGAAATGCAGAACAGAAATTGAGGACATGAATCTCTTTACTCAGAATTTGTTTTACTGATGTGTTTGTGATAGTAAAACACCATTGAACAAATCTGAAAAACTTCCTTTGTTCTGTGCAACTTGTCACCTTTTGTCAGTTCTGAATATTTATACATTTTTTTTGTCAATACAATTTTAGATGAGCCATTGTTCCAGCAGTATTAGGTACAAGGCAAGAACCAACCATAGATGGTGTGTCAGTCCTTGGCAGGGCATACTCACATATGTGAACACATCTATACTGTGCCAATTTAGAGTTGACAGATGGCTTAACAAGACTGAGGATTTTAGAGATATGACAGGAAAACTTCATGTATAAAGCAAAAAACAATACATGCATTGTAAGAAAGGGCAGTGTGCAAATAGTCAGTGACCTGGTCAGGATTAAGAACAGTGCTAAACATAGTGTCATCATATTGTTGAAGTGGTTTTATCTTTCATTAGTTGAACAAATATGTCTATGTCCACACACCTCACCTACAAACAGCCAAACACTGCCTTTTAAAAATGCTGATGTCTGGATATTCCCAACAGTAATTTGGTTAGTGAGAACATTAATATAAATTAAACTTGGATGGGGGAAGCAAGAGAAACTCTTCACTTACCAGCGGCTACCATGTCCCTTTCTATTTGCATAGCAGATGTCTGCTCACTAATAATGTAGCTAGATGACCCATTTCTAGTGTGATTTAGCCACATGACGTCATTAGGAGAGTGCACATAGACTCAGTCATACCAGCCCAAATTAGACTGAACAAGTATCCTAATACACATGTTCTGGAGGCACAGAAGACAATCTAGGCATGGGAGAACATGCAAACTCCATACAAACAGTGACCACGCCCTTTGCCACCTATCTTCTCATTATGCAGAACTAAAAATATAATAGTACAGCACCAAAACAACACCTGTATATTGTCAAAGTATAAACCTGTTAATTACAAAGTGGCAAGCCCTATTCTCTTAGGACCCAGGCAAGGGACATTAGTCTATTACAGGATATATTCATAAACACACACTTACACAGGAAAAATGTTGGGTCCATAGTTTATCAAATATGGGACATGTGGTGGGATGTTGAAGTACCCATAGAAAGCCCATACGGAAAATATGTTAAAAATTTTAAATGTCAATAACTATATCTGAAATAGAACTCCAATCCATGGAGGTGTGATTGAACTGCCCCTTGTAAAGTGAACTACATACACTACATGAAGTCAGGCCACTGCGGTGTACAATAAAAGAAATAAGTACACTAAAATTGATGTTATCCCACATTAGGAAGTGAATTGGTGCAAACTGTTTTTTTCTCTCATTAAAGACTTGAAGGACGTGCACTACATAAACTTGCTATCTGACCTAATTGAAAATGGATTTGCAACCACAAATTAAAGTGATAGTTTGAAAAAGGATTAGTATATTCTGAGCTGTTGTAGTTTTTAACGAGACACATTACTCTATTTAGCATAGTACATGGGTTTAAAGGTAGCTGTAAGGCTGGAGGAAAGGAGACACTTAGGAAAGTAGAAGGCATTTTGTGAGTGAGCAGCCTGATTAGTTTTTATTATTTAAACAAAACCCAATCAGCTCTTTTTAAGATTTATGCATATATTCTTCTTCATGTGATCTGTAGTTCTTGGTATACCCATTTTGAAAAATGTAAGTTTTCACAACCTGTTTTTGTTATTTTTAGAAATACCGCTCACTTCATGGAACTCTCTCTCTGTTTCTCCATGTCTGTGGTGCTTTAAAATCTACATTTTCTGCCTTAAATTGTAGATCAGCTCCGTTGGTGTTTATTTTAAGTGGACCCTTCTCTACCTACTGGACTGATGTCTAGTCTGCTGTTGTATATAGTCAGTGCATTCTTTATGGTCTTTATTTCCATGTGATTTTCTTGCACTTGAATTATGTTGTATTATACTTTCTTGTTGTTGTTATTTGTATTCTCAGATGCTGTGGAAGCCCCATGTAATGGTGTACTCTGTCTTGGATATTTTTTTAATTTTTATGAACAGACAAGGCAAAGGAATTATTTTGTGACTGACTACCTTCAGATCTAGAGTACCATGTTAACTTGCTTCTCAAAAGTTATCATATTACACACATAAGGAATAATATTTACAAAAATGACATTTTTGAAATTTGTACTAGTTAGACCTAGTAGTGCATTTTTTTAATTTAAACATCCTTCCATCATCCATTTTCTAAACCCACTTATTCTGAGCAGGGTCTTGGTATCCTGGAGTCTATCCCATCAAACATCAGGCGCAAGGCAGGAACAGTCCTTTGACAGGGCACAGCCTTTGACTGGGTGAACACACACACACAGCAGGGGTCAATTCAGCAGGGCCAATTCACCAAACATGCACATCTTTGGACTGTGGAAAGAAACCGAAACACTAAATACAAATATATTAACATCATTCCGTTCAAATTCTTTTATCTACCCATCTCTGATAGGGTTGCAGATATATGTGGCTAGTTTAGGCAACATTAGGTTCATGGCGCTGGAAAGGGTACCTACCCATCATAGCCAAATATGAATTGTAGAGGTATGCTCTATCGATTCAAAATGCACAATGAATAGAAGAAAAGCATATGATGTGGGAAGAACAAGCAGAATCTACGCAGAAAGTCACCAGCTTGTGAACTAAACTCATGTGCTTGAAAATGTATTGTAATAGCACTAATCACTGTATAACCATGATGCTGTGCACTAAAATCAGTAAGAAATAATACAGTCATTAATTTTAAAGAATAGTTTTTATGAAGAACACCATTTAGTGCATCAGCCTCATTTGTTTAGCATGTCCTAATATATTCCCATGACCCTTTTTGTGAAGAAGTGCTTCCTGGCTTCTACCTGGAATAAATTTCCCTTCATTTCCTCAAGTTTCTTTGGGGCACATAGTATATAACTACTATAGTTATTCTGGATTAACTGTTATTTATTACATTTGGAGACCTGGACCTCTGTGCTCAGGAGTAAAGAAATTTAATTTCCTCAGCCTGTCAATGTAGACTCGCAACACTGTGGTAGGCACTTGGTTGCGCAGAGCTTCTTGTACTGCTATGTGTCATTTCTAAGGTGGTGATCACAACTAAACACAGTACTGTAGATGTGTTGTGACAGGCACATTAGAGTCTTGAAAATAATATCCATTGATTTACATTGTTTAACTTAACATTTTTGTCTGCTTTTTATGTAATGTGTATTTAACATTACAATATAGCACATGGAAACAAGGAGTTTTGACTTATTTGGTGGAATATTGAACAAGACTAAGCGATCTGTGTATTTATATAATATAGTATATAAAGTCTAGTGTAAAATAAAACTTTGACACAAAATGACACAAAGCAGCAAATTGAAACAATGGAGAGCAAGAAAATAAGAGCATTTGAGTTAATTGAATTTGAGCAGAGGAATTAGATGAATTTGTGAGAAAAGGTAGGAAATATAAGGCAACAGTAACAGAGTGTTGTAATTTCTGTGAAGATTTCAGCATAAGAGATTGAATATGCAGCTGGTGGTGATGTTCATACATTCACAATTAAAAAAAGAGTGTGCTAAATAAAGATAATTGCAAATTTTGTGGCAGGAAGGAGGTGTGTATAGTATTAAAAAGTTTACAAAATATCAAAATGCAGTATTTAATAGTATAGGCATGAAGTTGGTTAGTTCAGTATGACTGAGGATGTTTATATATTATTTACTGTGTTTCATTAGCTTTAGGCTACATTTATTTATTATGAATAATATATGCGCCCTGTTTTGCCTCTAGAACAGCCTGAATTGTTGGAGTTATGGATTCGGGGGTGAGCTGGAAGAATTCCTTAGGGATTATGGTCAATTGTGACTTGATAATATCACAAATTAGCTCAAATTATTTGCTCCGCACATTCATGCAGCAGACTTCTTGTTTCTTATCAAACCATTCCCATGGTTTGTTAAATTGAGATCTATGAACTGTGCAGGAGATTGGAGTAAACTGAAGACACTGTGTCATGTTTGTGGAACTGTTTTGGGATGATGTATGTTTTGTATGATGAAGTATTATCCTGCAAAAAATATTCATTTGAAAAGTGCTAACTGTGGTCATAAAGGGATACACTAGGGCAGCAGCACTGTTTAAATACACTTCATCATATTTTGCTTGATGCAAGTCAAGTTTAAATTTGGCAAAATGCATTTCCACTGGTTATCAGTAAGTACTTCAGTATTTATTTCAGACAGTTTAAAGTTAAAAGAAATGATTCATACTCAACATCAACCAGCTCAAAAGTGCTTCAGCAGTACTCTCCGTTATGAATAAATCCAGTCATTATATTCTTTGCTAAATCAAACAGTTCACACATTGTCAATACTCCCTTGGAATATTATATAGTGGTAGAAAGTGGGGAGTGATCCAGTGGTGAATCATTACACCCACCGTTGTAGCCCAGTATTGGGAGACCAGGCTATGAAATTCACTAACAAGCTAAATGGAAAAGGATTCACAACATAC
Source organism: Erpetoichthys calabaricus (assembly GCF_900747795.2). Taxonomy (NCBI): domain Eukaryota; kingdom Metazoa; phylum Chordata; class Cladistia; order Polypteriformes; family Polypteridae; genus Erpetoichthys; species Erpetoichthys calabaricus. The sequence goes on from NC_041395.2 coordinate 87,910,323, forward strand.
TGCTTGTTGGTTTTTTTTTGTTTTTTTTTTTTATCCTCCCCGTGCAGTACGGCATAATAAAGGAGAGCCTTGAGCTACGAGTCAGGAAAACATTCTGGTAGAAGGCTATCATTTCCTGCCTGTGGGAGCAGAAGTTTGTTAGTCTGAATTACATTTAACTTTCTTTTGGTTGTTATTTTGGTTTTTTTTTTGTTTTTCATGTTATCTTTTGTTTTTTTTTTTTTGTTCTTTATTTCGCCTTATACAATTTCTTGTATTAGGAATTTGTTAGTTTTCGCATACCCCTTGGGGTCAGAGCGCAGGGTCAGCCATTGTACAGCGCCCCTGGAGCAATTACAGGTTAAGGGCCTTGCTCAAGGGCCCAGCAGAGCAGGATCTCTTTTGGCAGTGGCGGGGATTCGAACCGGCAACCTTTTGGATACCAGCGCAGATCCTTCGCCTCAGAGCCATATGTGATATGTGTACATATCAACTGGAAATCTGCTGCATGTTGTGTATTGTATTGTAGAACCCTAGGAAGCTTTGAACCTTTATTTTATGGACAGCTGGAATTTAAACATTACCTTCTGTAGTGTAGCATTATGGATGTTTTGCTCTGTTGAAATGCTATGGGAATTTTTTGATTTACTGTATGTGACTTCTAACCATCTCACTTTGTTTTGCTCATGTGAGTTTCAGATTAGCATTTTGGGAAGGAACACATGGTCATTGTTGATTTTGCACAAAAATCAGTTAAGGATTCAGTGAGTTTTATTTTTTTGTTATTGATAAAAATGAAAAGTAAAGTAAATCCAATAAGCATGTACCTCATTGCTGTAAATACTGTATAAGGTGACCACAAAAAATCAATTTCTGGCAGACCTCTATTTTATGTTATTGAATAAAGTCAAAGGTCAATGTTATATCCCAGCTTGACTGACTCAGCTAGCATTATTTTCACTGAATTTACCACTTTGAAGGACAAACAAGTAAAACATTCCAATAAAAATCTTTTATTTTCTGTCTGTCCCATAACATGAGAACACATCTTTCTTTTTATTTTGTTTTTGTTTTATAATCTTGGCCAAGTTATAATATCCTATTACCATTGTAGGTGAATTGCTGGCTGTCTTAGTGTTTGCTGTAGCCTATCCCAGCAGCATTGCACTCAAGACAGAGGAGAGTCTGCTCATGCATACACCCCGACCCACAGTGTTAATTTTGCTTGTGTTTGTCTACTGAAAATATAAAAATGCACAATTTTATTTTGATTAAATATTTCTGATGTGTAGATTTCCACAGGTAGTCTAATTTTCTCACAAAGACGAACATGTTAGATTGATTAGAAACTGTATATTTGCCTGGAGTGAGCAAGAGTTTCTGAAACAGACTTCTGCTCCCTGAGATGTTGGAATGGAACAACTGAGTTTAAGAAATGTGTTGTTTGTTCTGGTAATAGTAATATAATATCTAACAATAACATGTTATAGTTTGGAAGATAGATGGATGGGTGAATATTACTTGGCTATTTCAGTAGACTGATTGTTGTGTGTATGAAATTCGTATATTCTTCACATGTCTGCACATTCTACACATGCGTTTACAGATTTTCCTCCCAGTTTTCTCTCACATTGGAAATGTGTGTCTGTGTGTTAAATGAATTGGCCCTGCATGAGTGAGTAAGGGTTTATATGATTGTATCATGTAGTTTATATGTCTGTCATCCAAAGTTGATTCCTGTCTTGTTCCTATTGCTACTAACACACACAACACATATATACGCACAGGTGCATTTCAATAAATTAGAATATCATCGAAAAGTTAATTTATTTCAGTAATTCAATTCAAAAAGTGAAACTCATGTATTATATAGATTCAATACACACAGAGTGATACATTTCAAGCATTTATTTCTTTTAATTTTGATGATTATGGCTTATAGCTAATGAAAACCCAAAATTCAGTATCTCAGAAAATTAGAATATTTTGAAAAAGTTCAGTATTGTAGACTCATGGTGTCACACTCCACTAAGCTAATTAACCCAAAACACTTACAAAGGTGTCCTGAGCCTGTCCTGAGCCTTTAAATGGTCTCTCAGTCTGGTTCAGTAGGCCACACAAGGAGGGTAAGCCACAAAAGGTCTTGCTAAAGAATCTGGCTGTTCAGAGTGCTGTATCCAAGCATATTAATGGAAAGTTGAGTGGAAGGAAAAAATGTGGCAAAAAAGGTGCACAAGCAACAGGGATAACTGCAGCCTTCAGAGGATTGTGAAGCACAGCCCACTCAAGAACTTGGGGGAGATTCACAAGGAGTGGACAGAGGCTGGAGTCAGTGCTTCAAGAGCCACCACACACACACACATATCCGGGACATGGAATACAACTGTTGCATTCCTTATGTCAAGCCACTCCTGAACCAGAGACAATGTCAGAGGCACAGAATCCAAGTTGCTTGAGGTCAAGTGTGAAGTTTCCAGTCAGTGATGATTTATGGAGCCATGTCATCTGCTAGTGTTGGTCCACTTTGATTTATCAAGTCCAAGTCAGTGCAGCCATCTACCAGGAAATTTTAGAGTACTTCATGATTCCCTCTGCTGATAAGCTTTATGGAGATGCTGATTTCCAAGCAGGACTTGGCACCTGCCCACACTGCCAAAAGTACCAATACCTGGTTTAATGACCATGGTATCACTATGCTTGATTGGTTAGCAAACTCGCCTGACCTAAACCCTATAGAGAATTGAGTGTGTACATGGACATACTTTTCAGTAGGCAAACATTTCTGTATTAAAAATAATTTTTTTATTGGTCTTTTTCCAATAATATTCTAGTAATGTGTATGTGCAGTATGTATGTAATGTATGTTTACTGTATGTATATAAACTGCTCAAAAGAACACTTTGAAAACACATCAGATCTCAATGGGGGAAAAAAAATCATGGGCTGCAAAAGTCATCCCATTGGGATTAATAAAGTATCTATCTATCTATCTATCTATCTATCTATCTATCTATCTATCTATCTATCTATCTATCTATCTATCTATCTATCTATCTATCTATCTATCTATCTATCTATCTATCTATCTATCTATCTATCTATCTATCTATCTATCTATCTATCTATCTATCTATCTATCTATCTATCTATCTATCTATCTATCTATCTATCACAGAACTGAGGGAATAGGGAAAAGGTGCAGGTTTTTAAAGGGGAAGACAGGAAGTGAGATCATAGGGATCAGGCTCATGGTCTTCAGCCATTGGTTCAAGCCCAGACGTGACATCACAGGGGCCAGAACCAGCAAGGTCTTCATCCATAGGCTCGGTCCCGGAAGTGACGTCAAGAGAGCCAGGTGGGATCTCCCATGAATGGTCTACAGGAAAGGGAGAAAAAGAGTCGGTGCACTCTGCCAAATCCCAGCATGCCTCGGAACTGCCCTTACTCAAGCCCTTTGGCTGCCTCCCATGCGCATGTGTGTGCAAATATATATACAGTTAGGTCCATAAATATTTGGACAGAGACATAATTTTTCTAATTTTGGTTCTGTACATTACCACAATGAATTTTAAATGAAACAACTCTGATCCAGTTGAAATGCAGACTTTCAGCTTTAATTCAGTGGGGTGAACAAAACGATTGCATAAGAATGTGAGGCAACTAAATCATTTTTTTAACACAATCCCTTCATTTCAGGGGCTCAAAAGTAATTGGACAAATTAAATAACTGGAAATAAAATGTTCATTTCTAATACTTGGTTGAAAACCCTTTGCTGGCAATGACAGCCTGAAGTCTTGAACTCATGGACATCACCAGATGCTGGGTTTCCTCCTTTTTAATGCTCTGCCAGGCCTTTACTGCAGCGGCTTTCAGTTGCTGTTTGTTTGTGGGCCTTTCTGTCTGAAGTTTAGTCTTCAACAACAGTTCAATGGACCATTTTATATATATATATATATATATATATATATATATATATATATATATATATATATAATATGTATACAGTGATCCCTCACTATATCGCGCTTCGCCTATCGCGGCTTCACTCCATTGCGGATTTTATATGTAAGCATATTTAAATATATATCGCGGATTTTTTGCTGGTTCGCGGATTTCTGCGGACAATGGGTCTTTTAATTTCTGGTACATGCTTCCTCAGTTGGTTTGCCCAGTTGATTTCATACAAGGGACGTTATTGGCAGATGGCTGAGAAGCTACCCAACTTACTTTCTGTCTCTCTTGCGCTGAGTTTCTCTGATCCTGACATAGGGGGATTGAGCAGGGGGGCTGTTCGCACACCTAGACGATACGGACGCTCGTCTAAAAATGCTGAAAGATTATCTTCACGTTGCAATCTTTTGTGCAGCTGCTTCCTGACATGCTGCACGGTGCTTTGCATACTTAAAAGCTCGAAGGGCACGTATTGATTTTTGACTGAAAAACCAACTCTGTCTCTCTCTCTCTCTCTCTCTCTCTCTGCTCCTGACGGAGGGGGTGTGAGCTGCCGCCTTCAACAGCTTTGTGCCGCGGTGCTTCGCATACTTAAAAGCCAAACAGCCCTATTGATTTGTTTGCTAGAGGTTGTTTTCTCTATCTATGTGACATTCTGTGCTCCTGACACGCACTCCTTTGAAGAGGAAGATATGTTTGCATTCTTTTAATTGTGAGATGGAACTGTCATCTCTGTCTTGTCATGGAGCACAGTTTAAACTTTTGAAAAAGAGACAAATGTTTGTTTGCAGTGTTTGAATAACGTTCCTGTCTCTCTACAACCTCCTGTGTTTCTGCGCAAATCTGTGACCCAAGCATGACAATATAAAAATAACCATATAAACATATGGTTTCTACTTCGCGGATTTTCTTATTTTGCGGGTGGCTCTGGAATGCAACCCCCACGATGGAGGAGGGATTACTGTATATGTATATATATGTATATATATGTATATGTATATATATGTATATATGTATATGTATATATGTATATGTATATATGTATGTACTGTATGTATGTGTATGTATATTTTATTTTAGCTGTCTTACACTTACTGGCACCTGGACAGGCTTGCAGCTTTCCACTTATCTTTGAAATCTGTTAGAAACATTGATGCATATTTATTAAGAGTCTTCCTGGCAAAACATTTTATGGCCTTGCAGCCCTAGTTCTGGTACAGTAACTGTAGTAATATTTTTGCCATCTCATCCATTGCCTGATAATTGAAAAGAACAGCAGGCTAGCAGTCATTTCAGCTCAATGTCTACATCCGCTGCAGCCTTTCATTTTGTGATAATTTCTGTCACTTCCCATCCCACTGTCTGGCTTTAATATGCCATTCATGCATATCTTATCACTGAAATAATGTAGTAATACTGTGTTGATGAATTGGAGTTTTGGCTGGGAGTGGAGTTGCAGGTTGAGGGCTATAGAAGATTGTGGTCGACAGAGAGCTTTTAGCAGCATAGCTGCTGGTTTATTCATGACTCTTTTATGGCTGTATTCCAGAAAAAGAAAATGTGAGTTTACTAACATGCTTGTTGTTGAGTCCTGCACTAAGCGTGTTTATTGGAGATAATTTGCCTTTGAAGAGTTATGTTTGTATCTGACCACTGGATTTCTGCTAATAATGGTTTGTCTGACTTCAAGTCAGTGATTCAGGTATAACAACATTGTATCAGCCATTGTTAATTTAAACACACAAGCGTTTGTGTTTTATTTTAAGCAGTTAATGCATAGTTCAATGGACCATTAGGCGCCAAGAGCACTAACATGAGTAATTGCTCGGAAACTAAAGTATAGTAGCTGGCTTATCATCAGGAATGTTTAGCTCATTGCTGCCTAGAGCTAAGTCCCAAAATGCTGGATGTCTTGTAAAATGTATCATATTAATAGTAAGTCATACCTAAACCATTAAAACCTCATATACGAAGAAAGCTGTTAACTACCCCCTGCAGAGCAATTCAAAGCTTAAACTTAAAACTGGAATTCAGTGGTCCCGGTTGAGGAGAACAGACTTAGAAATATTAAAGGAGCTGTAAATGAAGACATTAAAAACACAGTAAAGGTATGGAATAGGATTTAGATTTGTGCTTTTCTTTTATCACACCAATAAAGTACTACTGCTTCTTTTCTGATCAAGCCACACACACATCTGTAGTGTATTACCTGAAAAATGACAGTATGGTAAAACACAGCAGAATTGCAGACCTAAAGAAAATATATAATCTATAAAAATACAGTGTTGTTACACCTAATTGGTCCAAATTATGAAGCTGGAGATAATTATGAACAATTGGGAAGTGTTTTCCCAAAAAATGGACAGTGTGTATATAAAATGAATATACAGTATTTGATGAATGAAACTCCCACAGTGTTAAGGGAGATTTGCATCATTTAAGGAATTTCAACTACAGTTTCAATTTTATTGCCACATGCATTAGTGAAGATATATTTGGAAAAGAACTGAGTTACAAATAGCACTATACGTATTTGTTGTTGACAACTACTGTTCTGAGAATTTCATTTCAGTGTTGTTTCTTTTATTCATAGTGGTGACAAGCATTTGAAGAAAGCATTTGACAAGAAAGTAGTGGTTAGGGTGATTCTTAAATTATCTGTTAAACAGGAGAAAATGACAACTCCTAAAAGATAATAATACCATCACAAACATGTGATAATGATGTCTTTGGGTGGTATGGTATGCTCGGGATTCAAAACATACACCTATCCATTCACTAATTTTTTTACTGTAAGCTATAACCTATCTCTGCAGCATCAGACACTTTGCAAGAACCAATTCTATAAATAATCGTTTGACTTTAAAGCATACACACCCACCCACACTTGCTTTCACAAGGCCAGTTTAGAGTACCAGTCAACCTAATATGCATGGCTTTGGTATGTGGGAGGAAGCAAAAACCTGCTGTGACATATAGGGAAGATTTAGATTCCACTCAGACAATGGCAGGTTGCAGATGTGAATCCAGGCCTCTGTAATATACAGTATTTGAAAAGGCAAACTATTTATGAATTTATTATGTTGAAATTTTGCTAAATAATTATTATTCTGATAGTGAAGCAAACTCTTGCTCTGTTTCGGAAAATCAGTTTGCTCTTTGTAGTTTTCATAGTGCGGAAATAGGTTTTGTGCTTGGAACTGAGAAATCCAGAAACTCATGATTAAGTATTGCTGAATTTGGAAAGGCAGAATTTTGGTACATGTGTTGTTTGTCACTCTAACACTTTCACTAATTCAACTGATAAATGAAATAATTTAAATGAGTTTGACACTCATCTGAAGTGCTGATACAATACTGTAAACATCATTGTATCATCACCGTATATAGTTAACATGAGCAGTATATGTCTTTATAAATAACATGGTGGTGATTTAGCAGAATTTCTACTGCGTCAAAAGCTTCAGTAACTTATCCAATACGGAGAGTCCGTCATCTATGATGAAATGAATATTTGAATTAGTAGCTAGTCAGCTGAGGCCTACTGCTGGATACTGGATTCTTAGTGAACATACGGTAAGTAGACAGCATTAATCCACAAATGATATTTTTTATCATTCTGAGTAAATGTTTTTACCAACTCCACAATCTCTTGATCCTTTTAGATTCAGAAGGGTTTCAAATAGGGCCATTCATTATCTCCTTCACTTTTAATATTTCACTTGAGCCCTTTGGTATTGCCTTCTGCTGTCTTGAGTTGATTACCACTGCACCCCTAGGCTCATACTATAAAATCTTTTTCTATGCTGATGAAATTTTGTTCTTTCATGGAAATGCCCCTGCTGATCTGTCTCACATTCTTTGTTTATTTGGTTAATTTAAAATCCAGTCTGGCTATAAAACTAAGTCTACTTGCCTTCTATTAAACTCCCTATACCACAAGTTAGTTCTATTGTATGTCTTTTTGCAAGACATTCCTCCATTTCTGCAGGACACTGTCTTTTTGTTCCAGATTCGCAGTTATTAAAATGAATATAGTCCCTTGCTCTGTTTTTTTTGTTCCATGCTCTCTCCATCTCCCCCCATTAAATATTTGTCAGAAGTTAGATCTCTTTTGGCTACCTTTTTATGGAATGGTAAGAGACCTGCCATTAGGCGCTCCACTTTGATTTGATGATGTGGTGTCTCTGTCAGATCAAGAGTTTTATCACAGAGCATTTAGCCTTGGCCCAATATGGAGCTTGTGAAGTCTCCCACAAATCTAACATACTAGTTCCTAATTGAATCAAACATGGTGTCCCCTACATCCCTCTCTGTTCTTCCCTTTACAACCCTGAAGCTAAAGTCACGCCTTCTTACGTTAAGTCCCTTAGTCTTGTATGTTGTGCAGATTTGGTGGAAATTGCAGCAACAACTTGGCACACCTCCAGTTTAACATAGTCATACCCCTATCTTCCAAAATCTTACCTTTTGCGTTTTCAGCCATAGGCTGGTCACAGCATTAGGCACTTGGTGACATTTATAATGGAACGTTCCAGTTACTCAGGTCCAGTTTTTATGTTCCATCTTCTGATCCTATCTTCATATCCAATCAGTCTTTAAGGCAATCAGGGCCCTAATGTCTTCTGCACTTAATTTCTACCATCTTTTAATTTTTTCTGCTTATTAGATCTTAACTTTAAGTCAGTATCATGCAAGTCTGCATGAGGCATATGCTAGACTTCTACCCTTATTTGCAGTCTGCCAGCGTGACCTCCTTTCTTCTCCTCCTATCTCATGGAAAGCTGTCCTTAACAATATTTCGGCATCCTCCAGAAACTCCAATTATTAGCATACACAATTTAAATTTGAACATCACTTCACCCCTTGAAAACTTTAAACTATGCATTTGGTGGTTGATCCTATCTGTCACCTTTATCCTTTAATGACCCTGGCACTTTTATCCATATGTTTTGGGACTGGGTTTCTGATGTTTCCAATTGCCTATCCAATATTTTTTTCTTTTAATATTTCCCTTTTGCCTCATATATGTTTTCTCCTAGACTGCTCTTCTCTCATCTTGACTTCTATGCAGCATAGGTTATTCTGTCTTGTTACAATCTCTGCTAAATTAATCTTAGCCTCTTGCTGGAAATCTCCAGACTGACTCTTTGTAAACTTCTTGAAATACTCTTTCTATAATGTAACCTTACTTGAACTTTCAGAGGTGTAGATCAATTGAGCATATAACTCCAATATAAAGAAGTGGCAAGCTGATGTGGACTTGGTTTGAAGTTGGTTTTTGGGGGTGTCCTTGCCATACCACTAATCTTAGTCCTTAATTTCATGCATTTTCTATTTCTTTTATTTCTCTGGAACTCATGGTGACTGTCTGGTATGTCTCACTAGTCCATGCAGGCATCAGTAATTTTAACTTTAAATGGAAATTTTTGTGGGTTTTTTTTTTTTAATTACAGGACAATTTTAGGAGAGTGTGGGCGCTGTGAGGGGTAGGTGGTTGTTGCCTTTTATTGTATGGTTACAATTTTTGTGTTTTTTGGTTTTTTTTTTACAATTATTAAGTGCTTTTCTGCATATTACACTTAGAAAATTTTTTTTTAAAAATTGGTTACAAAAAATATTCTGAGTAAACTTTATGTATTGTATGGTAGTAGTCTGCTTTGAACTGCTGGATGTTGACACTAGCACTTGCTGTACTTATATAGAAATCAGATTTATCGAGCACTTGGCAATGAATGAATCAGTGGAAAGGTATTCTAGTGAGTATTAGTTACATGAGAGGCGAATTACTATTGCTGAAACTGTTCAGATTCAAATTTATTAAAGTGTAGTCATTATGCAGAATTTAAGTAAATGGAGCTCTGCTCACAATTTACTACTGTTACTTAATTACCCATACCAAAAAAATCTAATGTGGCCAGTACTTGAGTTTTTCCATATTTACAACATGAGTACAAAGTATTGTGCAAATTTACCAAAATATATACAGGATGAAACACCACAGAAATTTATTTAAAACATATGAAGAAAGTAATAAACTTTAGTGGTATTGCACTTTTTAAAAGTACTATTTTGCAGGAAACCAGAGCCTCTAATGGCATCAGCAGAACCAAAGTAGCCCCTATTCTAAAGTTGTATTAGTGCTTTGAAAGTCTAAAGACAGGGTAAAACATTTGTTAAGGTCTTGTTACTTGCCAGTAACATTAATAGATGGACTGAGGTAGCTCCTCAGAAGTGTTTCTAGTGTTACTTTTGACCCTTCAATTGACAGTTTTGGTCTAATGTAATTAGTTCTTCTTTTAGTTCTTTTAAATGCAATACTGTATCATACTAATGTTTAACCATTTTCCCTGTACTGGCTTTGACAGTTAATATGTTTACAGCAAGCAAGAGTCTCTTTCATCAGATTGTAGATACTAACTTGTTTATCTGATTATAGATACTGACATATTTGAAGCAATCTCCTTTGCATCTTTTGCAATGGTTCTGTATTAGCATTTGTGCATGATTGTACAGTATTTTGATTAAGCTGATGTTTCTACTGGCTTCTTTTTTTCCATACCATTTGCTGCCTTACAGCTATCGAGTCCTGAGTTCAAATCATGGCCCAGTCACTACAGAATTTGCTTGTTCTCATTGTGTCTTTTTTTTTCTTCTACTGTGCACCCATATATAATTCCACTATACCCCGCCACACCCCCTTCCATACATGTCAAAGATATGCATGATAGGTTAATTGGTCTGGAATAACTGCGTGTTGGTGTGGGTATAAAAGTCTTCCATGATAGACTGTATCGATGCCAAATCCAATCAAGGTTTTCTTCCTGCTTTGAGTCTAATGTGACCAAGATAGGCTATGGCTCCCTGCAACCCAAATATTGGATTAGGCATGGAAATAGGTGGAAGAACTGATGTGAATAGAAAGTAATGTATTTATGGGTTATAACTTTTTTGTTTGTTTGTTTTTTAATCTTGCAATCTATGTTTTGTATTTGTTTCAAATTAGCACTCCTCAGCAAAGGGAAAATGTTCATACATTGTGTCTCCACTGAAATTAAAGGAAACCAATAAAATGCTGATACCAGCATATGAAAAAATTAGTTTATTTCAACTAGAGATGATAGATCTATTTTACTAATTTAAAAGTCAAGTTTGTTAAAGAATTGTTTTTTGTATTGATTTGAGGATTAAGCACATATGTATTTTAAAATTACACAAAATTAAAACCAAAAGAAAATGAAATTTCACAGGCCATGCCACACTGAAATTTAACAAATTTTAGTACAGTAATTAATTTTTTTGTTATTACATTTTATAGTAAACATCTTGTAGTTTTGATAGCTGAAATGAAATAATTATAAATCATAAACTCCAATGGCTCTGGCCATGGTAGCTGATATCTTTTGATTTGGCAATTAAAAGTAATTCAGATAAAAATCAAACTCCAACATGTCTGAATTAATGTAAGCCTCCCTAATTTGTGGTATTCATAAGAAATGTAATGATTTACTTCATGGTGCAGAAGGACTTAATAAACAAGAATAGTTGTATTAAGATTTTTTAAATATTAAAATGTGTGCATCAATGCAGATGTTTAAAGTCTAATGTTCAGTTGTATTAGAAGTTTGCCATTTTCACCCTCTGACAGAAAGGTCCATAGAGGTCTGGATCCCTAGTAAAGGACTGAAAATCAAAACAACTTTATTTGTAATCACTGAGCTTGAAATAGGCTAAAACGATACCTCACGTGAATATTTTTTAATGTCATTTTTAACTTTCTGGAAATGTCTCTTCGATGTCTAAGACAATCGTTAAATGATCATGTATCAAAAATATATTTGGGATCAGCAACCTCGAAGTAGCATAAGCCGACACTCCACATGCCTATATTATCGATTCACATTCTTTAATACTAATCGATGGCGGATGAACCTCTGGGGCCGGTTGATGTGGCATGCAAAACGTCAAGTCCTTCTGATCTTTTTAATTGATTATAACTATGACTTTACACTTTATCATAAGGGTGCGATTTTCTGTATGAAAAACTAGGGTTTTTCGTGTCTGGAAGGGCAAAAATGGTAGGGGCTGGTTAGTTAGGAGGCGCCGTACAAAAATAGAACTAAAATGATTTCAAAGGCTTCTTACGTAATTATTATGAACACAATTATTTTCACCATAGAATGAACACATCTGATAATTGTCCGTTGTTAATGCCATCTGTATTTACTAAAAACTCCACATTTTCAGAATTGTGTTCCAAATACAGCTAGCCTCTTTCTGTGTAGGGAAAGTGTGACGTCAATATTGTGTGGTTTAGTGGGTGCGTGTTAGCAGTAATCGAGTTTGTTGCTGGAGTATCCGAGCAACACGTTTTCACGTGTTACATGGCAATTCTTCTTTCGCTAGTAAACAGAAGGGATTTTTTCTCAAACACGTGCTCCCTGCGGAAAACGCATTGAAACGTGATATGTAGTGGAAAGTGAAGCCTTTGAATGGATGCGAAGAAAAAAAAAATCGCAACCCGCCTGTTTGTAATCGTGAGCTTTGATCGTCCAAGCCTCAGTCCTCTTCTGAGATGTTATAATGCAACTGCTGCCTGTCGAGCATTACAAAAACATCTGGCGTGTCGCTTCCTAAAGAACAGCTGCTCGTTCTTGTCCAGGCGTAAGCCAGGTGTTACGCTTCACCAAGTGAAACGCTACAGTAAAAAAAAAAAATCTATGCGCTGTGTAGCAACTGTGGAGGTGTTCGCCAATTGAAAATGCAGGCGAAAAAGTGACGTACAACCGTCTGACCCAATGGGTTGCTTTCTTTGAGCCAAATTCAATGGCGTTCGCCAATACTTATTCAGTGTTTTCCTTGGTTCGACCTCTCTGAGGTTTGTTTAGGGAAGCGCACAAGCCACGCAGCAGGCCCGTGTGGGGCCTATTGTTTTAGCCCCGCCCATCCTTCCACACTGGCCCCGCCTGCCTTTGGGTTCTATCAGGAGAGGACTAAACTGGTGTCGTGTTGCTCTTGAGGCTTGATTTTTTTTCCCTGAAAACACGCCTCTTTCCTTCCCTCTTTCACTTCCTCCCTATCCCTTTTTTATTTCCCAGCTTGCACACACAGTGCTGTCAGGAGTGGAGAGGGAGGGTTCGCGTGTGTGTGTGTGTGTGTGTGTATGTGTGTGTGACAGTGAGAGATCTTGTAGCCGCGGGCAGAGGAAGGTCTGACAGTTTACAGGCCCCTGAGCACGCAAGAGGAGGACTGAAAGCTGGACTGCCACTCATTGTTTTTTTCAGTTTGCTTTCTTTTCTGTTCCTGGTTGGCATTTATGTTTGGCTGCTTGCACCTGTTTTTCCTACTTGGGAGTCTAGAATTGTTTTTGTTTCAAAAAAGGAAGCCACACTGTACCTTATACTTGTGGATTTTTCTATGTTAGAATTGGTTGTACATTTTCCTTTTTTTCTGCTTTTAACAGTCTAAGGAAAACGCAGTTTACCTTTGCATGAACCTTCTGTTTTGGATACTGAATTCTCCTGCAAGATCTTTTTGACTTTTGGCTGGCAGCATTATGATCCAAGTGGTGGGAGGGTTGAAATCTGCCTGCCTTGAAATCTGCCAGTGTAACATCCTACATATATCGAAGGAGCTAAATTTTAAAAACTGGACATTTTTTCACCCGTAACTCTGCATCTGAAGGAACCTTGACAGGTCTCCATTTGAAGAAAATAAAAGCAGATTGTGGATAATGCATGGCTGCTTATGCTTCGGCATAGATGGGCAAAGGATGTAGACGAGGGTGCATAGCTAATTTGCTGGGGTGTGGGGCTGGGAATGCTTGCCAGGTATAGTGTGTTTGGCCAGTTGTTTATGCCAGAAAAGCTAAAAGGCAAATGCATTTTTTTTTCTTAAGCATTTAATACAGTGTTCTTCATCAGCACAAAAAAGCCTCATTTTTAAATTTTCATAGAGCTTTCCAGCACAAAGAACTGGTAGTTTAAATATTAAATGATTGTAAGAGGTAGCCTTGAGGCTAAAAGTTTTTATGTTGACCTCAGCAGTGATTCTGCATAGATTTTTAGGCATTGCACTGGAGGTGAGATGTTCATCTTAGAGTTGGACTGACAGGTGTGGCAGCTGCTTACCATGCAAGCAATTTGATGTTGTGTATAATGTAATTTTTTAATTCAGCAGTGAGAGAAAGCTAAACCAAAGAGAGAGGAAGAAGGAACACATTTGCTCTGTTGTTCTTATTTTACAACAGATGCCAAAATGTAATGATTTTTGTAGAATTACATAAAGTATATGGTGCCTAAAAAACTGGGGCAAGGTTTAATGAGGAGACAAAAGTCAAAGCAACTTTCTTGTTGTATGGATCCATTTTGAAAGAGGGGAATATTTTAGATGTTTTCCAGACAGGACTATTTACAATGCCATAGTCCATCAACCCTTCCAAGCTACTCAGGACAGTATTGTATCTGTTAGCATTGTAACCAGATGGTATTTTTTTAAAAGTAGACTTTATGTCCCTTTTACAAAGATGGCAATATGTTTAACGTTTTGATGCCACTGACACACATTATTGTGGAGAACCTATGCCATAAAGCTTTTGTTTGTTAAAATTTGTACTGGATTTAAATTGTTGGAAGTTCATGCTAAATTGTGTACATGAGACACAAAGTAGTGGCCAATAGGACTTTATCACCCTATTCTAGATTTTGCCTCATTATTCTTCATGTGTTAATTTCTGTTTTGTTAGCTGTATAGTCAGATTTTTGGAGCTGGAGGAATTGACGAGAAATTCTATAGCGAAGACTGTATCACAGTGTGCCTTGGGTATGTGTGAAAACATTTCTGATCAATGAGCAGTGCTTTAATGTGTCACAAACACTGTGTTCCACTTCACTTTGGAGATATTCAGGAGACCAACAGAATGACAAAGAATTATTTGCCTGTGACTTCCACTGTTTGTATGTACCAACCAACAGAGGGAATTTCTTTACTTGAAAAAACAATCTAAGGAAGCTACAATGGATATGCTTCCAAAGACCAAGTACAACCATTTGCGCAATGCATCCGTCAGCTCCATGGAGGACTCCTTACTCTTGCCACCTTCAACCAGTGTTTCTGGAGATGAGCTGCTTTCCCCCTCTCCTTTACTCCCCCCTCAGTCCTCACCCTCTCTGTCCCCATCCCCAACTCTATCTCCATCCCCGTCTGGTCTCCCAGCCTCTATTTCCTCCAGTTCCCTCACCCCAATGCTCCCTCCCCAATCACCAAATTTGGATGATAGTCCCACCACACTTTGCTCATTCTTTCCTCGAATGGGTGCACTTAGGCTTTCAGGTCCTGGTGGCTTACTGCCTGGGCTGAGAGTCTCCAGGACTACAGGGCCTTCAGGAGATGCTACATCAGATATGGAAACTGCAACAGTGTCTCTAACCAACTCGCCCCCACCTCCTCTTCCTCCACAGGATATGAACCGACTCGGGGCAGGAGTTCGGCGTACAAGAGTAGAAGGAGGGCAGCTTGGTGGAGATGAATGGACCAGGCATGGAAGTTTTGTTAACAAACCCACTCGGGGGTGGCTTCACCCAGACAGCATTGTGACTGGACCTGGCGTGTCCTATCCTGTCAGGGTAAGAACCAAATATTAATAACTACATTTTCTTTGGGGATTACAGGGTATCTACAAATTTTCTGGATCATTGTGTGTTGAAGAGCATGTCTATTCCCTTCTCTCTGCCACTCTGCATCTGTCCGCATGTAACATAGAGTGCAGTGTACATTACAACCCTTAGAATCTAAACTTTTTTAATATTACACTTTCATAGATACTTAAGGTTTAAATATTTTTAAATGGCATGCTATGTTAAGGAAAGTTAGATTTTAGATTTTCTGTAGTGATTTTTTCCCTCTTATCTCTACCGATATCTCCGTACACCATCCTTTACTCACTTATCTGTGCAAAATATTTAAAGGGGCTCTGTTGCATGCCCTAGGAAGTGATTAGATCTTTATGGCCCCATCGTGGCTTTTCCCGTCTGCTTTCTACCAAGTGATCAATCGATTTGTGCTGCTGCAGGCCTTAATGTAAAAACAGATGGACATGCTCCCCTGAGCCTGTCACTGTGGTCTGCAAACTGCTTTTAACATTCTTCTTGGTAGAATGCCTAGGGCTGTAAGGAAAAGAAAGAAACCCACACTATTCTGTCTGCATCTGTTAAGATGAGCTGAAATGGCTGCTTTTTACTAGGTGCATTTGACTGCAGAACTTACCATATTTCCTTTTTGTTACAGTATATGGGCTGTGTCGAAGTGCTCCAGTCTATGAGAGCATTGGACTTTAACACCCGCACACAAGTCACCAGGTGAGTAAGCCTCCCAGCTCGCAGGTGGTAGTGCCAATCCTTGTTTTAATATAATATACTATGATTACTTGTTTCCAGCAACTTTTTAAATGTATTTAGTATTATTTACCGGATGCTTTATGTACAAAGTAACCTACAAATTATAGATGCTTGAATTCAAATGTGAGACTTCCACTCAAGTACAGTACTAAAGTGCAGGTAGTGTGCTGTAAGTTTCACAAGTCCTAGTTGACAAGCTGCTTAGCAAGTGAAACCTTGTAATAAAACAATGTACCGTATTTAACATCTGAGTATTTCTGACACATCCAGTACAAGACATTACATCACTAGTTTAGTAAACCATGACTCAGACAATGCTTTAAATGTTTTAAATGTTGCTGGTAAATCCAAAACAATATGATAATTTAGAGTACTACGTCAATGGGCAATTAAAGGTGTGATAACAGCTAAATTAAACAGTCAGTTATGTAAGTATTAGGACGTTAGTCCTAATCAAGTCTATACAAGTCTTTAGTTTACCTAATTGGACTTTCCTTCTGTTTTGGTAACTCAGCTTGGTGTCAGCAGTTCTATAGTTAGTGTGAAAGCTTTATAGCCATTTTGGGGTCCAAGGATAAACTGGCAAGCACAAGCTATTTTAATGACGACATCATTTTACATTTTCCAGTTTGATAAAACCTTGACTCTTATAGTGAAACGTGTGTCTGATAAATATTTCATGGAGGGTCCACAGTTACCTTTTATTTTATACAGCACATTTTTGACTGATCAACATCACCATTAAGTTTACTTTTGTTTGGCTTGTATCCAAATATTTTAATATTTCTGCGATGTGTATATATACAGTAAAACCTCAATTATCTGCCAAGGGTCGGGACCGAGGCTGTGACAGATAAGAGAAAAGACGGATAACAGAGCAACTACTTTAAAAATGATATACAGTAGATTAGGTTAGCGAACAGTCATATTTGTTTACAAAACAAAACTATTAACAAAATACAATATAGTATTAAAAAAATTAATCAATTCATATAATATTGTATCGACCAGCATAATAAGCAAATATAACTCGGAGGTACTGGAGTTTTCTACATTTTACTTGGGAGTCTTCATTCTGTAACAAATGGTGCCCTGTCTTATACTCCATGGGTTATGGAGCACACCTCCAAAATAATAAAAGAAAGCTTTCCCTACCAATCAGTTTATCTCGTGCCACTCGCATTCTGTCTTTTTCTATCATGCAAACACTCCTGCTTATTGTCTCTGGACTCTACTCAAACCTTCCTTTCACTGCACCTTCCTTTTTCTCCAAACTTCTCCTGTCACTCATCTCTTAAGGGGCGTATCTGCACAGCACAGTAACCCATTGTGTTTCCACACAGCCCATCACCAGCTGCCTGCACATCACTGTTTATTAACAAAGCATAATAACAGAATTTTAAAAGAAAATTACAGCGCAGAAGAACATTAACATTAATACAGAATAACATTATCAGTAGTGGTTTCCATTTTTGACACGTTTTTCAGTTTTGTCAGCTACACGCTTTACATCATTCACTGTTGTTATTCCTAATCTGTAAATTGAAGCAATACTTAAAGCACTTTTGTTGTTTCATAAATGTTTAATAAATGTTTTTTCTTTGTGACAATTCCAACACCACACGCTACAATTATTGGCCTTAACTGTGTATAGTAGATTGATTATAACAAACGCTATGAAAACTGAAAGTACGTAACTGACACTGTGAATCAGCACAAAATGCAGCATGACATATATTATTTTTGCCCTGATGGTTAATTGAGTGATGGATAATCAAGGTTTTACTGTGTGTGTCTGTGTGTCTGTGTGTGTGTGTGTGTGTGTGTGTGTGTGTGTGTGTGTGTGTGTGTGTATACTTTTAATGCAATGCAATAATTGCATAGTTAGATCTGGAGCACCCTGTGTGTGTGTGTATATATATATATATATATATATATATATATGGTTCGAATTTTGGCTGAATGTTGTAAATCATTTTATTTTACCTTTGAAGTCATTGCATATTTTTAGCATCAGTAGAGCATTATTTAATAACTAGACATTAAGCCCGTTACAATAACGGGCGCTAGAACAGTAGTGCATAAACATTAGTAGGAAAAGTCTATATTAAATGGCAAGGGACCTTGTCCTCATTCTGTTTCTTGTCTTAATTTTTTTTTGTCAAAAATATTTTTGCAAGAAGCCTAAAGTAAAATAATAATAAAAATAAAATAGAAACGTATGACAATACAGTAAGTATAATTAATATTACATTTATCCTCTCCTCTGTGGCTGTTGATTGATATGTTGTGTCTGTTTGAAGATCTCCTATCCTGCCTCTCTTTATTTTAGCTTGCTGTGGAGGTCCCCAGCAAGTATTTTAATCTGTGCTGGCGTGCAGCTGATTATTATATGTATGGCGTCTCCCCAGTAACGGATTTTATGTGCGCGAAAATAAATCTACTTTTAAAAGTCATGCTATTGTAATATGATAATTCGTATATGTAGGAAAACCCCTTCAACGACTGACACTTTACACTTTACCGGGCCAAGCTTCTTAATCGCAAATCTGACATCCTCAGAGTGAACACTTGCACAACAATAAACACTAATCCCACCTGTTTGGGGAAGCTGGTCTCCGCGTCTCAGTACCTGATTTGCATTTTTCGTGCCTTATGTTTTAGGTGTTACCTCATTTACCAAAATCCGATTGGAGCAGCCGCGCAATATTTTATAGGTCCCGCCCTCTCTGTCTTGTGTGACGTTTCAGGTGGCCTTTGAAGCATCTGCTAGAGGCCGGTGACTCTGCCACTCATTCCGCCCTTCCCTGTACTTCCGCTTTGTCTGTAATATGCATTTAATTTTCTGTCAGAACAGTGGGAAATCAGCAGAGTCTCCCCAGGAACTGATGTAATGTGTGGCGTGCAGCTGATAATCGTGGCTGTGGCGTCTCTCCAGCAAGTACTGTGCAGTTCTTCAGCAAATATTTTAATCTGTGCTGGCGTGCAGCTGATTATTGTATGTATGGCATCTCCCCAGCAATAGATTTTATGTGCGCAGCTGCTAGTACCCAATCAGCACTCTCCCCAGCAATGATGTCCTTTATTAAAGAGTGCCCCGCGCATGCGCACTTCACCAGAAGACACACACACACATGGACGCACACAGGGATTTTATTAAAGAGGATTAACATGTGAAAAATGTTTAGTGGTTAACAAATTGAAAAATTTGCTTAGAAAGCTATGAAGAACAGATGTGCATGTAAAAAGGGAAGTTGAAGAGGAAGAGAGATCTTTACTGTTTTTGTTCTACTCCTTTACTCTATTAATAGCCACAACATTATTTCTTTCCAAGCCCATTCTACACTTTCGTCTATCATGCTGAAGTCAGTATCCCTATTATAGCTCATTGTGGTTATTGCAAAAAGAAATTCCAGGGTAGGATGTTTGACATCCCACATTGTGCCAAGAGAGCATGTCGACAGCATGATCCACCCTGCTCTGAAGCTTGTCGTGTAGATTGTCCACAGTTTTGAAGATGGTTTTAATCACATTCAATGGGATTTAAATATTGTTTTTTGAATTTTTTTTTTTTTTTTGGCCAAGTGGTCTTTGCCCTATATTTGAAATAATAGGCAAGAGTTATCAGGAGTTTTATAATTCTTAATATATCTGAAACATCATTGTCAGATCTCAGTAATTTGCTTTCTTTGGAACATTATTCAAAAGTATTTCAAATGAAGATGTTATTTAAAAAAAAAAAAAAATCTAGTCAAGCAAATCTTGATAATTAAATTCATCAAGTACATCAGTGCCATCCTTTATTGCGAAACACATTTTGTAGTGTATCTTGAAGGCTTCCTTATCAGCAATGCATTCAGAGTGATGCCTAGTACTTCTCATGCACTGGAATGTTGAAAATGAATTTGGTTTTGCAAAAACAAAAAAGCAACCAAGATGACCATTTAAAGTTTCCCTTCTCACATGCTTTGCTTATTCTAATTGTATTCTTATTTCTTCAATATTTAATGTGTGAAAAAGTGAAGTTCCTTGAATACACATCCCCTTATGATTTTTTTTCAAGTGTTAAATCTTTTCTAGAAACAGATTCTAACACTTGCTTGACAAGTCCATTAACCTTTCAGCAGTTAAGTGCCACTAAGCTTGATCATTCAGTGTGCAAGTCTGGAATTTTGCTGCTTCTCATTGAGTGACCTAAATTGTAGTTTGTCAAAATTGAATCATAATATTGTCCTGAAAGAAAGATAATAGAAGAGATGCTTAGCTGTTGTTCATAACAGTTCAGGTCAGGTTGGCGGAGCATGCAATTCACCCAGTACATGATGCTCAGTTTGCAACCCCCCAGGCAGACACGCAGTCCAGTCCCACTCCCCGGAAATGACCATCTATCTGTCACAGCCAGGTATTACGTTGGCATCCCTTGGTCTGGTCCAGCTGCTTGGGTCCTCAACAATGAGAGGAGAGTGGGGAATTGCGCCACTTAGCCATAGTGCCATAACTATCATCCCTTCACATTTCAGGTAATGTGCCTCATTTGGGACTCCGTGAGCAACCGCTTGTTTGACACAAAGTCAAACCAGTGGTAACCAAGGATTCTCTGAAGAGACACAGTACCAAAGGTGTCCAGTCTGCGTCTCAGGTCACTGGATAAGCGTCCATGTCTCACAACCATATAGCAAAACAGGAAGCACCAGGACTCTAAAGGTTTGGACCTTTGTCCTATTGCAAAGATATTGGGAGCACCACACTCCCGTTTCCAACGACTTCATGACCCCATGCTCTTCCAATCCGTGTACTGACTTCATAGGAACAATCACCAGAGACATGAATGTCGCTGCTGATTTAAGTAAACCTCTCTACAAGGTCACTATTCTCTCTGCAGACAGACACACTGCTGATGGCTGTGCCCAAGTGATCATTAAAGGCCTGAATCTTGGTTTTTATCCAGGACACTCGAAAGCCCATACACTTAGACTCCTCTCTGTCTCTCGAGAGCCCTGATCAGAGCCAATCATTGACTCCGTGAAGATCAGACCATCGTCTGCAAAGTCGAGATCAGTGAATTATTCTTCACCATCAGATGCTCCACAGCCACTGGACCCCACGACTCTGCTCAACACCCTATCCATGCAAGCACTGAACAGAGTATGAGCAAGAACACACTGCTGATGAACCCCAGAATCAACTGGGAAAAATGCAGAGGTTCTGCCTCCACTGTGCACAGCTCTCACAGCACTAGTGTACAGGCTAGCCATGATATCCAGCAACCACCAGCCTGGAGAAGTTAATCCTCGGTTACCACAGATCTGCAACCTTCCCTACCCTAAGCTTGTTCATCACCTGTGCAGTCTCAGTGCGATTCACAGCTAATTGAAGGATCAGCCTGAAGAACCATGGACCACTTCCTTCAATGCAACCACTGGCACTGACTGGGCTGGCTATGAGGATTGTGGTGGTCCCCATGGGTCTGGTGACTATGGTGAAAGTGGCTCCATGTTAATTGAATTTGCAAACAGTCAGGGGCTGCGGATCGTTGGACTTGGTTCTCCAATACTGTGGTGTGGTGAATGAGATTGATCACATCCTCATGGGCAGACGCTGGAGGCTCCTACAGAATTGCAGTGTCTACGGAAGTGCCCAGTTTGTGACCACAGATTTGTTGTTGATACTCTGAAGATCCAGCTTATGTTCAGTAGGTTACCACCTACTAGGAGAATGAGGCTGGGCCAGGCTCCAAGATCAGGCTGTTTCTAATGAGTTTGCACGCAGTTTGTGTGAGGAACTTGCAGACATGGGTGAGACTACTGATCCTAATGTGATGTGGGAGACCTTCCATGACAAGATCCTAAAGGTTGCTGAGGGTTGTGTTGGTGTTGCCGGTGTTCCTTGAAGGAGATATTTAATTTTGCTGGGTACAATGGATATCATTGAGAGGAGTCGCAGTGCACGGCTTTATGGCAACCCCGGGAACTGAGAGGGGCGACTGCAAGGGATCTGAGGGCAGATGATGAGGTGCTTGTTAGAGCAATCGGTGAGCAAGTGACACACCATTTATGGTCTAGTGAACTACGTCCTGCTTACAGAGGAATCGAAGCATTATGCACATCCCAATTTGTTACTTGAAGAGTCGCAATTCAGGTGGGTGATGGAACGGTCCTAACGGATGTTGCAGCAATTGTGACCCACTGGGCTGGCTACTTTGAACAGTTTTAATCCTCCGGCTAGGATGTTGGAGATCTCTTGTTTGTAACATGTTTTTTTTCCCTTGAAATCACTTTTTTTTAGTTAAGTCTGTGGAGCCTTTTAGTTGATGGGCATAATATGCTATTTTTTATTCTTAGTTTTTCTGTCACTTTTTCCATTGCCAATTTATTTCACTATTCAGATATTTTGGATTGAATGTCAGTCTCACTCTCTGGCTCTTTAAAAATAGAAGCACAAAACACAGATATAACAGTCACCTGTAGAATCCTACCCATCCCCCTGTTTCCCAATGGCATCTGTTTCAACAGGAGCATCTCACATCAGTGTTCACTTAGTAAAGGAGTAATGAAAAAAATAAAAAGCAATTAATATTTGATGTGCCTGAAGATGTTGTTTTCCACTGTAGTCTTAATCCCTTTAAGTGCATAAACTGTGCTTTTGTTAGCTGTAGTTATTCTTTTGTTGCTTACATGCAGTGAAACACAGTGGCTAAATAGCTGATCTGGAAATCTAAAAAGTTCACTCTCACTTCCACAACTATATTTCTGTGTGAACATGAGCAAGTTATTTAACCCTTTGCTTCAGCTATTTAAATATCTAATCCCCAACTCTTCACAGCCACAGTGGCTGGTTCGCTTATTTGACAGGGTATAGATCGGAGTACAGTATATACACATATACAGTTAGGTCCATAAATATTTGGACAGAGACAACTTTTTTCTAATTTTGGTTCTGTACATTACCACAATGAATTTTAAATGAAACAACTCAGATGCAGTTGAAGTGCAGACTTTCAGCTTTAATTCAGTAGGGTGAACAAAACAATTGCATAAAAATGTGAGGGAACTAAAGTATTTTTTTAACAGACCTATATACAGGGGGGCAAAAAAGTATTTAGTTAGCCACCAATTGTGCAAGTTCTCCCACTTAAAATTGATGAGAGAGGCCTGTAATTTTCATCATAGGTATACCTCAACTATGAGAGACAAAATGAGAAAAAAAAATCCAGAAAATCACATCGTCTGATATTTAAAGATTTTATTTGCAAATTATGGTGGAAAATAAGTATTTGGTCACCTACAAACAAGCAAGATTTCTGGCTCTCACAGACCTGTAACTTCTGTAAGAGGCTCCTCTGTCCTCCACTTGTTACCTGTATTAATGGCACCTGTTTGAACTCGTTATCAATATAAAAGACACCTGTCCACAACCTCAAACAGTCACACTCCAAACTCCACTATGGCCAAGACCAGAGAGCTGTCAAAGGACACCAGAAACAAAATTGTAGACCTGCACCAGGCTGGGAAGACTGAATCTGCAATAGGTAAGCAGCTTGGTGTCAAGAAATCAACTGTGGGAGCAATTATTAGAAAATGGAAGATACACAAGACCACTGATAATCTCCCTCGATCTGGGGCTCCACGCAAGATCTCACCCCGTGGGGTCAAAATGATCACAAGAACGGTGAGCAAAAATCCCAGAACCACACGGTGGGACCTAGTGAATGACCTGCAGAGAGCTGGGACCAAAGTAACAAAGGCTACCATCAGTAACACACTATGCCGCCAGGGACTCAAATCCTGCAGTGCCAGACGTGTCCCCCTGCTTAAGCCAGTACATATGCAGGCCTGTCTGAAGTTTGCTAGAGAGCATTTGGATGATCCAGAAGAGGATTGGGAGAATGTCATATGGTCAGATGAAACCAAAATAAAACTTTTTGGTAAAAACTCTACTCATCGTGTTTGGAGGAGAAAGAATGCTGAGTTGCATCCAAAGAACACCATACCTACTGTAAAGCATGGGGGAGGGGGAACATCATGCCTTGGGACTGTTTTTCTGCAAAGGGACCAGGACGACTGATCCGTGTAAAGGAAAGAATGAATTGGGCCATGTATCGTCAGATTTTGAGTGAAAACCTCCTTCCAGCAGCAAGGGCATTGAAGATGAAACGTGGCAGGGTCTTTCAGCATGACAGTGATCCCAAACACCCCCCCCCCCCCTTATTACCCTTCAAATCGGAAGATGCCCAGCAGTGCCATCAGCTCAGAACTGGCAGAAACCAGTGGGACCCAGGTGCACCCATCTACTGTCCTGAGAAGTCTGGCCAGAAGTGGTCTTCATGGAAGAGTTGCAGCCAAAAAGCCATACCTCCGACGTGGAAACAAGGCCAAGCAACTCAAGTATGCACGAAAACATAGGAACTGGGGTGCAGAAAAATGGCAGCAGGTACTCTGGACTGATGAGTCAAAATTTGAAATATTTGGCTGTAGCAGAAGGCAGTTTGTTCATCGAAGGGCTGGAGCATGGTGGAGGTTCCTTGAACGTTTGGGGCTGCATTTCTGCAAATGGAGTTGGAGATTTGGTCAGGATTAATGGTGTTCTCAATGCTGAGAAATACAGGCAGATACTTATCCATCATGCAATACCATCAGGGAGGCGTATGATTGGCCCCAAATTTATTCTGCAGCAGGACAACGACCCCAAACATACAGCCAAAGTCATTAAGAACTATCTTCAGCGTAAAGAAGAACAAGAAGTCCTGGAAGTGATGGCATGGCCCCCATAGAGCCCTGATCTCAACATCATAGAGTGTGTCTGGGATTACATGAAGAGACAGAAGGATGTGAGGAAGCCTACATCCACAGAAGATCTGTGGTTAGTTCTCCAAGATGTTTGGAACAACCTACCGAGTTACTTCAAAAACTGTGTGTAAGTGTACCTAGAAGAATTGATGCTGTTTTGAAGGCAAAGGGTGGTCACACCAAATATTGATTTGATTTAGATTTCTCTTTTGTTCATTCACTGCATTTTGTTGATTGATGACAATAAATGATTAACACTTCCATTTTTGAAAGCATTCTTTGTTTACAGCATTTTTTCACACCTGCCTAAAACTTTTGCACAGTACTGTTTATAATATACACACACAGGAGAGATAAACAAGAGCTTATGGAGATTAAAAGAGGAGAAAGAATAAATGTAGGATTAGAAGATGCCAGGGTGGGGAGGAGAAGAGGCAGGCAGGCAGTCAGCCAGCCAGAAGGAGAGCCCCTTAGGGGGAGCGTGAGGCCGATGCACTGGGCTGAAGAGGGTCATTTTCACTGAAAAGTGTGAAGTGACATGTGGCTCGCATCCTCATAAGTCTAGGAAGAATCGGCAGAAGCTGAAGGAGCTGGGTGAGGCTCTGTGTGGCGTCCTGCTGGGAATTATGGACAGCAGGGATCCAAGCCTGTGGAAGAAGGTTGGCTATGCCTGTTTGTTGGATGTCACCTTTGCTACAAGATCCTGTGCAATTAAGCAGAGGAAACGTTTTAAAACGATCACCACCTTTTAGTCTTGAACACTTTTTACCTACTCCTTGTTGTATGTGTGCCCTCATTTGTCCAGCTCATCTCGGTTTTGACTATCGGCAGTGGTGGGTTTAAGAAGCTCCCAATCTGAAGCAGGAGCTTGGAGCCAACCCGTGCTTTCACAGTAATGTAACATTTGTTTTAAAGAACATAATACTTTCAAACCTATTTGGTCTAATTCAGGGCCACAAGGACCAGAGCATGTTATGGCAGCATTGACTGACAAAGCAGGCACCAACATGGATGAAACAGTAGTCCATTACAGGGCCCATTCATTCACATGGGCCTAATTTAGGGTTGCCAATATGTCTGACATGCATGTCTATAAGATGTGTGATGAGAACAAGAGTGTGTGTAGGTAAAACCCATACAGACTGGTGTGGAATTTGAGTTCACGATGCTGACTGTGAGTCAGCAGCAAGAACTGCTTTGTCACTGTTCCCCCTCCTCCCCTTGTTATTTATGTCTACATTTCTCTAATATAAGCATTAGAACTCCATGTTAAAAAATTTAGTTCCTTCATCAATAGACATTTCAAGGCTCAGGGTCCAATCCTCCAAAATCCTGGTCATTTAAATGAAATATATATTTGAGGGCACACATCTAAATTGATATTGATATATTATAGTATGTTTCATGTTACTAAAATAAAAACAAATGTCTTACAATGGAAAAAATATTTTCGCCATACTGTTCAAGCAACATGCAACCCACTGGAAAAAGAACACTCCTGGACATTCTGCTTTCCTCACTTATCCCTTGTTGGAGGTCTGGATTCATTATTATGCAGTTTATTTAGTATTGGCATTTCAGCTGTCTTACGCTGTCACAGACTCTATAGTTAGCTAAAGTGAAGTCTTTATTACGCATTTCAGCAGAATTTATCTGCATGGATGGGCTAGTAGTCCTTTTGGTGTGCTCCTGTATTGGATCTGACTATTGCTCTCGCGCTTTTTATTTGAATCGTTAATGCACATCAGCTTTTTATTAGTCTTTGTCTGGCTACTTCCCTGAGACTTTTTTGTTAGGTGATAGTACTGAAGCACCTATTTGTGTATCTTCACGGTGAGCTGAACATTTCTGTCTTAAGTGGGTCATGTTTTTTAAAATTGAGTAATATAGACCTTAGGCTTTAGGTAATTATTTTTGTTTGCAAGTGAAGGGAGATTAGTCAATTGTTTAAGATGGTGGCTGTAGAGCTACAGTATGTGTCCTTATTAGACAGTGTTCAGTAAGGGGCTGTCCATTGCCAGATCCATCTATTTCTCTGTCTGAAGGATCATACAAATATTTACCTTAATGATGACATTGTGAACACAAGCTACAGAAAAAAGGTGGTATTCATCGAGTTGTGACATATTAAGGATCCTGTCAATTAGGGAGGTCTCCTGGAATGAGCTGCTGTTATTCCAGATCGAAAGAAATCATTTGATATGGACTTGACTTCTAATGAGGATGCATGCTGAATTGTTTTAATTGGGTTTGTACCAAATATTACAAACCGAAAGAGGACTCTGGGGTAGACAACTTAGCGGATTGTGTCTCACACTTTGAATAAAAAAAACCATGGAATACCCATGAATAGCTGGGATGTTTTCTTTGAGTACAGGAAATTCTGTTGACCTTGTTCAGTCTCTCAATGAATTTTAAAAAATATACAACTAAATCTTTGAGAGCAGCAAGATCAGAAATAAGCATTACAAGATTGTTTAGATACATTTTAAATAAGATGGGGAATGACTGAAAATTAGCTTGATGGTGATGGTAGATGAACAGAATTTTTAACAGCAAAGTTGGTATAAAAATGCTAAAACTGCATTAAATAGCTGATCTTTAATGCAACAGAGAAATGTGGGGTTTCAGGTGGGATGTCGATGTTAACTCTAACATATGTTCATGGCTAGACATATAGAGAATTTAAGGATGAGGACTTCAAAAATGAAATTTCTTTAATGAGGCTTTGGAATAATGAGAAGTACACTGTGTTGGATCACAGGCCTGGTAGTGTGATGTGGAACCAGCAATAATATCAAATGACCAGGGGTGTTTGAATTTTAAAGGTGATTCAGTGTAGTACAGAATGTGAGCATTGTCAAACGTGGTGATGTATGAATTTTGTGTTGTCATACTGTCATCCCACAAGAAACAAGTGCTTATTGTATTAACACTAATGCAATCTGGGAATGATGTGATTATGTTTGTTGGACAGGTACAGGTAATAAATACAGATCTATGTGTTGATTGTTTTCAGCATTGCTGTGTGTAAATGATTGTTATAAAAATTATATTGCAGATAATGTACACATGTTCATTTCACAAAGTATGTTGCACATATTTACATAAAAGTTTGTGTTTTATTTAACAGTTTGCAAATTATAATATTTATAACAGAAAAAATTGCTGTCTTTATGATAATATGATCTCATTTTAATTTTTGTATTCAGTTTTAATTTTGACTGTCAGGTATTAGCCTGATGTAACTCATGCTGTAGTATATTGTTAAGTAAGTTCTGAAAAGGACAGAAATGTTCTTCTATTTATCTGTCCAGGATTTGCCTGTTTTGTTGCACTTATGCATTTTAGCTGTGTCAGAAATATCATACCCATATCATATCAACCTTTCATTTTCACCACAGGTTAAACTGTTTATTCATCACTCTTTAAATACACTATTTTATTGTGTGGCAATTTGTTGTACATAAGAAAAAAATATTTTTTTACTCTTTTGTGTCTAAGGTAAGTAACTCGATACAGGGCAGCACTCACAACAACGGCTTTATTTCAGACGTGAACTTCAATATATATAAGAACAGTCTGATGCAATCTAATTAAAATTGGATAGATGTGTTACCTTTCTAGGGATTTGCTTTACAGCTAGGTCTGGTATACAACTGGAATGAACAAGCCTTTTATTGCCAAAATAAAAATCCTGTTTGAAACAGGCAAAAAAAAAAAGTAGTTCTATCTTATCCTTCATATTTTATTTATGAGATATCTTGTATGTTATTAATTTGATACAATTTAAGAAAAATTGGATGTCTTTACCCCCCATTTTTTATTATTCAGCCAGCATTCTGTTTTTTGTCTTAAACTGCTTTTGATACAATTTAAGAAAAATTGGATGTCTTTACCCCCCATTTTTTATTATTCAGCCAGCATTCTGTTTTTTGTCTTAAACTGCTTAACAGTACTGACTCATAATGGGAAGACCTAATTTCTGCATGTTTTATTACAACTGTGTCAGCAGTGTAGGATGTTTAACCTAAATCAGCATGTTTGCTTTTTGGCAATTTCAAGACATTAGCAAAATTTAGAATTACGTAACCATTTTAAATCATAAATGCATTTTCTGGAAAGTTCTAATAACAGTTTTGCAGGCGAAACATGGACTTTTCAGGTGCAAAAAAAGCTTCAGTTAAATGCAGAAGAGCACAGCTGGCTTCAAAGTAGGGGTTTGTGGTTTAGCAGGTGGGCTGCAAAAGAAGCTGAAAGCTACTGGTCTTTGCAGGCCTTACAGTATTTGAAAGTAAAGATTTTGTTTGTTTTTCTAATGTTAACCAAAAAAAAAAACAAATAATTTTCAAACATCTATTTTTTTAATAATGTATTTCTACTTATATTGTTACATGAGCCACTGGGATATTTTTACAAGATAGTTTTTGTTGTAATTTTAAGTAATTCTTAAAATCTACGTATTTATTTATGAGATTGACTGCCTAGAGCTATAGTACAAATATTTATTGGCACCATGAAAGAGAGTTATGTTTTGGCAGGAACTGGCATATTGAAAATTGACAATGCAAAGTTAGTGTCATCATTAATACATCAAATGAAGGCAGAGTGTGGCATTTTGGGGAAACAATATACTTCATTAAGTCTCTCCTGGACTCACAACATTAACATTATTCTAAGTGATAACCTAGTGTTATTAAAGTGAGCTTGGTGAGTTAATTCAGACTAAATAATATATGACTGTGTGCTTTCAGGTATTTGTGTAGTTTGGTTTTAATTTTTACTTTAAGCTTGAATATTAATCAAAGCTTTTTTTTTTTTTTTTTTTTTTTTTTTTTACAATTTTACACTTTCTTTTTCTGAGAGGTACTCATTCACAGTATTGTTACTGTTAAAGAGGGCTTAGTGATTTGGCCAGAAATATTACTATACTCTATTTTCCCATTCAACAATTATTGTATGCATTTCCTAATGTTCAATTTTAAGGTTGAGTGATACTTTAAACCCTGAAGAAAGCATAATGTTTATTATTATGGTGTAATATTCAATATACAAAATATGCAAAAATGATCTGATATTAGAATGGAATACTATAACAGCAACATTTATTTCTGTAACACATTTTCCTACAAATGATTTAGCTCAAAGTGCTTTGCAAGATGTCAGAGAAAAACAAATCAAAATTAGATTAAAAAAAAAATGCGTAAATAGTATACAAAAATAAATAATGCACACTTACATTATTTAGATATATACTTAAGAGAAACAGAGTTCTTAAATATAGAATACTAGTGAGTATAAATTAAAAAATAAATAGAAATAATAAAAGTAAATTTAAAAATCTACGTTTGAAAAACCTTTTGGTCATTGCTTTAACCACCTGTGGGTGATTGAATGTAAATATGTGACATATTTCACAGACTTCAAGGCACCAACTTTAACACTGTCTCATCCGTCAACTAAAAGAAGAATAAAAATAGAATAGTCTAAATTAGGTGTAAACCATGAAAGATGTTAATCATATTAGTATCATGTAGCTAAGAACATGGTTATTTTTCATTTAGACATTTTTGGCATAAAATACTAGTCTGTGCAGTGTTTCAGGTTTTAGGGATTTTCGGTGGCCAGACATATTTTTGCTACCTGTTTCAAAAAATACTCTGAGAAAGTCAGTGGTAGGGGTACGTAGGTACCACTTGGCCAGATGATTTACTCTGTGTAGAAAAGAGCATTTTGTGTTTTCTGTTTCAGGAAATGGGCAGAAGATACTGCTTGCTGTTAGTGTCTCCTAACTGAGGAAACATGTGAGCATTGATATGTGACTGGAGGTGCAACAGGCAGTAACCCTCCGATCACTTCCAAAAGAAAAATACATTATGAAAAGAACAAAATGCACCAACTAATATCAAAATGAGTCCTTTTTGTAGACTGTTTTGTCACAACATTGTACAATTTTCAGAATTTACACTGCTGTAATTATGACTTAGTTATGTTAAGAAAGGTATAATTTTAACAGTCACATCTTTTTTTCTTTAGTTTGTCTCATTTAAATTGACTAAACACCAAACCATTGACCTGTTATGATTATGATGTCTTTATAATGTTTTCCTAAGCTTACGTATTTTTTTTTCCTGAAGTTTGTTTATTGCTGACATAAGGTTCACTTTCATTTAGTTTTTTTTTTCTTTGTCTTTGAACTTGTTCTTTTCTGTTGCTATTTTTTTAGTAGTTAAATGGCATCATTTTCTTTTCCTGTGTGTATTGCCATTTTGTGCTTGCTAAGAGCAACACTTCTTTGCTAGGCTCTCACAGACAGGAAGATGCAATATTGTGATATCGTTGAGGCAAAAGCATTTAAACTCGCTGTCACTGACTTTGACTTGAGACATAGTGTTTTTTCTCAGGATTTGACACGACTTCTTGCGTGAATTTTAAATATGGATTTTTCGCTAATATTTTGCCTTTGACAATTGAATTTTGTTTGAACTTTTGAATTTGTCCAAGCATAAGGACATAATCCATGAATAGGATTTTCTGTTCATTTCATGGTCCACTTTCCTTTCTGTCTGGTCATTTTTTTCACCTTCACAAAACGCTATACATTAAGATCTCTTCACATCACTTCTCCTGAAGGTCACGGTTAATTTCTTGTTATCAGCAACAGATTCCTGTTTAGCTGCATTATGAATGTGTGTTTCTGAAGCTTGTTGGAAGAAGAAATCCTTCCAGTGTATCCTTGGTGTTCCACATTGTTTCCACTCTCTGTTCCATTTCTCATAAAGCAGTAGAAGTACCTGCCTTTTGCTTACCTCAGATGAATTTTGCTTATTTATAAAAGTTTTTCTTTGCTCTAAGTCTCTGTTTGATTACTAAACTTCTCACCCCTCGGAAATTTAACCACATGAACATTATAGAGAATTCTCATTGCTTCCACTTTTGCCTGCAATTTTGTTCTTTTGATAAGGTATGCAAGTGATATAAGTGATACATGTGCCATGAAAGCATATTTGCCCCTTCCTTGGTTTCCAGTATTATTGCAGATTTTTGATGTCTTTTAGGTCTTCCACAAAATCTAATTATTAGATAAATGACACCAGAGTGATCAAATAGCACATTTTTATATACCTATGCCATTTATTGAATGAAAAATGTTATCTAACACAAATTATCATAGTATGAAAAATGAATTGCCCTCTTTCACTTATTAATTGGGAGTATCACGTTTAGGTGCAGTGATTGCAAACAAATGCTTCTTATAATTCAACATCACTCTTTCAAAATCGTTTGAGGAAAATTAGCCCTTTCCTTGCAAAACTGCTTTAATGCACAAACATTAGTAATTTTTCAGGCTCATTTCAGGTGCTGCCGAAACATCTTTGTTTAGTTTAGTTCTGGATTTTGACTTGGCCAGTCTGAAACTTAAATTTGCATTTTTTCCAGCAAATCTGTTTTGGAGTTACTGTTGTGTTTTACAATTTTGTCATTCTGCATTACTCAACTAAAATTCATCTTGTTCTTACAGACAGATGAATAGACATTCCTAAGAATTATCTGATAAACTACAGAATTCAGGATTTCATCAGTTTTAGAATGTAGTTCAGGTTCTAAGGCTGCAAATAATTTCACACTACTACTGTCATGTTTGACTATTTGTATGATGACCATACTGTGGAATGCTGTATTTACACTATGCCAAAAATAATGGGGTGTATGTCATTCAGAAAGTTCAACTTGTCTCATATGTTAATAAAACAGGCTTGAGGTCATGTAGGTGCTTCCTGGCAAAGGAGAGATAAAAATTTATGTTCTTTTTAGAAGTTGTTTTTTCTTTGCTACTCTCTAGTGGAACTCTGCTTGTCCATTAACTTTTTAATTATAGAGTATTAAATATTGGCTTTTGGTGAGGAAGATGTGCACTTCTGTGGGTACTTTTAGGGTCCTTTGAGACTTAATGGATGGTTTTACAATGTATCTCTTAAGCACATGGTATTGTACAGTATGTGTGAGAATTTTATACAGTAACTTGGATCAATCATCAAGCACACAGAGCATTATAATTGCTGAAAAAGACCTACTAAAATGGCCCAAGTCTTAATCTCTGATCCACATTTCCATAGCTGCAAACAAGATCTCATTGTAGTTAAAACAATTTAGCTATAGAGAGGTTTTCATGTTGAGAGAATGGCCTAATGATATGTATGTTGAAAATATTAGCTGTTAAGACTTAGTTTACATATCAGAACGTAATATGTTAACTATCACTGCCCATGTTATAGTAATTATGCCTTGATAAGTTTTTTTATAAATGTTGAAACATTTATATATTTAAAAAGGGGATGTGAACCAGACATTTTATCAGTTTGTTTCCTTGGAAACCATTGAATTTATAGATTTTCTAAAATGTAATTAGACTGTATTATAAGATTGTTATGTCAAACTTTCTAGCTTTCCGTATATGGTAGGGTTATATAAGGCATTTAACTGAAATGAGAAATACATCAGACATTTTTAGTTGTTCTGTTGGAAATATGTCTTTTTACTTTTTGAACCGAAATCGCTTAGTGACTGCACACAATGATACAGAATGATTGGCCTATGGTGAATGAACATTTTGGCTGATTTGTCGATCAGTATGAATGTTTGTACTTTAGAGCAAAGATGAGATTTTACCTCACAGCCTATATGCAGCAATCAAGATATTGTGCTTTGTTTTTGCCTAATGAATCCAGGAAGAACTGCCCACTCTTAATGGTTTCCTCTGTTAAAGATCATGCTCGTAACATTCTCAGAATACTTTTTCTGTGTGGTTGAGTGAGTTTTGTGGTGTGGAAGGGATGATGAGCATTAGCTCACTTTGCTTAGCCAGATGAAGTTTAACAATCTTGACTTTTTACAGATTTGTAATATATAGTAAATGTGTGGTTCCTTAAAAGAGGTGTTGTATATTTGGCAGTGGCTCAACCAATTAAATGTAAATGCATATATTTGAGGCTTATGGCCAGCATATAATACATAAGAGAAAGCCATTTCTATCAAATAAGCCTATAATGAAGATCCTTGCTTACCTCGGTAAGAGAGAAACAGCAAATTGTAAAGATGTCCAGGTAAACTGTGGATTAAGATTCATAACATAATCTTTTCTAGCAGTTAATTTCAGATTAAATGTCACTGATAAAACTGATTTTCTTAGCTTTATGTGGAGAAATGACAAGTAAATTTTAAAATCATTAAAATAACATCTAGATTTTGCACCTTAAGCATGGTAGTTACATATTGTAGATTGGTTTAATGTGTTTCTATGAAAGGTGGAAGTACTAAAATTAAAGCCTATATTACAAGTAAACTTGAGATGGTGCTTGACATGGTGAATAAAAAAAATAATGCTGTCACAATCATAAATGTAGTTGGAAGTGTGGTAGCAGAGTTGTAGATTTAGACTTGCAGACTCCAAGGCATAGCTGCAACAGTTAATACTGGGTCATTGTGCAGCATTGAGTTAGCCACTTAAACTGGCATTACCATTTCAAACAAATGATGTCCCTAACTTGATATTGAATGTTACAGTATTGGTTTTACTTTTTAAGCAGTGAAACTCAACTGTAAATAACAATGTTTCCTTGTTCATTTGTTATAACTGACTTGCTTTGTGACCAAAAAGCAAGTAACTTAACCTTCCAGTAATTCAAATGTAGACATTTGAGCACAGTTAAAAAAACCGGTAAATATGCAAATGAATTTACTTGGTACAAAAATCTGTATGGGGAAAAAAGCCAAATGAGAAAAACAGTAGAATTGGAGCTTGGACTTTTCATGGCATATGCAATGGACTGCTGTTTTTTTTTTTTTTTAAATTGACTCCTGCCTTGTGTCTGTTGATGTCACAATAGCCTTTGACCCTGAACTGAAATGTTTGAAAACAGAATAATGACTAGAATTCCATGACACTAACATCAATTGTCTGTTGTGCTTGTGCCTGATCTGGTGGATAAGCCACAAACGTGGAGATTATTATAAAGAACCTTTGGCACACTGACAAAAACATTCATGGAAAAAAAGCATTTCAAGAAAAGTGTTTGGCGAAAGATGTGTGCAAGAAATATGTCAGTAGAAATTTCACATATATAGCAAATATGCATTTAAAATTTAATTTTGTTCTGCTCTGATTTTCCTTTTTTCTTTTTTAATTATTTTGAACTAAATGGTTATATCGTTTATGCTATTATTAAATGTCTGATTGAGTAGTCAAAAATTAAATATTAAAAAAAAATTGAGGGAAACAATATCATACATTTCTTCCAACAATTAATATATTTACTTAAATGTAAAACATATACAGTAATGAACACTTTAAAATGACATGCCATTAATCCAGAAGTGAGTGAGAATTTGAGTGAACAGATCTGAAAATGATCATACATTGTTATTGTTAAAAACAGAACTGGGTTCAAGGTAAGTGTTTTAGGTATAAAAGGTAATTATTTGTTCTTTGGCTCATTTATGAAGATACTCACATTTGTTTTTTACATATTCCTGAAAGTATTTACTATTTATGATTATATTTTGCACTTCTAAATTTTAGAGAGGCAATAGCAGTTGTCTGTGAAGCAGTGCCTGGTGCCAAAGGAGCTATGAGAAGAAGAAAGGTAAGCAACAATGGCAAATCTGTTTGTTTGCTTCATTTCACTGCTTCACTTTTAATATTGGTTGTACTAACATATTTTTTCAGTTGTGTATTTAAAATGGAATATAGCAATGGTCAGTATAATTCTTTGTAGTTAAAACAGTTAACTGTTTGACTTAACTGTACTTTTTTGATGAACAGCTTTCTTAAATTTGCTGTAAAAATTGTTTCATTATTGGATAATGATTGAATAAATGTTAACAAAAAGAATTAAAATGTGCTTTTGGTATACTCATTTATTTCTTGTGTGTCAATAGGTTTCTCATTGAATACATGTATGTGTACACTTATTTTTTAATGTGTCAAATAATCAAGAAAAAAGAATATTGAGAATAATGAAGACACACATATACAGTATATTGCTTCATGATTAGTTAAATAAAACATGTTTGTTTAAGGATGGTGGTACATTGTCTCTTCAAATTCTGGCCCATTATTTGTCTGTTTGGAGTTTACTCATTCTCCTTATTTTCACAATGATTTTTCTCTGGGAACTCTTAATTTTCTTCCCACATCCCAAAAATGTGCATGTAGGATTAATTTGAATTTGATTTTAAATAACTGCCTCTACTACTTCAAATTATTTGGCTGTTTTTCAGGAATAGCTTGCTTTTGGTTTTACCATACCCTTTTTATTTTGTTGCAAATTCTATGGCAGATATGTAAACAATATATTAAAGTAAATTACAGGTGCTGGTCATAAAATTAGAATATCATGACAAAGTTGATTTATTTCAGTAATTCCATTCAAAAAGTGAAACTTGTATATTAGATTCATTCATTACACACAGACTAATGTATTTCAAATTTTTATTTCTTTTAATGTTGATGATTATAACTGACAATTAATGAAAGTCCCAAATTCAATATCTCGGAAAATTAGAGTATTGTGAAAAGGTTCAATATTGAAGACACCTGGTGCCACACTCTAATCAGCTAATTAACTCAAAACACCTGCAAAAGCCTTTAAATGGTCTCTCAGTCTAGTTCTGTAGGCTACACAATCATGGGGAAGACTGCTGACTTGACAGTTGTCCAAAAGACGACCATTGACACCTTGCACAAGGAGGGCAAGACACAAAAGGTCATTGCTAAAGAGGCTGGCTGTTCATAGAGCTCTGTGTCCAAGCACATTAATAGAGAGGCGAAGGGAAGGACAAGATGTGGTAAAAAAAAGTGTACAAGCAATAGGGATAACTGCACCCTGAAGAGGATTGTGAAACAAAACCCATTCAAAAATGTGGGGGAGATTCACAAAGAGTGGACTGCAGCTGGAGTCAGTGCTTCAAGAACCACCACGCACAGACGTATGCAAGACAAGGGTTTCAGCTGTCGCATTCCTTGTGTCAAGCCACTCTTGAACAAGAGACGGCATCAGAAGCGTCTCGCCTGGGCTAAAGACAAAAAGGACTGGGCTGCTGCTTTCTGATGAAAGTAAATTTTGCATTTCCTTTGGAAATCAAGGTCCCAGAGTCTGGAGGAAGAGAGGAGAGGCACAGAATCCACGTTGCGTGAGGTCCAGTGTAAAGTTTCCACAGTCATTGATGGTTTGGGGTGCCATGTCATCTGCTGGTGTTGGTTCATTGTGTTTTCTGAGGTCCAAGATCAACGCAGCCGTCTACCAGGAAGTTTTAGAGCACTTCATGCTTCCTGCTGCTGACAAACTTTATGGAGATGCAGATTTCATTTTCCAACAGGACCTGGCACCTGCACACAGTGCCAAAGCTACCAGTACCTGGTTTAAGGACCATGGTATCCCTGTTGTTGATTGGCCAGCAAACTCGCCTGACGTTAACCCCATAGAAAATCTATGGGGTATTGTGAAGAGGAAGATGCAATACGCCAGACCCAACAATTCAGAAGAGCTGAAGGCCACTATCAGAGCAACATGGGCTCTCATAACACCTGAGCAGTGCCACAGACTGATCGACTCCATGCCTCGCCGCATTGCTGCAGTAATCCAGGCCAAAGGAGCCCCAACTAAATATTGAGTGCTGTACATGCTCATACTTTTCATGTTCATACCTTTCAGTTGGCCAACATTTCTAAAAATCCTTTTTTTGCATTGGTCTTAATTGATATTCTAATTTTCTGAGATACTGAATTTGGGACTTTCATTAGTTGTCAGTTATAATCATCAACATTAAAAGAAATAAACATTTGAAATACATCAGTAATGAATGAATCTAATATACAAGTTTCACTTTTTGAATGGAATTACTGAAATAAATCAACTTTGTCATGATATTCTAATTTTATGACCAGCACCTGTATATATAATAAACAAAAAATTTGACTACAGGATCTCAGTAAGGGTACTGAAGTAAATATAGAATGTGTTATCAGGAAAGCAGGCTGTACGACTATGTTTTCTCCGAAGAGCACAAGATTACTTTCAGGGAACAGAGGTCATCGGCAGAAGTGACAGTCTACTCGATGATACTTGCTTTATTATATTTCTACTGTAAAAGTTACAAATAACTTTTTAAAACCAATGATGGCTTCGCTTGGGTTAGAATGCATTTAGTAGTCTTCATTTCTACTTCAGGTGTTGTTAGTGTACAATAAAAAAACACAAACTTTTAACCTTTTAAGGACCCTGTAAGTTCTTAAGTAATTAATTATAATTCATTGAATATGATTAAAATGATCAAATTGTTTGATTAGAAAAATTAGTAAAGATCCATGGTATATAAAGGTGTGTGTCAAGTTTTGATTATATCCCTGCCACCTTTAAAAACAAAATCTATGAACAATTACACTCCAAATGTAATCTTCCAGTGACACATTTCTTTCACTACCTCCAAATTAGAAAGTTTGTTAAACAAAACCTGCCCGACTTTCCTCACCTACCACCTACTTCTACTCCGGAAAAAATATTGATCAGTCTTGAGGACTCAAACAGCACTTCTCTGAAATATAAAAACATTTTAAACTTCCTTCCGTTTCAAAGATCCCAGAGTACAGTGGGAAAAGGATCTTTCACTCAACAATTTGGAAAAGGAATGGAAGGCAGCAATGCACAGAATTCACTCTAGCTCCATATGTGCAAAGCATACAATTATTCAACTTAGAATCATTTATCGACAACATCTGTCTCGATTAAAATTGTCCAAAATGTTTCCAGGGCAACCTGTGAACATTGTAATCAAGTTCCAGCTTCATTGGGTCATATGTTTTGGGCGTGTACCAAATTAACATCATTTTGGACCCAAAATCTTTAAATGCCTTTCAGACAGCCTGGGTGTCATAATCTCTCCTAATCCAACAGCTGTGTTTGGTGTACCTCCAGATGGGCATAAAGTGGAGGACAAGCAAACTGTGATTTCCTTTACTTCACTATTGGAATGTAGACTTACCTTGCTCAACTGGAAGAATCCTAACTCACCTCTTTTCAGTCATTGGGTAACCGATGTTATGTACAATTATGTTACATATTTATTTATTTATATATATATATATATATATATATATATATATATATATATATATATATATATATATATATATATATATATATATATATATATATATATGGAAAAATATAAATACTCACTTAGAGGATCAGTGCAAAACCTTTTTAAAACCTGGCAGGATCTAATTAATAATATTATAGAATAAGCATTTAAATTGAGGAAGAGGATTCTATTCCCTTTTTGTTCTATTTATTTATTTACTTACTTATCTTTTATACTATTCAGGTTTCACTATGTTGGCCTAGCTCTCTTTCTCATGGGTGGGGGTTGACTTGATTTGAACCTAGTTTTGTAAAATTTGACTTGCTTGTATGGAATCTTGTTTGATTTTAATAAGTTCAATAACATGCTTAATTAAAAAAAAAAATCTGGCCACCCTTACAGATAGATGCTGTTTTGGTAAGAGTACCATTACCACAAGCATTTAAATTTGCGCAATTCATGCACACACCTGCAAGATGTGAACTGATCTCAGTACATCAGACCTTATTGCTAGCCCCGAACACGAAGGTAAGTCAGTACAGATATGAAAGGGAAAAAAACAATAGAACTCCAACCAGTAATTGCTATCGTGCACATGCCCTACAAGCGGCTATGGATATGCTCCACTATATCTACAATGATGCATTCAAACATAAATCCAATGATTCAAAAAAGTAACAAGAGTGGCATAACATACTTGGGCCGGTATTGTTTCTTCTTTTTTTATTGTATGTGATTTTGCAGTAAAGACGTAATAATTGGAATGATCAATGATAAATTATAATATTAAAATAACTTTATATATACTTATTTTTCAAGAATTTCAGAGGTGTTCATCAGTGCTCTGATCACCCACTCAGCTCTGCAGGAATAAAAATTTGATTCACTTGTGGCTGCTCACTAATTTAAAAAAAAAAGATGATGTAGTGGAATACTGTTGGATTCCGGCCACAACTCATAAATGTACACCATTGTTGTTTTTGTTTGTTTTGCAGTAGAAGATTCAGACTAGTTTGTTATTTTATGCAAGCTGAAGCTACAAATGCTTCACCTGGTATGTCTCATTTGAACTAACAAATTAATACCCCTTCCCATAATCCCAAATGTTCATTGTTGGTAATCATGCCCTCAAACCCTTTGACATTCTCTGAAAAGTAGAATTTGACCGATTGGAATGAAAGGCCAAAAGCAGCACAGAATTAACGTAAACATAAGAATTAACTACTAAATAAAAAAAATGTTTTGTAGTGAAAACCTGCAGTCACAATAGCCCTCAAGGTATTGAGTTTGTTATACCTGTCTTAACGAACTGAGCCAGTGTAAGGATCATGCCAGTGGGGTTGCTTATTTTTTTAAATATTGACACGTCCCTACTAAAAGTAACAATTTGTCATAAAGAAAATAAACAGCTCAGCAAATTATTTCTAAACAAAGTAACCATAATTGCTCTACGTTCATAAAAGTGTAGGTCACATTACCTGCATTTGCTAGCTGATGCTGTTTGTTGTACGACATTCTGTGTTTTTGTGTGTTTTCAATGTGTAGCTGATAACATAGCATTTCACACAAATGCAAGAATAGTATAGTAATACCAGGAACCCAGTGCTTTTTGTCCATTACCTGTTACCTGAAAGTAACACAGCAATAATAAACATATGTACAAAGATTTTTAAAGGTCAGATTGTTTTAGCTTGTCCTTAAAAACATAGGTCTTAGTTTTGTTTAGAAGTATAAAATTGGTATTTTTGTATCTCTTTTTATCTCTCTGTCTATTAAAAAGAGGTTTTTCTGGGTTGACCGAAGTTTGGTGGTTTTAAAAAGATACTATAAATTTATTTTAGAAACATAATATCAAGCATCATAATCTTGTGCTTCCACTGATTGTTTCCTGAACTTTACTGTTTCTTGCAGCCTACAAGCCGATCTCTGACGTCCATCCTAGGGAAAAGCAATCTACAATTTGCTGGCATGGCAATAAACTTGACAATCTCAACCAGTAGTCTGAATCTAATGGCCACTGAATGCAAACAGGTATGAGTCAAAATTTCTGATTGGGATCCTTTTTTGCTGCTTGTTCTGCATGTGTAAGCCTCATGTTCAGCAGCTCTACCTGTTTTGTCCTATACAGCATGCAAAGGTTTAGCTCAAAGAACAAGTCTTGCTATTCTTTACAAAAGTAAGCTAGCTAACATCTGTTCCCCAATCTGAAGATTACCTCAGTGGGACATAGTTTGTCAGTGTTGAAAATGTCACATTAGCTACAGAAGACTAATTACACAAAAAAGATAAAGTATTTTATTTGTGTGGCAGAGAAAAGCTTTGATAATATTACAAGTGTTTAATGAGTATTATGTTGAAGTATTTAGTGTTCATTTTTTTTTGGTTATTTCTCTTAATTGGTCATGTTCATAATGTTTTTATCATTCCACATATGTACACATAGGACATGTTTTGTGAGGAGGTCAAAATTTCAAACTAGAGTTTTCAACAGACTTGCACCTTTT
This sequence comes from Erpetoichthys calabaricus, assembly GCF_900747795.2. NCBI lineage: Eukaryota > Metazoa > Chordata > Cladistia > Polypteriformes > Polypteridae > Erpetoichthys > Erpetoichthys calabaricus. The sequence continues at coordinate 87,952,078 of NC_041395.2, forward strand.
ATCCACCTTTGCATAAAGAATCATTGCCTCTTGTGTATGTATGTGTGTTTCTATAAATAATGCCTTGCAGATATTCTCAGAAATCTGAATACTTATTAACAAGTCCTTTTTTTTGTTATTAACATTACATTATGTTAGAAAAAAAATGTGAAGAAAAAAGAAATATTCATTTGCTTAAATATTTAATTCCCCAACCTTTGAAGGAATAAAGACTCTGCTTTAAGTCTTTTGGGGTATGTATGCACCAGGTTTGAGAGTGATTTTTTTGGCTCATTCTTACAGGAAGATTTACCTCTGGGTTTGTTGAGGATAGTCAGAAGATGCTTGTGCCCTGTAATTTTCAAATAGTACCACATATTCTCCGTGTCTGATTGAGATCAGAGTTTGACTGGGCCATTGTAGGACACCTTCATTTTTGTTCTTGAGACACTCTGCGGCTTTTGACTTATGTCTAGGATCATTATCCTGCTGAAGTATTAACTTTGCCTAAGCTTTAGTTTTTTAGCAGATAGTAGCATTTTATCTTACTATATTTGCTTGTCTTTTTCACCATCCATTTTTCTTACTATTTTTAACAAATTGAATAGTTCCTGCTGATGGGGAAAAAGCCCACTAGCATAATAATGTCACCAACATACTTCATGTAGGAATCATGTTTTTTTTTGAGTTGTGGGTAGTGCTGCATTTGTGCTACTCATCTTTTTGAGTTTTGGTCATAAAAGCTTCACGTTGTTCTTGTGATCACAAAAGCTTTTCCTTACAACTGGGTCACTGTCATCCATTTTGACAAGCTTTGAAACCGAGATCATCAATCAGTAGTCCACAGGCCAGATCTTGCCTGGGTGGTGAGAGTTGGGGAAAAAGGGGAATTATCCACTGAGTTCTGGACCAAAGGATTTTTGAACACTTTCACTTACTTAACTTAGGCCATATGAATTTAGCATGGCATAAGTGCTCATCCTGCTCCATCCACTCTACTCCATATTTCAAAGGTGCAGAAAGAAAGAAAAAACAACAACAATAGGTTTTGTAGTTTTGGAATAGTATTTTGTGGTAAATTCTCTGTGTTCATGTATCATCACTTACTGGTTATTTGACTTTAGTTTTGAGTCTTTTGGTTGTTTAATAGGTATTTGAACTTTCATTTCACAATACTTATAGGTATTTCACATACAATGCATTTATTTTTCATTAACACCTATAAATACTGTTGTTACTCTGACCACTAAGAAAATATGTAGGTGAGAATCTGAAGGGGAAGCATGTGTAATGGAATGACATGAAAGGAGATGTGCCTAATGGCACAGTAGGTTGGACTCGAAAGTTGTTAAAAGCCAGACGGCACAGTGGTAAAATCTCACAGACACTGAAAGGAGATTTAAGTACTTTATTAGGTGTCTTCTGATGCAAGCAGTGGGAGTTAGTCTGGGTCTCCATCATGAACAGTCCTTTAAAGGGCTATTAACCTCCTTAGCATTAGACCTGAGTTTTACTCGGGCTGCTAAAACCGTGCTAAAAGCGTTAGTCCTGAGTGTCAGTTGGGCAACTATACAGATGCAGCTTGTGTAAGTGTTAGAACCGAGAGTCACTCAAGCTGTAAAAGTGCTGTCAGTGCTGCCATTCTTTGGAGAAATTATATCTGAGTGTAGATTTTCACTAATTATGAAATATCTGCACTTTATCAACAATGAAGACTTTGATGAGAATAACCCATCCAGCACCCAAAATGAAGAAAATTTTGGAGATATACAAGGTAATTCTAGTAAAGTTTTGGAGCGTTTACTTTCTGGACCATGACATCAGCATCGATGAAAGTCTTATGGCTTATAACGGCTGACTGTCATGGATACAGTACATTGTGTCAGAAAGAGCAAGATTGTCATAAAGTTTTACAAGCTTTGTGAATCTAAAATGTGATACATTTGGAATTTGGTTCTGTACATAGGGAAAGGGACAAAGTCTGGCGTTGCTGCATCTACTTTGATAGAAGACTTTGGCAGAGCTAAATTACAGTGAGGTATGCTTATTGCTTGGCAAAAGAGTAAAGTGCTTGCGCTGAAATGGAAGGACAAGAAAGATGTTTGTCATCTTAGCACTGTACATAATGCAGCTACAGTCACTATACAGGGAAAAGGCAACAAGCAGGTTACGAAGCCTTGTGCTGTGGCCAACTACAATAGCATGATGGGTGGCATAAATCATGTGGATCAAGAATCAATTCTCTATCCCGTTATGCAGAGGCAACAAAAGAAGTACTACAAAAAGATATTTTGTCATTTGATGAAACAGTGCATGTGGAATGCATTCATATTATAAAAACAAAAAGCTGGGAAAACTGTATCTCATGCAAACTTTACATGCTAGCTTGTAGAACAAATCATTGTCTCACATCCACTGCCCACACTGCCGCTAAAGAGGCATGGTCAACCCAGCACATTGTGGATCAATCGGAGAGTTTTATCGGTTTCATTTTATTGATTATATATATATATATATATATATATACCTCCAACTGAAAAAAAACTGAATTAAACTCATGTACCTGTGCAGTGTGCTGTTCAAAAACTGAGAAATCTGGAAAGAAAATCTGTAACGTTGGATTATGTCTTTCACTTTGCTTTAAGATTTACCACACAAAGGGGTCATTTTGAGATTATATACTGTTTTGGCATCATTAGTAGTATTATAGTAGTAGTAGTAGTAGTAGTAGTATTATTGCTGTTATTATTGTTTTTGTTATTATTGTTCATTTCATATTTTTTTATTCATCATTACTGTTATCCATCCATCCATCCATTTTCCAACCCGCTGAATCTGAACACAGGGTCACGGGGGTCTGCTGGAGCCAATCCCAGCCAACACAGGGCACAAGGCAGGAACCAATCCCGGGCAGGGTGCCAACCCACCGCAGGACACACACAAACACACCCACACACCAAGCACACACTAGGGCCAATTTAGAATTGCCAATCCACCTAACCTGCATGTCTTTGGACCGTGGGAGGAAACCGGAGCGCCCGGAGGAAACCCACGCAGACATGGGGAGAACATGCAAACTCCACGCAGGGAGGACCCGGGAAGTGAACCCGGGTCTCCTAACTGCGAGGCAGCTGCGCTACCACTGCGCCACCGTGCCGCCCCATTACTGTTATTATTTCACATTTTTTTTATTCATCATTACTATTATCGTTTGTATCATTATTACAGTTAGGTCCATAAATATTTGGACAGAGACAACTTTTTTCTAATTTTGGTTCTGTACATTACCACAATGAATTTTAAATGAAACAGCTCAGATGCAGTTGAAGTGTAGACTTTCAGCTTTAATTCAGTGGGGTGAACAAAACAATTGCATAAAAATGTGAGGCAACTAAAGCATTTTTTTTAACATAATCCCTTCATTTCAGGGGCTCAAAAGTAATTGGACAAATTAAATAACTGGAAATAAAATGTTCATTTCTAATACAGTACTTGGTTGAAAACCCTTTGCTGGCAATGACAGCCTGAAGTCTTGAACTCATGGACATCACCAGATGCTGGGTTTCCTCCTTTTTAATACTCTGCCAGGCCTTTACTGCAGCGGCTTTCAGTTGCTGTTTGTTTGTGGGCCATTCTGTCTGAAGTTTAGTCTTCAACAAGTGAAATGCATGCTCAATTGGGTTAAGATCAGGTGACTGACTTAGCCATTCAATAATTTTCCACTTCTTTGCTTTAATAAATTCCTGGGTTGCTGTGGCTGTATGTTTTGGGTCATTATCCATCTGTATCATGAAACGCCGCCCAATCAGTTTGACTGCATTTAGCTGGATTTGAGCAGACAGTACATTTCTGAACACCTCAGAATTCATTCGGCTGCTTCTGTCCTGTGTCACATCATCAATAAACACTAGTGTCCCTGTGCCACTGGCAGCCATGCACGCCCAAGCCATCACACTGCCTCCAGCGTGTTTTACAGATGATGTGGTATGCTTTGGATAATGAGCTGTTCCACGCCTTCTCCATACCTTTTGCTTGCCATCATTCTGGTAGAGGTTGATCTTGGTTTCATCTGTCCAAAGAATCTTTTTCCAGAACTGTGCTGGCTTTTTTAGATGTTCTTTAGCAAAGTCCAATCTAGCCTTTCTATTCTTGAGGCTTATGAGTGGCTTGCACCTTTCAGTGCACCCTCTGTATTTACTTTCATGCAGTCTTCTCTTTATGGTAGACTTGGATATTGATACGCCTATCCCCTGGAGAGTGTTGTTCACTTGGTTGGCTGTTGTGAAGGGGTTTCTCTTCACCATGGAAATGATTCTGCGATCATCCACCACTGTTGTCTTCCATGGATGTCCAGGGGCCTCATGTATAAACGGTGCGTACGCACAGATATGTTGCATACGAACGTTTCCACGCTCAAATCGCGATGTATAAAACCTAAACATGGCGTAAAGCCACACACATTTCCATGGTACCTCAAAGCCTGGCGTACGCAATTTCTCCGCTCGGTTTTGCAGACTGGCAGACCCAGCATCAAAGCAGTGCTACTGTTCCTGTGTGGTTACCCTTTCTTTCTCACTGCACCACTCGGAGTATTTATATCACTGTATTTGAGTGGGGAATCACAGCAGCAGCTGATCGGAAAGAGAATTATCGGTATACAGTTTCAAGCACACACTACCTCAGCCACGGAAAAACGCGTCAAAGCCTTTCCTGTACGGACCTCGCGTTTCAGAAACAGTTTCATCCCAAGAACTATAAACGCACTCTTATCAGTCCATCAAGTGCTACTTGTAGTATATTGTTAATAATTAAACATGTGAGGACACGGTGCTGCAGCGCTAGCTAGTTCATGGATAGCTCCTGCCTTTCGCTGTATTATTGCTGGTGCTGACGCGACACTGGAAGGATAGACGGATAGAATAATTAAACATGTACTACAAAGATATTTCAATGTTCCTTAAAAGTTTTGGAGAATCGGCGTTCTAACCTTACAGATAGCTTAACGTTTATTACAGAGCTGATTGTGTGGCGATTGGGTATTTGGAGAAAGAAAAGTAAGGACAGGAATTGGAGGTTAGTATGTTTGAAAGAGACAGTACTTCTGTAATAAATTATTTCATCGAAGGTCGCACATGGCGCAGCAAGCCTCTTGCGTGAGATATGAACAATCACTGCGCCACCGTGTTCCTATGTATAATAACATGTTTTCATTCCTATCATCATGAAAAAGATATCATGTATACATCTCAGTATTTTAATTATTCAGAGAGCTGTAATATCACGAATGTAATGGATTCTGTGTCCTGTCGGAGAAAGAGAAAGAACGGAAGCACGTAGTGATTCACACACATAGAGCACATAGAAGATCAAACATAGAACAAAGCATTTAACGTGCTACTTTAGTTACGATGGGATTTGAGAAACTAGTAAAATAAACGATTTTAAGATGAAGTTTATGATGTTCTACTTTAATGACAAAATAAACTACGTGATTAAAGTGGAAATTTCGAGATTAAAGTTGTCATTTCGTGCTTTTTTTCCCCACTGTGTGCCTATTTTTTTTCTCTGTACCCTAATAAGCTTTCATATGACACTCAGACGGTGGGCCACGAGTCGCCTTTTCACGCCAACTTTGATATATGACAACTTCTTTTTTATTTTGGGCACTGTGCGACTTTGTGAACTTGAGCTTTCGAGTTTCTCCGACACTATGTCACTTGATCAACTTTCTTTTGTTGATTATACCACTGTTTAAACCAACAAATAGTACGTTTTTCCTTTGCCTCCACTTGGTATTCGCTGAAATTCTTATATTTTCCCCCGTGCTTTTCCCATTGTCTTTTCACAGAAGGCTATTTATATCGATTTGTATCTTCAAAGAGGCATAATTCTGGGAGGAGTTGGGGCGGGACAGAAGGCACGTGCACATGCGTTACTTTTCACGCTGATCGGGATTTATGTAGTGGAAGAACGTGAAAGTTTGCATACACACAGATTCCTGCATCTGGATTCTTCTGTGCGTACGCCATGTTATAGTGTGAGTTCTGCGCATGGCGTTATACATGAGGCCCCAGGTCTTTTTATGTTGCTGAGTTCACCAGTGCTTGCTTGCTTTCTTTCTCAGGATGTACCAAACTGTAGATTTTGCCACTCGTAATATTGTAGCAATTTCTCGGATGGGTTTTTTCTGTTTTCGCAGCTTAAGGATGGCTTCTTTCACCTGCATGGAGAGCTCCTTTGACCGCAAGTTGTCTGATAACAGCTAAATCTTCCACATGCAAGCACCACACCTCAAATCAACTCCAGGCCTTTTATCTGCTTAATTGATAATGACATAACGACGGACTTGCCCACACCTGCCCATGAAATAGCCTTTGAGTCAATTGTCCAATTACTTTTGAGCTCCTGAAATGAAGGGATTGTGTTTAAAAAAAAAAAAATGCTTTAGTTGTCTTACATTTTTATGCAATCGTTTTGTTCACCCCACTGAATTAAAGCTGAAAGTCTGCACTTCAACTGCATCTGAGTTGTTTCATTTAAAATTCATTGTGGTAATGTACAGAACCAAAATTAGAAAAAAGTTGTCTCTGTCCAAATATTTATGGACCTAATTGTATACTTTTGACATTTAATAAAAATATAATTTTTCATGCCAAAAAATGCAAGGCTTGTTACATGTTTTTTTGGAATAAAATGCTAAGGAGGTTAATTGTTGTTTGTGGCTGTGTGTCCTTCCTCCAGCACACCTCAGGTTGTTCCAATACATTAAATCTGTAAAGGAAGGCCATTATTGAAGGGAGTCAGGTACAACCATATTATGTTTTGTTTAAACAAAAAACAATTAGCATAATAAAATATCAATTAAATAACTAAAGATTCCAACTACTTTTACAAATCACTTACGTCTCAGAACGTCTGATTCCCCCCATACAGATTTTTCCCCTGTTGTCAGTCCAGCCCCAAGCCATCCTCCAAAACAGTTTTTTAGTTGTATTAACATTGTATATAATCTAGACAGAATACACAAGGAGAGGAATGAAGGTCAGGAGGAACAAGACATACATGAGTGTGAATGAGAGGGAGATCAGTGGAATGTTGAGGATGCAGGGAGTAGAGTTGGTAAAGGTGGAGGAGTTTAAGTACTTGGGATCAACAGTACAGAGTAACGGGGATTGTGGAAGAGAAGTGAAAAAGAGAATGCAGAATGGGTGGAGAAGAGTGTCAGGAGTAATTTATGAAAGACGGGTATCAGCAAGAGTGAAAGGGAAGGTCTACAGGATGGTAGTGAGACTAACTATGTTATATGAGCTGGAGATGGTGGCACTGACCAAAAAACAGGAGACAGAGCTGGAGGTGTCAGAGTTAAAGATGCTAAGATTTGCATTGGGTGTGATGGGGATGGACAGAATTAGAAATAAGTACATTAGAGGGTCAACTCAGGTTGGACATTTGGGAGACAAAGTCAGAGAGGCGAGATTGCATTGGTTTGGACATGTGCAGAGGAGAGATGCTAGGTATATTGGGAGCAGGATGTTAAGGATAGAGCTGCCAGGCAAGAGGGAAAGAGGAAGGCCTAAGAGAAGGTTTATGGATGTGGTGAGAGAGGACATGCAGGTGATGGGTGCAACAGAGCAAGATGCATAGGACAGGAAGATATAGAAAAAGATGATCCGCTGTGGCGACCCCTAATGGGAGCAGCTGGAAGAAGAAGAACAACATTGTATATAATTTATAAATATCAGGCAATAATAAAATCAGGCATGTGCACAGAGTTTGAAATGGGCAGGCACAAAATTAATGTTAACAAGGTGTGGGAGAGAATTTATTCGGGTCAATGTCTTACCGTTCACCACAAGATAACAGAATAAATAATCTACATTTGCAGCTTCAGTTATAAAGCATGGGACATAAAAGGCTTCAAAGTGCCACCTAGAGCAAAGGGGGCAGATGCTGAGGCACTCTTAAACTCCTACAAATACTTGCTGCTTTACTGTGAATTTTATTCCTTTAAACTGTCTGCGCTTCCTCTCTTTTCATCAATGGCTATGTATATATGATAAGCCTGATTAACACAGCCTGTCACCCGACTTTCCTTCACTACACAGTGTGCTCTCTTATGATAGCAACTGTCTAATTTCAGATCATTCAGGTCAGATGAGCATTTCAGAATCATGGTATTATAAAGACATACTTTTCTTTCCATTCATCATTGAAATAACAATTCTCTGGATCAGTCTTCCTCTTAACCTCCTTAGCGTTACATTTTTTTCTTGAAAAAGCATTGCATTTTTTGGCTTGAAAAATTACATTTATTAAATCTCATCTTTCTACTGTAAAACATACAAAACACTAAAAGTGCAAAGTCAGAAGTGTAGAAAGTTTAATAATGATAAAAATAATGCAAATATCGTATATACTGTGTGACAGATAGGGGGCGCTGTCGTCCCCTTGAACCCTCAGATCAGACACCAGATAAAAGTCCAAATGTTGACTTTATTATAATAATAATGTGCGCAAGCACTTCCACCTCCACTATACTTAATAATAAATCAATAATCACAACAATAATCACAATACTCAATAATCCTCCACAGCTCCCAGCAGCTCAGTCACCCTTCCTCCCAACTTGGCTCACTGCTGGGATCCCCCACAATCCTTTTATAGTCCTTGACCCGGAAGTGTTTCTGTCCCTCAGTCCATGTGACCTTATAACACTTCCGGGTCATGTGAAAACTTATTTTCTTCATCCCGGAAGTACGTCATTTCTTCTGTCTCTGTGACTAGGACATACTTCCGGGTTAGAGTACAAATATAAATCGTTGAGCCTCCCTGCAGCATCACCTGGAGGACCCCACAGTATCCAGCAGGGCTGTGAAGATAAACTGCAAGGTCCATGATGCCCTGCTGGAATTCGGGGCACCTCCATGTTGCTGGGAGGGCTCCATCCGGTGGCATGGGGGTATTGGCCGGGATGAACGGCTGGCAATATACCACAACTGTCAAAATATGTTGTTTGTGTGGTATATTTGAAGCACGGTGAAATACACTTCCACCAGGGGGGGTAAACGTTAACATTTAACATTATACAAAGTTATTGTCTGTTTTTTTTCACCTGTATTATTATCATTCTTTAATTTAATATTATTTATTGTATCAGTATGCTGCTGCTGAAGAATGTGAATTTCCCATTGGGATTAATAAAGTATCTATCTGTCTGTCTGTCTATCTATCTATCTATCTATCTATCTATCTATCTATCTATCTATCTATCTATCTATCTATCTATCTATCTATCTATCTATCTATCTATCTATCTATCTATCTATCTATCTATCTATCTATCTATCTATCTATCTACACAATCCACACAGTCAGGACAATAGTAACATGATTCCTTGCGGATTTTATTTCCAGACTGATCAGCTTTTGAACAGCACACTGCACATGTGCGATTGACATGAGCAACACTTCCGCACTAATGCGGTTGGCACTTTTACAGCCCGAGTAATTCTAATGCTTATGCAAGATTCATCTATACAGTTGCCCGAGTGATGCTCGGGACTAATGCTTTTTAATGACATTTTTGCTAACTAACTTGCAATGTGAATTTTGAAATTTACTTATTGGCTAATAAGTAAAAGTTATGTGGTTAGGTACATCCACTATGGACTTTCATAGGGAAAAGTTAATTTAGATTATTTAGCTTGCTTATTTGGAATGATAATGACACAAGAGTTAATTCACAGCAAGATATACTTAATAATTCCTGCTCTTGCATAGATAAATATTTGGCAGGTTTTAATTGACATATTTGATGTGAATGAGTAGTTAGCTAGATAAGAATGTCTATTAAATAGTGTCTGGTGTTTTTGCTTTGGTGCCTGACCGAATTTGGCATGGCTCTGCCCAAAGAGTGTTTGCTGTGTTAGAACATAGCCCCAGGTCAAATCTATTTCATTCCCTTTCCCCAGAGATGCTTTCACATTGTTGTTGTTTTAGAGTAATGGCTTCCTTTTACCACCTCCCTATACAGGCCAATGTTAGGCTCAGCTATTGAGCTGTATATCTCCTTTAAAAAGTGATTTTTGCCCTCTCTGTAACATTTGTCACAAAGATCCTTCTTAATTGTGGAGAATTTTAGGGGGTTAAATTTTCTATTTGTTGTCAGGGTGGTTTGATGTAACTTCATCTAACTGATCATTGAAACAGTGGTACTCAGTGGGACAAACCAAACATTTGAATATTGATTTGTACCCTATTTCTAATGTATGAACTATGCATTTCTGTTAATTTATTCCAAACTTCTTTGGAATATTCTTTTGTCTCCTTATTAATGGCTGTTCATCAGATTTAAAACCTGTTGTGATAGTTTTATAAAGAAAATGTGGCAATTATTTGGCTAATGCTTTGGTCCAAGAGGACTTGCAACATTTAAGGTACAATTGATTACATTTATTTTGCTTTTCCATTTGGAGAACAATAAGGTGAAGTAACTTGTTCACACACAACCTTAAGGTTTGATCCAAAGCCCTTAATGCCTGCCTTTATGCCAATTATTTTAATGACTTAGTGGTGGAGGCCAAATGTAATTCTATTGTTTTTCACTAGTGTAAACTTTAAACTTCTGCAACATAATAATTAAATGCTTAAGCAAACCAAATATTTTTATCCTCTAATATAAAAAAGTCTCAGAAAAAAATAAATAATTTTTAGGTTTCTGAACGTAAAGTAATTATCAAAGAAAATTAAATTTCTGTGTTGGGTTTGTTATTCAGTAAAATCAAAAATTTGGTCAAAGGCCTGAATTACTTCATAGGGCAATGTATAGGTGTATTTAATGCACTAAAGATATGAATATGTATTGCCATCCTTATATTAATGTACATTACATAAGCATGTACTATGTGTGTGTTGTCTTGAGATGTATATTTAAATGAATGTATATATTGCTTTATATTTTAAATTTTTATTTACAGTATATAAATTTAAACACTGTTCTTACCATGTCAGTAAGAGGTGTGTTATTTAAAAATTTAAAGTGAATTTAAAAAATTAATTATTTGCATCTTGAGCTCACATCAAGTTGTCCAACTTGTATATACACTCTGTATTACATAAAGGCAAATTGTTTTTTGATGTAAATACTTTATATTTATTTTTTATTGCTTGTGATTGGGTGGAAGGAACACTGAGTGACTCCCAAGAAGTGTTGAGCTGCCAGCTAGGTCACCCCTTTAAATTATAAAGTAATACTCAAACCAAACAAGTGCATGTGGGTGCAAAAGTGATCTAACATAAATAGCCTTCCTGGCTTCTTAAAGTAGGTGTATCTTAACATTGGGTCTGTCATGTTGAGCACATTGAGATGCAGACATTCTGAGTTGTTGAGTTTTTATACTCCTTCGACTGGAAGGGATGGTATTAGTTCCCTCAAGGGGCATTTTCTTGCTGCTGTGGGGAAAGAAAAAGGCTACACAGTTATTGACAGTGCCCCCTCCAGCCGTAGCGGCTATCACATACCTTAGATTAGCCTAGAAGGTATTCCTGTCACATGCATGTGTGACATATTCCTTTAAAAAGTTTAACATGTTTGTGTTTTACCTAAAGTATTTGTGGAAGTGCTTTTATGAAACATCAAACTCATAGCCTGGACTGCATTATTGAGTTGATTGTTAACCAAGCTGCGTTTTGAAGAGATTTGTGAAAGGGAAGGTGCGGCTCCATTCAGGCTTGTAGTCAGGTTTGTAAGGTATAACAGATGGAACATTTTGGTACTTTGATGGGATCAGGTTTACTGAATCACATTGTGGAAACTCAAATTTACTTTTCATGTTAAAACATCTATTTAGTCTTAGACATATGGGTATAATACACTTTACTACTGAATGGATAATGATAAAATACACAGAGAACAAGAGAGGCTCCAAATATCAATATCTAAAAGCATTATGGCTTAAAGATTTATATTAAATTACTACACATATTTACTGTTAGGTTCTGATATGAAGTAATTTTATGGTCTAATGCATTGTCGGGACTGTTAAACTAGGTACGCCTTAATCTGCCTACTGCAGTTTTTTTAGTTTAAACAAGTTTCAGCATAGAAAAAAATTGATTATCGACCAATTATATTTTTTTAATTATCTCACATAGGTAGAGTTTATAATTTGTCCATTTTTGGTTAGGCTCTTTTTTGTTATCCATATTTTATTAAAAGATTATGCAAATACAAATTAGTGCATACAAAATGATGAAAACATATAATAGTATATAGAACTACTCAAGAGAGAGAGAGACCAACATTTGTGGCATCTTACCTTTAACTGTAATCAAGCATGCAGTCTTCATCTGTGAAAAGGATATTAACTTCCTTATTGAGCTCAGTCTCATTAAAAAGATAATTAAGGTGAGGTACTAACAATCAGACCTGACTTGGACCAGACTGACCCATTATAAATTAAGCTAACCTTTGACCTTTACCATAAAGATTTATGTTGTTTGTATACAGCTTCTAAAAGCACACTAAACTGCAATAAGTAGAAATGCATGTAGACAGTCTGTAAATTAATATAAAACTGTTTTTGAAGTACTCTGACTCTGTCAAAACAAAGTAAATCAAAGCTCTCCAAATGTAAAAGCTTAGGAACCGGTAAACCTTTATAAGTGTTGAAATCTTGCTAAGAGTAAACCATAATGTTTTCACTTGAATGAAACAAACAGTTCAGGAATAACATTTACAAAACTGCAGGCTTGTGTTGCCTGTTCTGAGGTCAGTGTTCTTAATTCCACTACCAGATAGTCACTGGGAAAAAAATGTAATTTTTGACAAAAAAGTAAGAGATAAACTGTTACTGTTTTTTAAGAAGATGATTTCTCAAACCAGGACTGCCAAAGTGTTTTTGGATAGCTCTCAAGAATTCAAGAAAAAAATTTCTATGGACAGATGAAGTCTAAAGGAGAAATTTCAGGCTGACATGGGTCACATTAGTCTGGAGAAAAGTAATACTGCATTCCACATTAAGAACCTCATACCAGCTGTTAAGCATGGTTTGGAGACATTTTGCCGCATCAGGACTTGGATGACTTGCTATGAATTCCGCTCTGTATCATAGCATTCTTTAGAAGAATGTAAAGCCACCTGTCAGTAAACCGAAACTGAAGCACAACTGGGCCATGCAGCAAGACAATGATTGAAACACACAAGCACATCTACATCAGAATGGTTGAAGTAAAACAAATTAGGAATGGCCTAGTCAAAATCCATGCATAAAGTATATTTAAGATATTGTGGCATAGCCTGAAATGTGCATTTCATGCTTTCAAAAGTAGAAATGTAACTGATTTACAATAGACAGATTCATTCATTCATACATACAGTGGGTACGGAAAGTATTCAGACCCCCTTCAATTTTTCACTCTTTGTCATATTGCAGCCATTTGCTAAAATCATTTAAATTAATTTTTTCCCTCATTAATGTACACACACCACCCCATATTGGCAGACAAAAAAAAGAATTTTTGAAATTGTTGCAGATTTATTAAAAAAGAAAAACTGAAATATCACATGGTCCTAAGTATTCAGACCCTTTGCTCAGTATTTAGTAGAAGCACCCTTTTGAGCTAATACAGCCATGAGTCTTCTTGGGAAAGATGCAACAAGTTTTTCACACCTGGATTTGGGGATCCTCTGCCATTCCTCCTTGCAGATCCTCTCCAGTTCTGTCACGTTGGATGGTAAACGTTGGTGGAGAGCCATTTTTAGGTCTCTCCAGAGATGCTCAGTTGGGTTTAAGTTAGGGCTCTGGCTGGGCCATTCAAGAACAGTCACAGAGTTGTTGTGAAGCCACTCCTTCGTTATTTTAGCCGTGTGCTTAGAGTCATTGTCTTGTTGGAAGGTAAACCTTCGGCCCAGTCTGAGGTCCTTAGCACTCTGGAGAAGGTTTTTGACCAGGATATCCCTGTACTTGGCCGCATTCAACTTTCCCTCGATTGCAACCAGTCGTCCTGTCCCTGCAGCTGAAAAACACCCCCACAGCATGATGCTGCCACCGCCATGCTTCACTGTGGGGACTGTATTGGACAAGTGATGAGCAGTGCCTGGTTGTCTCCACACATACCGCTTAGAGTTAAGGCCAAAAAGTTATTTCTTGGTCTCATCAGACCAGAGAATCTTATTTCTCACCATCTCAGAGTCCTTCAGGTGTCTTTTAGCAAACTCCATGCGGGCTGTCATGTGTCTTGCACTGAGGTATGTGTGGAGACAACCAGGCACTGCTCATCACTTGTCCAATACAGTCCCCACAGTGAAGCATGGTGGTGGCAGCATCATGCTGTGGGGGTGTTTTTCATCTTCAGGGACAGGACGACTGGTTGCAATCGAGGGAAAGATGAATGCGGCCAAGTGCAGGGATATCCTGGACAAAAACCTTCTCCAGAGTGCTAAGGACCTCAGACTGTTCCGAAGGTTTACCTTCCAACAAGACAATGACCCTAAGCACACAGCTAAAATAACGAAGGAGTGGCTTCACAACAACTCTGTGACTGTTCTTGAATGGCCCAGCCAGAGCCCTGACTTAAACCCAATTGAGCTTCTTTGGAGAGACCTAAAAATGGCTCTCCACCAACGTTTACCATCCAACGTGACAGAACTGGAGAGGATCTGCAAGGAGGAATGGCAGAGGATCCCCAAATCCAGGTGTGAAAAACTTGTTGCATCTTTCCCAAGAAGATTCATGGCTGTATTAGCTCAAAAGGGTCTGAATACTTAGGACCATGTGATATTTCAGTTTTTCTTTTTTAATAAATCTGCAACAATTTCAAAAATTCTTTTTTTTGTCTGCCAATATGGGGTGCTGTGTGTACATTAATGAGGGAAAAAATTAATTTAAATGATTTTAGCAAATGGCTGCAATATGACAAAGAGTGAAAAACTGAAGGGGGTCTGAATACTTTCCGTACCCACTGTACATACATACATTATTAATCCCCAAAGGGAAATTCACATACTCCAGCAGCAGCATACTGATAAAAAACAGTATTAATTAAAGAGTGATAAAAACACAGTGCAAGTTAAAAAGTAAAAGGTGGAGAGTGTGAGGCAGGTATAACAGTCAATAACATTGTATAATGTTACCATTTACTCAGCTCTAACCCCCCGTTTGGAGAGTGAAGAGTTGCATAGTGTGAGGAGTGAATGATCTCCTCAGTCTGTCAGTGGAGCAGGACAGTGACGGTAGTCCGTCGCTGAAGCTGCTCCTCTGTCTGGAGACGATACTGTTCAGTGGATTCTCCATGATTGACAGGAGCCTGCTGAGCGCCCGTTGCTCTGCTACGTATGTCAAACTGTCCAGCTCTGTGCCTACAATAGAGCCTGCCTTCCTCACCAGTTTGTCCAGGCGTGAGGCGTCCCTCTTCTTTATGCTGCCTCCCCAGCACACTACTTGAGAGAGGCATACTATAAACTTGGAAAAATACGCTGTTGCAGTTATTGCTGCTAAAGGTGATACATCTAATAATTTTTATCTCTGTCCATGACAGAAAGGCTAATTAAGCAGCTTATCTCGTTTAGAAGACAGGCATTTGTACTGTGTCAGTTTGATCATCCTAAATGTTTGAAAGAATTCTAATCCCCTGCATGTTTTGATCTAAAATGTGTGCTACATCTGAAATGACAAATTCACAATCCAAGTATACCCTTGCTGTCTTCATTCTTAATATAGACATCACACCAGTATGCCCCGGTATGCTTTTTTTTTTTTTTATAACTTTACATATGGAGAATGTTACCATCCAAACATATTTGTTTTTTGGTTCAGAAGTTATGACGGTTTGTGGCTTTGCATCTTTATTGTACACTTTATTTGAAAAAAGATGTGTAAATGTTTCTGTTGTAGAGTTTTGTCAAAATAATTAAACTAAGTAGAATTTTGTTACTTATTTCCTACAGATCATAGCCAACCACCACATGCAGTCAATTTCTTTTGCCTCTGGAGGTGACCCAGTAAGTAAACCCTGTCTGTGTTTGTGTTGCAACAACTTATTAGTAAAATAGTGTCTGATGAAGAAAGAAATAAAAGTGACAAATAGCTTTCTCAAAGATTCAGGGTTTAAACTTTCAAAATGTATAGATCAGGAGGAGAACACAGAAAAAATAAATAAGTTTGGTTCAATAATAAAACAGAAATAGAGGATGCATTTTACCTCTCAGATTGAGCTTTACCTGGACACTTAGTGATGAAACACAAGGTAAATTTGTAATTAAAGTCAGGGGGAAGCCTGCAATTATTTTAAAATAGAGTGAGGTAATCATACCTTATTGAGCAATATCTAGAGTACTTCCTAATACACTCTTCAGCTCTGTGGAGAGAAACAGCCATTACTTTAAGAAATTTTGAAGGTTTGCTGGAGTTTGCTATACAGTAGGTCATTGATAAAGCAAAAACTTTTCAGTATGTACAGTTTTTTTTTAATTGTCATATATGTACAACCTAGCAGGACAGTACCAGTATCATTTTGTGGTTTTGCCTCTTTTTAACATCAACTACAAAGTATGCCAGAATAGAAGGAAAAATCATATGCAAACACTGAAAAAACTTTTTAAAAATTGTTTTACAAAGACTGAAGCTGTAATGAAAATACACATTTCATCAGGATGACTACAGCAGGATACATTTGGAAGGACTTAGCAGTGAAATGCTGATTGACATTTAGTGGGTCAATCGGTGTTCTGACTATAACTCCATATATAGTCTAGCTTGAATTATGCTGGTATAACTGACACAACAGCAACTTGATTAAGCAGGAAAAATTAAATGAGGGTAAAACTTACCGTAAAGAATTCTGGAAAACATCTACTCAGATGCCATGAAAGTACTATTGCAGTGAAAGAAATTATTTCATCCATGTTTAATGCACTTCATGGGTTTGGGAATTATAGGTTGTCCCAGCAGCACTGAACACAAGGCAGGAACCAGCAATGGGTAGGGCTGCAACTCATCACAGGGCACACTCTTACATATATTCATAGTTGTACACAGCTGGCTCAATTTGGAATTGTCAGGTAACAAAACAAGATAGGAACTTATTTTTAATTTTGCTAATTTGTTGAGTACATTTGTCAGAAGTGGCACTATACAAATATTTCAAATAAGCAGGTTAAATATAATATAATGTAATGGAACAATGAAGAAGAATAAAAAAAATACTGCAGGTGAAATGGGCAGTAATTTTAATTTTACACATGTGAGTTCTTCATTTTACTTAAGTGAAGAATTGTTTATGAAACACTTCATGATTCCTGAAAAATCTGCAACACACTAAAGATGTTAAAATGTTCAGCTGAATACAAATTGTATACTGTATATTTATCAGTGTACTGTAGACTCCAATTGTTTTTATTATTCTGTTGTTTTTCTTTTTTTGCAAACCTTTCAGGACACGGCTGAATATGTTGCTTATGTTGCCAAAGATCCAGTCAATCAAAGAGGTATGTTCTGATTTTGCATCCGTATTGAGCCAATTTACTATATCATTTATTTTGCAGAAAATTATTGTTTATAGTAAATAATATTTTTGGGTAAGTAAATTCCTAGTTGACTTTAGCCTACTGCAAAAATATCTTTTTTTTAAATGACACATCAGTTAAAACTGCAAATGAATTAATGCCACAAACCATTCTCTGATAAGAGAGTATTTACTATTTGCCTGTATGAAAGTGTAGTTCACTCCCAAATACCAATTTTCACACAATCCATTACACATTGATTGGAGCAGTGGTTCTCAAACTTTGGGGGGGGGAGGGGGATTGGGCACGAAGAAACAAAAAGGGGGATGCGAAGAAGTGAAAAAAGAAAACAAGAATCGAAAATATGAAAAATACATCTATTGAAACCAACACAAATTAACTTAAATTACATTCTGATACTAGAAAAATAAATATAGAGTTAGATAAATGTTGATAAAAGTTAAGTAGGTATAATAAAATATGCATCTATGATATATCATTAATTAAAAAAGAACAAATTGGTATTAGTGGGCTCCTTTCAAAAAAACCTTAGGGGGGCGCGATTAAAACTGTTATGAAAACTCGGGTCGCAAATACTAAAAGGTTGAGAAACGCTGTATTGGAGTGTGGGTCTTGTATATTGTTTTGTGTGGAATAACAGAAGGATTCATCAATGAGACTGACCCAAACACGGCCCACTTGTATTATTTAATTACCTATTTGGAACTACAAGTGATATAAAGTGTTATTTAAAACTGGTGTGCAGCTGTTTTGGCAAAAACTACAGTAATTATTTTAGTGACAATTGATTCTTCTTGATTTATGGTATTAATGGAACTTGACATTACTATCACATATGTATGGGAGGCAGTTTGACTTGTTCATAGCACAATAAAGTTACAAAGTTTTGGTAGGTTTTTAGCAGTGTAACATATGTACAGTATATGAAGAAAGAATGCAAGAGCATTTTATTTGTAAGGGTAAAGTATTTTGCTAAACTTAAAAAGAGTAATTGAACTAATGATTACATGAACCATTTACAGGTTAGTCCAACATTGTAGAAAGCTATTTTGCTTTCCTAGTTTGGCTTCTGCATCTTTTAAAATACATATTTGTCATTCTGTTGAAATGGATGTATGAACTCTGCATATAAAAATAGCACTTTGTTATTCATCAGGCCGTTTTCTTGTAAATTCACCCATCAATATGCCTCCATTTACTTTATTTGATATAATATATTTTAAGTTGCCAGTCACAACTCTTTTTAGTGTGAAGACTGATTTGGCACTGAATAGTCAGATGGATGACCAGCTAGAAAACCATTATTTATTTGGATCATACAGTCTTGCACAAAAACTCTTGACTTTTTACAGTAATGTCTTGGCACGAATATATTTTAATGTTGTAGTGCAGCAAGAAATTAAAACTGGCACATGTTTTGTCTTAAGAATGAGAAATCTGTACGGAAAATAGATCTGATCATAGATTAATACAAATTAGATTTTCTGTATTATAATTAGTAATTAATTTCATTAATAAATACTGATGTTAACAGAATACAGATTCAGTGGTAACTTTATTGGTTACACCTGCTTTACTTATTTATTTATTTAACACTGTCTGCTCCTTCAAATAGCCCACTATATAACTATAATTCATTCGTTATGCCATGTAGGAATGGTCAAGAAGCTGAGTTTTTTGGTCAAACATTACAATGGATTTAATGCATGATCAAAGTGACTTTGACTGGGGTATGCAAGTTAGTGCCGGATGTGTTGGTTCAAGTATGTTAGAAACAGATTCCCTTATGGGATTTTCATGCAGCACAGCCTCTACTGTATACAGAGAATATTGCAATATGAAAAAATATCCAATGAGCTATAGTTCTGTGAACTGGAATACCCTTGTTAATGAGAGAAGTCAGGACATTAGAACAATCTAGACGAGAACAGGACATTTAGCCCAACAAAGCTCACCAGTCCTATGCACTTAATTCTTCTAAAATAACATCAAGTCTAAAATATAGAAGATCTTTGTTCATTTTCTTCTTCTTACGGAAAGGTTACAAATATATAATAACAGCTCTTTACAACACTGATTACTAGAAGGGTATTTCTGAACATAAAACACCTGGTACTTTGAATAGGATGGATTATAGCAGTAGAAGACCAAGCTGAGTCTTAGTTCTCTCAGCTAGCAGCTGGAGGCTACAGTTGGTTATGACTGTCAAAAGTGGACAAAACTGGATTGAAATTTTACATTTTACCTTTAGTGTTAAATTGTGATTTCTATAGAATCCTGCAAATATCAGAATTTTGCATAAACAACATAGATCCATCCTACATTTTTCTAGTGGTACAGGCAGGTGTTGATAATGTAACAATTTTGAAAATGTTTTATGGCAGACACCTACAATAATTTAATGTCATTTAAATAACACAGTGCATCTAAGCATTATTGCTGACCATATAATGCTGTTTATGGTCAATGTATACCATTTTGTTTATCCAGTTGGATAAATGGCCATGTCACAAAGCATGCATGATTTCAGGCTAGTTGCCTGAAAAATTGGCAGTGGCATTTACAGTCCTCCAGATCTTAGTATAACAGAACACCCTTGGCATGAGGTGAAAAGTGAGAATACACAATGCTAGATTGAAAATTGTGCAGGAATAATGGAATGTATTAAGTCAACACAGAGCAAAATCTTTAGGAAATTTTACTAGCACCATGATAAATCTAGACCAGCAATTCTCAACCTTTTTCTCCTTGTGAACCCCTTCAAAAAACCGGAATAAACTGACGAACCCCCTGTGTAGTCATTACGATATACTACAGGTTTATCCTTGTAAGTTGGATGTTTTGTCTCAGTGTGTCTACGAAGAATTGATGGTTTTAAACTGCTGTTGGCCAGGACTTCATTACAAATTACACAAAGTGGTTTAGGTTCTGACTCATCCCCGGTAAAATAAAACCCATTTGTAAATAGTCGTTGTCATATTTTCGTTTCTTCTCTTTTGTTTTATTATGTTCGCCAATTATTTCCTTGCATTCAGTCTGGAGAGACAGTAGCTCACTACAACTTTCAGTATCGTCACCCTGTGTTGGTACCAAATCAGGGACTGAAGTAGAAGAAGAAGCAATTGATTGCTCGTCCAGCTTTTTGTCAGACTTGATAAAACTACCCGTTTTTAATCATCGATCCATAATAAAATTACAGAGTAATAATTATTCACTTTCACGTTCGACGTGCACACGTTTAAGTAATAAAAGTCTTTATCGTAATTTATTTACACACACTATGCACTACCAATTTATCTTATTAAAATCGCACATAGTTCGTACGATTCAATTAGACTCTACTCTCCCTTGTCTGATCGTGGCGTTTTTATATTAGCAGACGTTATTCTCGTTCTTTCGAGCGTATTCGGGGTTCTTGGTTTGCTGAATTGGAAGTTTCCGGATCATATGAGAATGTACACGCATCACCAGCAGCATAGCGTCTCATCGCGTTACACATTGTTACCTGTTGCGACTCGACAATTTTACGGAATCTTCTGTCGCAATGCGTTAAGTGACTGAGGTAATATTCATGACTTTGACATTTAATTGATTTGTAGACCCATTTTTATTATTGTATTATTAATAGTACTGTGAATATATTTGCCTACATTTAATATTTCGTTATTTTTTTACGTTTTTGATTTAAAATTCCGCCATTACAATATTTTTTTCGTGAATCCCTTTTACAAAGCACGCAAACCCAAACCACCGGTTAGGAATCACTGATATAGACTATCACAGAGACAAAAGAGGATCCTACCCAGTACTATATAGATATACATGTTAAATTTGCCACTAAGTATACATTTAGGCACTGGTAATTTTTCATTTGTTTCACATGCTGTGTCTTGGATCTTAGCAACATATACATGTGAATATAAGAGGATTCTTCAAGAAATCTACTATTTACTGTATGTAATAATAAGTAATTGCTGCATGTACAGAAACTGTTTAGATACAATGTCAAGATCCAGATCAAGTGGTAGCTTTTGTTTTTAAATGTGTTATATCCAAAAATTTTACTAATTTCAGACTTACTGCTAAAAGTTTGAGGTTTCATTTTGAAGTTGACATACCATATTAAATTATTCTTAAAAGGATAGCATAAAAAAAAAGAAAAATTCAAATGGATTCTCTATTTTGCAGCCATTAAACCAATGTGCAAATGATTCAGTTATAAGTAGTTTGATTCTTTTTTCTGTTAAAATTATTAATTTGATTTTCTTCTTTAACTTACAGAACTACTTGTTCCAAAGGTAAAGCTAGCAAGCAGTCTGCCTGATTAATTAACTGTTATAGTGTCAACTGTTAATATTTGCTTTATAATTAGATTTGTAATCTTCCCACAGCATGTCATATCTTGGAGTGCTCAGAGGGTCGTGCGCAAGATGTCATCAGCACTATTGGGCAAGCCTTTGAACTACGCTTCAAGCAGTACCTAAAGAACCCTCCCAAACTGGTGACTCCACATGATAGGTGGGAGACTTTGCATTTTAGAAATAATGTAGACAGCGGCTTCAGTTTCCTCAGCTAAAATAACAATTAAAAGGTTTTGTTAGCAGATAGATATTGATGCAGGTACATATCTTATGTTTATCGACAGGATGGCACCTTTTGATGGATCAGCTTGGGATGAGGAGGATGAGGATCCAGCGTCTGACATACAGTACTACAATGACTATCCTGGAAAGGAACCCCCACTTGGAGGTCTTGTGGATCTCCGAGTACGAGATGCTGGTTCTGGAGCTCGAAGTGGTGTGTCAAGTGCTACCACCACTGGTGCTACCCTGGTAATTCTGCTCATATTTTAAAAAAAACAAGTTACAAAGGAGCCATCATAGTATCTTTTTTTTTTTTTTTTGTGGTGAATTATTTTTTAAGAGTAAGATATGATACATAGCAAAAAACGGTATATACAATTACAGATAATTCAAAGAAAAAGAAATTCTAAACTATGTTTGAAAAATCATAAACTTAAGAATGTTAGACATTAGGAAGGTCATAAACACCAGCCCCAATCCCCAAAATGCCCACTTATCTGTGACAGCAAACCACCAATCATAGCATGCAAATCATAATAGAAACATGCTATTGTCTAATGCTCAATTAATTCTCAAAGCTCAGTCTTCAAAAAGCATCCAATTATAAAATAAAAGCTTCCAGTGACTAAAGCATGCACTATCTTGGTCTCTCTACAGACACACTAGTAGAGGTTTTAAAGGAAAAGAAATAATGAAAGTAACCCATTTGTGTAGCTGAGATATCAATGAAAGATAAACAGAGACATTTAGTAAGATCAGTAATTGTGGTGATTCAGGTATTTGAATATCCAGAATGGAGTTAAGGGCCTTCTCAACAAGATTCCACAATTCAGCCCCCATGGGTCATTCCTAAAAGTCATGCAAGAAGGTGCCAGGCACCTTAAGGGGGGGAGAAATTACAGTCTGGGGAATCAGCTTTACCCATAAAAAAGTGCTTATGTTGTATGATATATGTATGATGAACACATAAATTGCATACAGTGCATCCGGAAAGTATTCACAGCGCATCACTTTTTCCACAATTTGTTATGTTACAGCCTTATTCCAAAATGGATTAAATTCATTTTTTTCTTCAGAATTCTACACACAACGTGCCATAATGACAACGTGAAAAAAGTTTACTTGAGATTTTTGCAAATTTATTAAAAATAAAAAAATTCAGAAAGCACATGTGCATAAGTATTCACAGCCTTTGCCATGCAGCTCAAAATTGAGCTCAGGTGCATCCTGTTTCCCCTGATCATCCTTGAGATGTTTCTGCAGCTTAATTGGAGTCCACCTGTGGTAAATTCAGTTGATTGGACATGATTTGGAAAGGCACACACCTGTCTATATAAGTTCCCACAGTTGACAGTTCATGGCAGAGCACAAACCAAGCATGAAGTCAAAGGAATTGTCTGTAGACCTCCGAGACAGGATTGTCTTGAGGCACAAATCTGGGGAAGGTTACAGAAACATTTCTGCTGCTTTGAAGGTCCCAATGAGCACAGTGGCCTCCATCATCTGTAAGTGGAAGAAGTTCGAAACCACCAGGACTCTTTCTAGAGCTGGCCGGCCATCTAAACTTAGCGATTGGGGGAGAAGGGCCTTAGTCAGGGAGGTGACCAAGAACCCGATGGTCACTCTGTCAGAGCTCCAGAGGTCCTCTGTGGAGAGAGGAGAACCTTCCAGAAGGAAAACCATCTCTGCAGCAATCCACCAATCAGGCCTGTATGGTAGAGTGGCCAGATGGAAGCCACTCCTTAGTAAAAGGCACATGACAGCCCTCCTGGAGTTTGCCAAAAGGCACCTGAAGGGCTCTCAGACCATGAGAAAGAAAATTCTCTGGTCTGATGAGACAAAGATTGAACTCTTTGGTGTGAATGCCAGGCGTCACGTTTGGAGGAAACCAGGCACCGCTCATCACCAGGCCAATACCATCCCTACAGTTAAGCATGGTGGTGGCAGCATCATGCTATGGGGATGTTTTTCAGCGGCACGGACAGGGAGACTAGTCAGGATAAAGGGAAAGATGACTGCAGCAATGTACAGAGACATCCTGGATGAAAAGCTGCTCCAGAGCGCTCTGGACTTCTTTCAGCAGGACAACGACCCTAAGCACACAGCCAAGATATCAAAGGAGTGGCTTCAGGACAACTCTGTGAATGTCCTGGAGTGGCCCAGCCAGAGCCCAGACTTGAACTCGATTAAACATCTCTGGAGAGATTTTAAAATGGCTGTGCACCGATGCTTCCCATCCAACCTGATGGAGCTTGAGAGGTGCTGCAAAGAGGAATGGGCGAAACTGGCCAAGGATAGGTGTGCCAAGCTTGTGGCATCATATTCAAAAAGACTTGAGGCTGTAATTGCTGCCAAAGGTGCATCGACAAAGTATTGAGCAAAGGCTGTGAATACTTATGTACATGTGATTTCACAGTTTTTTTATTTTTAATAAATTTGCAAAAACCTCAAGTAAACCTTTTTCACGTTGTCATTATGGGGTGTTGTGTGTAGAATTCTGAGGAAAAAAATGAATTTAATCCATTTTGGAATAAGGCTGTAACATAACAAAATGTGGAAAAAGTGATGCGCTGTGAATACTTTCCAGATGCACTGTATATTGATAATCTTGATTTCTAGAGGATGCATTTATGCTGTCAAAAGTGGTATCCCAACAGATCTGTGCAGCAGACAATACATCCTGTTACCAGACTTTTTGAATAGCCAATGTGTTAGCTGCTGCACTACTTGGCATAGTTTAAAATTCAGAGACAGATGTCTAAATATGGATGAGAGTTGTAGAAGTAATTATAGTATTGTCATTCTTGAAACCATCTGTTAAAACAGGATTTCCCCAAACACAGTCCTGGAGAACACAAGCCTTCCTTTTTTTTTTTTTTTTTTTTTTGCCGGCAAATTGTTTTTAATTTTTACGAAAAGTTTTTTTTTCTTTTATTCATTTTAATTGAATAGTTTTCATGAGGTTACTTGTTCATTATAAGTTTTTTCCATATATTAAAGATGTGCTTCTTAAATGCCAGGCAGGTGTGAATGTCCAGTGGCAGACTGATACAGTGTCCATGATTTGACCCTGGCTTTTGTGTGATGCTGCCCAGTGTAACTGGTACTGTGTAAACATGTAATGGACAAATAATGGGCTCTGAAAATAGGAAATGCTGTATTTTGCTGCAGGGTCTTTTTCATTTGTGATTTTAAAATAAATAGATTATCAGCAATTAAGTGAACCAATTATTTTTTTAAAAGTTAGTTGAAAATCAGGAGCATAAAAGAAGTCATTGGTGCTAAAAGGTATGGCAGCACTCCAGGATCAGCTTGAAAACTGCTACTCCACTATGGTTTAAGCTAGTTCCAACTACAAACATGCTTGTGATAAAAAGATCAGTGAAGAATAATATAAGCTAACAAAAACTTTATATTTCTAAGAGGTTCTTGCATAAATGAGTATTGTCCACTTGTTTACAGCTGGGTCTTTATAGTAACAATGTACACAGTAGGCCTTGAATGAATGTGAATGTTAGTAATTTTTGTTCTTCATACTTTTTATATGCATTTACTATACAAGTAAAGGCTTTTTTTACATTTTTTTTAATGATGGCATTACTAAATTGAGCAATCAGAGAATATTCAACTTTTCAAAGTGTAGTGTGCTTGTTTTGAAGGGTGTAACAATAATATCTGTGTTTGATACTGTATTCATTTTGGCAGAATACAATTCTGAAAAATGAAATGTTACAAGATAAGAAAAAAAGTCTGAAATAATACCATAATACTAATAATCTGTAGCCTAACCATTTCATAATTAATTGCTTGAAAAAATAAAAGATTACCTTTAAAAAGCAACTTTGACATCTGAAACTGACACAGTAATATAAGCATTTCTTTTAATACTTCAGAAATTGACAGTACAGTACCAAATAAGTAAATTAAAAACAATAAAGTATAATCATTTAAAAAATGTGCTTTCCAGTGGTTGGGGACTAATAATTTTATGTTGAATGACAGGAGTTGAAATACTAAATAATAGTATCCCTTATTTCTGTTACAGAACCTTATACTATGCTGTTGCTATTCATTATGGTACTCAGACTTGGGTGGAAGTTATTTTTCTCCTTCACATATTGTTTATACTGAATTTGGTGTGTTTTTATTGTTACAATTTAGAGATTAAATTTATTTTCATTATTAATAATTTGTCAAACATTAACTTTTTTTAGTCCGTACAACTGTACCATGGCTCTGAGGTTAAGGATCCTCACTGGTATCTAGAAGGTTGCCGGTTCCCAATTACTGCCAAAAAGGATCATACTCTGCTAGGCCCTTGAGCAAGGCCCTTAACCTGTACAATAGCTGACCCTGCGCTCTGAACCCAGGGGTATGAAAAAACTAACAAATTTCTAATACAAGAAATTGTATAAGGAGAAATAAAGAACAAAACAAATTACAATTGTAAGAAAGATCAATGTATACACATCCTTAAAAATAACATTCAACTCAAGGATTATAAGTACTCTGTTGACACCATGTGGTAATTTGGTGTTGGTGTTGGTGCAGTGTGTTTTTATTTTTTCATTTATCTTTTCAGCCACTTGGAAATCCTTCTGGAAATTTGGACAACCAGAGACAAGTTCCCTTATTGCCAGGTATGTTGCTTTTAATCAAAGTTAATTACACAAAGCCAATAAAACATGGAGTGCATCAGCAACACTGGCAGTCTTGTGTTCCCATCTAGCATGTTCCATGGGTAATAGATCCTTCAGTTCTGTGTTACCCAGAATTTGGAATTGCTTCCCAACAGATATTAGATTTGCTAATTTCATTCTTTAATGAGAAAAATTAAGAAGGCATTTTAATGTTACTCTTTCTGATTAGATCGTTTCTAATGCTTGAGGTTATGCCATCTACACAGGTTTTTTTTTTTCTTTACGAATTCATAGTTATGTTGTTCCCGTTTTTTACTTAAGGTTTTTCATCTTTGGAAGGAAACTTTAATTAAATTACTAAATTATACAGGATGTTATTATATAATAAGTGTTTAATGCAACAAATGTAAAATGGATATGTAAGTGTTGAGATTAAAAATGGAACTAGTAATGACATTTTTACATTCAGACAATGACCAGACACATCTATAAAGCTGGAAATACAGTTAAAGTTTTTGAGAGAATAAGCCTGTTACATTGGAGTCACTATAAACAAGATTTCTAGAAAGGTGATCAGTATCTCTGAAACTTCATTACTGGCTGTTAAGTATAGACATATAGTGTGTTCATTACACATAGATAAGGCATGTATTCAATACTAGGAATTCCTCATTTCACTTTTGTGCCATATAGAAGCTTGAAATGGGCCAGCATTGCAGGTAGCATACTGTATATACTTTAAAACGACCAGAAATAAAATATCAATGTTGTTTTTACCCATTACATGCAATTTTTGATACTGGATAAATACTAGAATGTTCCTACCATTGAGTATGATGTATAAGGACCATTGCTCAAATTTTTCTTCCACTGATGGTTCATCATATATTATGTATTGTAGTAAGTTTTAAGTTATATTTGGCATATGTAAATAGTGTACTGAAATGTCTTTAGTATATTGCTTGCTCAAGTGAGCCCATATTTAGCCCACCAATGTTGTACTTTGTTTATACACACCTTTGGGTACACCTTATGCAGATTTACCAGTTACCCAATTGCTGAACTTAATTCAATTTACTGAACTTTTTGGAAAAATGTACAACTGGCAATGTGTCCTAATCCTAAAATGTGCCAAAAGATAATTAAAAACGTAACAAGAGGAAAGTTTGCTTTTGCAGCATTCAACGCAGTTAAGTTTTGTGTTTGCAATAGTGCCAGGGATGCGAGTTTTTCCCTAAGCTATCCTCTTTATGTAACAGCAGCTGACTTTCAATACAACTCTGCTCTACTTCTTCATACTGTACAGAAGAAATAAACACCCCTGCTTTAAATAGACTACATGTTATGCAATCCATTTTGTAACTGCTGGTTTTTCATTGCTGTTACTGTACTTGATTGCAGTTATAAGTTGTTACAATTTGGTTTTGTTGTTTCAACTGTGTAAAAACAATACAATCGAACTGCTAATCTTTGACCCTTTATTCTAATGTCTGTCTTCGTTTATTATTCCTGTTATGGGCCTGTGAATGGTAAGTTGCATTGGAAAATAATGAATTATAGTAGGTAACAAATAAAATGAAAGAAGCCTGCAGTCACTTCTGTAAGTGGTTTTAAACTACCGCTGCCATATATAAAACCTTGCTTACTAAGGTTCAAACTAATTTTAGTGTGAGAAATATTAACATTGCATTAAAATAACTGTTGATTCAGCGAATATCTATTTCAGTGTTGTCTTTTCTATAATGTTGTTTAACATCCCCATTCTCAAACCTGGATAAGCCAATTTGGTCTTGTGAGAAGCCAGATTCTGTCTTGACATCATAAAGCACAAGGTAGGATCCAAAAATAGACAGACTTCCAATCAATTGCTAGGACCACTTATCCATCTTACACTGGACCAACTAAAATTCACCATTTAACTTAACATGCATGACTTTGGGATGCGGGAGGAAAACTGGAGTACCCAGAGAAGAAAACCATGCAGACATAATTTGAAACCAGGACACTGGAATGACAACTGTGCTCTTCTCTGATGAATGAGCATTTTTTTTTAAATATGTTGTTGCAACATTTATCTATAACCTCTTGTGTGCCAATTAAAGTGGTGTTGCTATCCTTGTCAGAATTGTTAAGTTGTAACACTATGTTGTAGGTCAAGCCAGAGAGAGGGATCTCGCTCCCCCATTACCTGGTGTCAAGCCCTACAGCCGCACAGATCTCTTTGATGACCCTTCGTATGTCAATGTGGATAAGTCCCGCGCTCACAATTCCACAGCCAATGGCAATGCACATCGGGATGTCTTTGACATGAGTAAGTGACAACGCTAGAGCTGAACTCAAACTGAATTATTTTATAAGAGCAAATGCTTTGATTGAGTCAGTGGATTTCCTACTTGGAATCTCATGTAAAGGTGGTTGAATTCTTTTGTACCTACATTGTTAATCTCAATAATATCTCAATAATAATGATGAGTAATAACTAGATATCTAATTAGAAAACTTCTCATTAAAATATTAAAAGCATACTGTATACTGAAGTGCAAAATAAAAACATTTTGTAATTCTACTGAAGAAACAAGCCCTTAAATTGATCATCTACATGAGGTGTTGACTGCCAGTGGATCATTGACATTAATAACGTATTATGTGCCATCATGTTCGTTGCCTTTTTTTTTCTTTGACCTTTAGAGCCTTTTGAGGATGCCTTACGAGTTAATGCACCTGCTTCAGGTTGTCCCCCCTCCTGCCCTGTGGCTCCCCCAATGGAGGAACAGTTACGTCGTGAGATTTGGTTTCATGGGAAAATGAGTCGTAAAGATGCAGAAAAACTCCTTAAAGCAAATGGGGACTTCTTGGTGCGGGAGAGTACTACCACCCCAGGACAATATGTTCTGACAGGACTACAAGTGGGTCAACCTAAGCATTTGCTACTTGTAGACCCAGAGGGAGTGGTGAGCTTGCTTTTTTCTCTTATGTGCTGGTATAATTTTTACAATAGAAGTACTGTGTTGTTGATAGTTGTTTACCTGAGGTTCTTTAACCTTTTATGCTCTAGTCTTAATCAATTATTTTCCTAGCTCTTCAAATGATCTGTGATTTTTCAGAATTCTTCTTCTCTTCTTGGTTCTGTAAATATGTTTGTTCCAAGAGTAGACTAGAGTTTGGCTATATTTTTTTTTATCCTGTGGCATATTTTGTATTTAGATCCACAATTTCTCACACTTGCTAACCTTCTATTATCTTTTGTGGGTAGTGAAACAGTTGTGGTTTTTAAAGAAATGAAAATATTTGTTAAATTATGCCATTAAGTACATTATATGGCTAAAATTCAGGCAAAAGACCATTTGTGATGATGTACAAGAAGACCTGGCTTGCAATCAGCATTCCAATTCATCCAAAAGATGTTCAACAGGTTTAAGGTCAGGGCTCTTTGCTTGCCACTCTAGTTCCTCTGCAACATACTTGTCAAACCATGTCTTTATGTACCTGGTTTTGTGCACAGGGTCACAGTCATCTTCCCCAAGCTATTGCTTCAAAGTTGAAAGTTGCAATCAATTCACTAATAGCTCTTACAGTTGACCATGGCAGATCTAGCAGTGCAAAAGTTACTCTGACTTGTGGCAGTGATGGCATCCTACGACAGTGACATGTTTAAAGTCTGTTTGTCGATGGATATTGCATGGCCGTTTGCTTGATTTTTTTCACACCTGTTAACACTGGGTTTGGCTGAAACACCTGAACTCAATAATTTGATGAGGTGTCCACATACCTTTGGCCATATAGTGTATATTCTTTTTTTAATATTCTGTCAAAAGTACAAGATTTTCAGTGTTGTTTGTTTTATTTTAGCTCTTTGAAAAAAACTGTTGGAATTTGACAGTTAATCCAGCCATCCACTTGTTCCTTTACATGGCTGCAGATAGATGGAACCCTCTGTTAATAATTCTTAAGTGGAAAGCAAGGACCAATTTTGGATGAGACTTTATCTGTAATGGGGAGAATCATGCCTACCCCCTTACTCAGTCACATAAAGTCACACATTAACTTAAGAAGCATGTCTTAAGAAATGAAGTATCCAGAGAAATTCCATACAGAGAGTGGGGAATAATTGGACTTGGAATTCACCTCCATGTCCTGGAGCTGTGAGGATCCAGCTGTAACTATTGTGCCACCCATATCAGTGAACTGAAGAAATTCTCAACTTCCGTAATTGGGGCTAGTGTTTATTTAGTGTTTGATGACTAGTTGTTCAGTGGTGTTCACATTATGTTCCTTCCAATAACTTGAAAATGACAAAATGACTAGTGTACCTGCATAACACTGATATGATGCTGTTGTCCATTTGGTATAGTATTACTTTTATCTTTGACCTACATGCATAAATTATAATTGACTCCTGTATACTTCTGTTGCAGGTACGAACTAAAGACCATCGTTTTGAGAGTGTCAGTCACCTTGTTAGTTACCATATGGACAATCACTTGCCCATCATTTCAGCAGGCAGTGAAGTGTGCCTTCAGCAGCCTGTGGAGAGAAGATCATGAAGGCAAGCACTCCACAAGCCTTTTTACTCGCCTTCCATTGCAAACTACAGTGAGAATTTGCTATCCCCTCTGGATGCTTCACTTGAATACTAAAAAACAGAATCTAGGTGGGACAAATCACTGTGAAAAGCCAGAGAGAGAAAAACTGGGATTCATCAATCAATCTCCAATCCTGTTGTTTGCTCCAATATGACATTGTAAAGGATGCATTTCTTTGTGTAGGTGACTGAACATTATTGCTTCTACTGCAGATTGTCAGTGGGTAGTGATTTTGAATTCGTAACCGTAAAAAGCAAGTGCTTGAACACACATTAGAGCACAAAGTTACGGCCTGAAATACACACTTGCTCACAGTGCACACTAAAGCAAGAGGTTCAACCTTCTTGTGTGTATCCTTTCATTTAATGCTTGCTTTTTACCACATCATTGTTTGTAGCACTGTGCTAGAGACAGGAACTTCAACTCTAGTAAACCAAAGATCTGTGCCTCACTTGAATCTGAAGAGATGTAGCTTGTGTGGTGAAGCATGGGTAAAAGACAAATATTTACAGTATATAACATCAGCCAAAGTCTTCAGATGCATAGGCACTGTCTGCTTTTAAAGGTTGTTAATGTAAAGGAAAAAAATAAAACAATACTGGAAGAAACAGTGAGCTAGTTTTAAGGAACTAGTGAATCTGTCTATATGGACACCACATAGTGAAATTAACAGTGTGTGGAAAATGACAATGAACAGTTGCTGGCAAAAAGTTAATTGGTATAATGAATCAGCTCATGTGTCATTTGTTAGGAGTTTCTGTTTGTTTTTCTTAGATGTGTGAAACCAAAAATTCCAGTATCTACATTTTAAACCTTTCACTGTGCCCTTTTCTGGTACAGTAGATACATTTATTTATCCATGAATAATAATTTAAGCTGCTGTGAAAGTTTACCAAACCAGAGGTACATTTTTAATTAATACTTTCACTCGGAGAGGGAGGCTTGGTGTCATAAGAGAGCTCACTGGCATCAGCCTTGCTAAACATGACTGCACACTCTTAAGAAGAACAGTTAGTTTTGATCAGTGTGGAATCTTCCATGGTAAAAAGTGGGCCTTCCTTCTAGAAAAAGCACAAGTCTAAGTTAATTGGTAGTGTTGTATTTGTCTTTATCAAACCTAAAGTGAGTCTCATGAAGATGATAATATTTTGGACTTTGGATGAGCTAAGAGCAGCAGATTTGAACTGATTAGCATTGACATAAATGTCAAGACATCAGTCAATAAATGCAAAGGAGAGGTTTAAAACGTACTTAATGTTCCATGAAGGGGAGATTTTAAAGGTCATCTCTTACACTCTGATTCAGCCCTCAAACATTTGACTTTCTATTTCAGCCCCAAGTACAATTGCACCATCTTGACAAAAATAAAATTTAACTGAATGTTTTATAATCTATTAAGAGGTCAAAGGCTGTTGCTTCACATGAATACTGCATTAGCCTTAACCCAAGTGCCCAAGTTGTTTTTTGACAGGATACATTAAAAGGTAACAATCAGACAGAGGTGGCTTACATTTGCAATGAAGCTACACAAAACAGAGTTGGAAAGAGGAAGCTTTACATTGTTGATTGCTGTTGGCATTCTATGCAGGCTCCAGCTGTTCAGCTCTACTACAGCCTGAAAAACAAAAGCTATTTTAAACCTGCTGATGGATGGGTCTCTAGCAAATACACACGCTTCTATATCTGCAGTAAATTCAGAAATATGTTCTTGGGTGACAAAGGCTATTTTCTGTTGTTCACTGCAGCTGTGCATTTTGTGCATCTTATATAATTTGGTACAGGATTTTAGGTAATTACAGGTGGAGGAGGTCCTTGTTTCCAAATTTCAATATTTTAATATATATAGATACACATACTTTGTTTTCATACACTATGTTATGACATTCATTTTCACTGTTTAAAGAGTAAGTTAACTGGGCATACTGTATAGTCAGCTTTATGTTGAAACTCTGAAGAGTGCCGTCTCTTCTGCTAGCTACAGTACACGCTTAAGATTTGCCCACTTTGCAGCTTTTCTAAATTAGATTTGTTTCCGTCATTTGATTCGTATCAGAATCATGTAGAGTCTGCTAGTTTTTGACAAATATCTGCAGCTTTTCTCTTAGCAGGCACACTAATTTTCCACAGTGGTCTGTATTCTGAAGCACAAACTCCATTTTTCTCCTCCTTTGCACATAGCTTGCAATCTCTAGTCAAGAAAAAAAAATATGAAATGTGCCTTGGCCCCAACGGTGGCCTAATCTAATTTATGCAAAGGTTTTTACTTTGACAGGGAACCAAAGTCAGGTTAAAGGGGGAGCCAAGATCCTGAGCGTGAGGTTGCCATTACTGTCTGTGTTAGTGTGATTTTCCACTTTTAGCACAAGTTTACTTAGTCACAAAGTCTATGAAAGCTCATAGACAAAATCCTATTTAGTTGGGTGCAGTGTTTAAAATTAAGTCATTTGCCGTACATTTGGTTAGCTTTTTGACTAATGTATGGGCTAGTGAATGTTTACACTAAGTGAAAACTTTTAAAAACTTAAGTTGTCTCTCTTTAGTGTTGTGTCAAAGTAACACCATAGTACAACTATTCTAATCAATTTCTTGTGTGTAGTAGTCAAGATAGTGTAACTGTTTCGCTGACTCTTAAGCATTTTCTGCCAATATAATTCTCAGTGATATGTGCATTTATAACTTTTAATGAACCTTTACACCTACTAATTCTTTTGGTTTTTTTTTAAGTAGAAGAACATAAATTTGACAAACGAGGAGACCGTTCAGGCCATCAAGATTGTTTGTTTGACTGATAGCTAAACAGTCCCAATATCTCATGCAGATACTTCATAAAAGTTCTCAAGGTTTCTATTTCAACTGCATGGCTCATTAGTTTGTTTCACATTCTCACAACTCTTTGCCTGAAGAAGTGCTTCCTAAATTTAGTCCTAAGTGCACCTCCCTTAATTTCTGCCGGTGTCCTTGAGTACATAATTCACTGTTTAGCTGAAATAATTCTGTTGAATCTATTTTATCAGTGCCTTTGAGACTTTTGCAGACTTGTATTAAGCCCCCATGCAGTCTATTCTGCTCAAGACTAAGCCGATTTAACTCTGTGAGTCTGTCAAAGTAGGACATGTCCTTAAGTCCAAGGGTGCTCCTGTTTGCTCTCCTCTGCATACTTCAAGTGCTGCTATGTTCTTTTGGAAGTGCGGTGACCAGAACTGCACACAATATTCCAGATGCAGTCTTGCAATTGCATTATACAGTCTCAGCATAACATCCCTTGATTTATATTCAGCAGGTTTAATGATTTAACCTAACATTTTATTTGCCTTTTTAATCGCTTCTGCACACTGCTTAGGTGATGAAAATGTTGCTTCTACATAAACCCCTAAATTCTTTCTAGAAGGTGCTTCCTGTAGGACAGTGTCTCCCATCTTGCATTTATAATTGATTTTCCCTTTACCCATGTGTAGCACTTTTCTACATTAACACTGCTTCTCTTTTTTAAATGAAAAATTTGAAATTCTTGGTAAAATGGTATTGCATTAGATTTATTTGTAATACCATTAGGGAAAGATAAAAAAACGTTTTCCCATAAAATGCAAAGATGTATTAAAGTAGCCAGACCTGAAGAAGGCAATGATACAAGAAACACCAATGCAGACAGTAAAGGCTAGAAATGCACTTGTGAAGTTGATGAGCAAACACTGAACTTTGTTTCTTCCTTGCTCAGTTTGGAACTCTTTGTGACAGTGTGTGCAGAAAAATTCAAATTCAGATTGGTGGGCCAGATCTCCTCCATGTGATGTATGTGATGCAAACTTTTCCTTGATGTGAGTGGAAAAAATTGCGAAGTCACAATTTGAAAAGGTAACTTTTGCAAAATTGCTTGCAATGTCACACAAGGGACAAAATGCATGAGAATACCCGGAAGAAATGCTTTATGGTGGTACGTTTGCTATGGGCTCCTTGTCAGATATGAGACTTTCTCTGCTTTGCTAAGCAGCACAAAGCACATACCATTTTCATCCTCACCTTTTGTTTTGAAGTTTCTTGACGCTGTTTATCACAACACTGCCTGAGCTCCTAATTACTTTTGGAAACTGAAGCACAGTTTGACCCAATTTGATGTCAGGAAATTGAAATGGTTATTCTGTAGCACAAGCATTGTATGGTAACCTAACATTTTGGTTAAAATTGGTGGGCTTCTGCAGTAATCACAGTAACTTTCTGGGTCAAGAGGAAACTGTTTGCTTTTTCGGAGGTGTGATGCAAATATTGATGGTTGGAGAGAAAGACAGTGCATTATGTGAAAGCCCTGTGCTGCTTTTTGACATTGGTTCCCCCTTTTTATGTTGCTTTTATCTTTTATGTGTCCGTATGTTCACATTTTTTGTACCTGTATCAATTTTTCAAATATGGCTCTTGGAGGTGGCCAGTTGCCAAGAGAGAATATCAAAAAAGAATGGCAGTGCCCCACTGGAATTGGCGGGATCTGTGTTCCAATTTAAAAGCAAGTCTTGAAATTTCTCTTGGGTATAATGATGGACAACAGAAGCTTTTATAATTAGATTAGATTTGGGGCATTATTAGTGTAGCTTTAGTATATATTCATGTGTGGTTATGTTTTAGGGGCCCATTGGCTCCTAAAGAACAGCTAGACTGTCATTAAGAATCATTCTCCATCACTACCGGCTGTGACCATGTTAAATAATAAAAAATAAATCTTATCAGTTAAGACTTGTTGTTATAAAGAAAATTAATATGAGAGTCACTGGCCGTTTTGTCTGTGACCCTCGTTGCAAAGAATATAATTTGAATACATTAAAATAGTGTAACACGTTAGTGTGAGTGCAATGTTTTAAACCCGTGGAAGCTCATGTACTCAGAGGGTTCACCTCACCTTTTTGGTTTAGACCACGCTGGGTTTTCCAAAGTAGATCTTAGGCCCAAGTCCACACAGCAAAGGATTCAATAGCTTGTAAGCCCAGCTTGTGTGCCCTGCAGCACCAACTGAGTTCCATAAGGAAAGCTGAAGGAATGTGGGGCAAGCAGGTATTGAAGTGGCAATCTGGGTTTATGCTTTTGGCCCAAGAGCCCACCCTTGTGATAACCGCTGTTCTGTTCAATTGTGCAGCTGTCTTGCATGTCCATGGATTGTACTCTGACGCCAAAGCTGAGTTCTGAAATGGGAATCACTGCATATCCTGCTCTTGATTTACGATTCAAGAACTGAAAAAAATGTTTATCATAATAGGTGGAAGTGCTTATCATAATGTATTATCTATATTTTTTAATATTTTTATTTGTTCTGTTGTTGAGTTTTGATGTTTCTTACTGTATGTGTTATTCTGTATTAAAGATGTCCTGCTGCCCACATGCAGCAGCAAAATGAAGAAAATTTTGATGACCTTTTATTTTTTTTTCTCCAGAGTTTTTGCTGAAGGAGTGTGTTTTGCTCTTGTAACATTTCAAGTGTGCTCTGCCACTGTTTTTATAGTATCTCAAATTATTGCTAAGTGTCAGTGTTGAAGGCTATTGGAGTTAGCCATGTTCGTTACCGTTGGTTTATGTCAGATATTTATTGAACACTTCCATAAACTTTCCTAAAGGACAATGAAACACGGTGTCCTTATTCATTTCATATGCTACTGTATAACAGGACACTTTTTAATCAAATCTTTAAAACTAGGGACATGTCATAGTTAATACATTTTAATTAGGGGAATATCCAAATGTGCAGTTTAAAAAGAAATGGTGCTCAGAAGTGGTGGTATTTCACCTGAGAAAGAATTTGGTTCCAAACCCAGAACAAAGAAAACATTTATTGGCACAGAACTGGCACTATATGTGAACATCATTAGTATCAGGTACCACAAGCTGCTCTGCATTGTTCCAGGAGTGTACGGCCGTAGACATTTCAGAGCATATCAGGCACAAGTCATCTTGAAGAAGAGTCAGTGGATACTTTTTCTGGGAGGTAGCTGCTATATATGAACAGATGTACTCATGCCAGAAAAGGGGACGGGAGCACAGTCAGACTGCCCTAGAAACCCACAAAGATGGCATTTCAATTCAAGGTGATGAGACACCAACTGTTCTGGCATTTGGAAATGTTTGTTAAGAATGCACTGTTTTGCCCAGCAACATTATGAGTAAATCCAGTGGCTACCTTCCCCAAGGGATTATTCTTCACTGCTTGATGTTGTTATTGCTGTAGGCACAATCGAGGATCTTTATTGTTGTTCCAGTATCCAAATGCAGAAACAACATTCAGTACTTGAGCCCCGGTAATTAAACAGTGGCCACGATAACCCCATAAACAAAAAACATTTCATAATAAAAAGAGTACTATGTGATAAACTGTGTGATAAAGGTATCATAGATAAATACAATAACAGAATGAAATCATATTAATACATAAAATAAAGTAAGATAACTATAGCTAAAACAAACATTGTAGTATGTCCTGTAAATTAGCTGCAGCAAATATTTTAGTTCATGAGATTACTGAAAAAAATGCAAAGTGTAGTATAAGTCAGAAAGACTGTACAGTCAGATGTACTGATGATGTATTCATTAGTCTGACAGCATCCAAGAAGAAGCTGTTCCTCAACCTGGAAATGCTAGCCCACAAGCTGCACAATCTCCTGCCTGATGGGAGGGGGGCAAACAGTTCATGTGCAGGATGCAGCGACATCCATATTACTAACCGAGAATGGTAAACCGGATGGCATGGACGCAGGTACACGGCGATGGGACCATGAGACGTACTGCGCAGGCGCGTACAGCACGCGTCTCATAAACCACACGCGAAGTCGTATCCACCGCGCACGAAGGAGTCACGGCCCAAAAATGAAAGAGCTCAGCTGCCATGAATGAGAAATGAAGCAACAACGCGCCCATGGCTAACGACTACCGACACAGCCACACAAAAAAGAGGACTCTGCGCTGCAGCCCAGATTCAAACGGAAGACGCTATGGAGGCCCCACGGGTCCATAAAGTATGGAAGGCGCAGGCGTCAGCGCCATATTGTGAGTGGCACTACTGCGGAGTGAAGGCACAGGCGTCACCGCCATACTGTGAGTGGCACTACTGCGGAGTGAAGTTAGGAATAATGTGCTGCTTGGGTCAACTAATGTATTTCAGGATACCCAACGCCGGGGTAGGCGAGCGAAGCGAGCCCCCTTGTCTTCCATAATGGAGGGGGCTTTACTTTTGCACCTACTGATGTAAATGTTCTTGGTAGCGAGTCGGCTACTGCTGCTGATCTGCTGTGCAGACTTAACCACACCTTTGTGTGGCTGAGCAACTGCTGTACCAGACCGTAATACAGGAGGTAAGGATCCTCTCCATCACACATCTGTAAAAAGAGGTCAGAATAGAGGGGTACAGATCAGCCCGCTTCAGCCTCCTCAAAAAGGAGAGGCATTGGTGGGCTGTCTTTACAAGACTAGCTGTATTGTAGCTCAGTGAGAGGTCAGTTGTAATACACACCCTTAGGTATTTGAAGCAGGTGACAATTTCAACCTCTTCTCCGTTGATGTAAAAGGAGAGAGATGGGAGAGTACTAATCTACCAAAAGTCCTTAATCATTTCCTTAGTTTTTTTGACATTGATGCTAAGGTTGTTGTCCAGTTTAGCAACTTCCAACCTGTATGCTGACTCATCATTATTAGTGACATGTCCTACCACCACTGTGTCAACTGCAAATTTCACTACGTACTTGTTCAGTGTGTGAGATATGCAGTTATAGGTCATTAGAGTATACAGCAGGGGGCTCAAAACACATCCATGGGGGGAGCCGGTGCCAAGAATGATGATAGAAGATGTAATGCTGTGGATTCTGACTGACTGGGGCCTGTTTGTTAGTACTTTTCAATTGGATTGTGTATTTTCTAAGTTTAATCCTAGTATGGGCAGTTTGGGGGATGATGGTGTTGAAGGCAGAGCTAAAATTCAGGAAAAGTAACCTGACAAAGGAATCCTTCTTCTCCAGGTGGATAAGAGCCAAATGAATCATAGAGGAGATGGCGTCAGCAGTGGATTGGTTCTTCCTATAATCATATTGATGGGGGTCCAACTGTTACATCGATGGCCTTTTTTTATGTCCACCATTCCCAACCTCTCAAAGCACTTTGAGATTATAGGTGTGATAGCCACCCGAAGATAGTCATTTAAGCAAGACCCTGCAGAGGTTTTTGGGACTGGAATGATAATAGAGATCTTAAGGTATGTTGGTACAGATGCCTGGGACAGTGAGATGTTAAAAATATCTGTCAGCACCTCTGTTAGCTGGCAAGCGCAGTCTTTCAAGACCCTACCTTGGGTCTTATCCAGGCTTGCAGCTTTATGAGGATTAACTTTCAACAGTGACCTCCTTACTCAGCTCATCTGATGGAGGTGTTAGTCTAGGAAAAGTGTTCAGTTTCTTGAAACAAGTGTAGAAGGTATTTAGAGCATCAGGTAGAGACTCTGGGGCACTCTGCCTCTTTGCTTTTATAATCTGTGATGCTCAATGTCTTTCCATATGCTTCTGGGTGTTACGGGTTAAAAAAAGGACCCTTTTTATTCCCATCACCAGTTTCCTGCTTGCTGCCTGAAGTGTAGCTGCACCGCCAGACTGGAAAGTGGAATTCTGTAGTAAACGGACCTCTGCATTCATCCAGGGTTTCTGGTTGTGATCTGTGGTGAATGGCCTGGTGACAGTAACATCCTCAACACATTTACTGATATACAGTACAGTAGTTTGTTAGCACATATTCCTTCAGGTCCACAACTCCCCTACTTGTTGCTGCCTCCTTAACCGTCTGCCAATCGGTGCATTCAATGGCACTTTAAAGTGTGATCAGTGGATCAGGTGGCAAAGTTCTCCCTTTGTTTCCCTGCTCTTTCTCAATGGGCACAAGAGCCTCCCTGCTAGCAGTAATCCAGCACCATGTGTCAGATAAATCCTGGTGGCAATCTTGAAATGTTCTTCTGAAACCTGACAGAGACTGACTGGACTTGGATTATTAAAGGGTAACATGCACCAGAAATGTGAATGACATTAGAAAATAATGTAAAGGAATACTTATTTTTTTATGTTACTTAACCCATGTAGTTTGCAGTGATGGCTGAGATTTTTTTTTAATCTTGTTTTCATATAGACAGAATAGGTGTCAATAGTGACCAATTTTGAACAACAATAAGTGATATCAAAAATGTCCATGAAAAATCTCATGTTACTTGAGTCACATAATCCACATATCCAGCTATCCAGTCTTATGCATACAACACCCTAAACATGCATATTATTACTAAAATACTGTTTAAAAGATTGTGAACAAAAATGAAATGCACTCGGACATACCTGATCATTTGGACTATAGAGCAACTGAGCTTCTGTTTGTTGAAGTCTGAGGCCTTGTCACTTCCTGATAAAGTCTTCAATCTACTGTACTTTAATAAAAATTCATTACATTTATATAACGCTTTTCTCAGTACTCAAAGCGCTATCCACACAGGGAGGAACCGGGAAGCGAACCCACAATCTTCCACAGTCTCCTTACTGCAAAGCAGCAGCACTACCACTGCGCCACCTGTGAGGACTTTATATGACTTGTAATTTTTAGTTTTACATGTCGCTCAGTGCACGTTTTTTTGATGTCACATGAAACACAATGTTAGCCAATGAAAAAGACCAATGAATGAGGGGGAGGTGTGTTTTTAATTCAAATCGCCAGTGCCATCTGAGCATGTTCAGTTTTAGCTCATGACAGTGTTTTCCGAAAGCAATTTATTTTACAATATTTTAGTAAAAATACATGTACTTGAGACATTGGGAGCATATGACTGGATGATTTGACTTTGAATTATGCAACTTACGTAATGTGAACATTTTTCATGGATGTCTTTAATATTGTTTGCTGTTGTCCAATGATGGTCACCATAGACGCCTGGGGGGTATTTTCCGTACGTCGCTTAAATCATCTGAGATCAGATGGCTCATCTTGGATGAGTTAATGCCAGTGAAACTCATCTGGGATAAGTCAGTTTTTCAAACGCAGCCGTGTAGTAGATTAGTCGAGCTGGATCTAATCATACGAGATGAATGCACGCGCCCGCGCTGATTGAAAAGCCCATATGTATTGAGTCTAGAAAACATGATCAGCAAGTCTTTGATAGGCTGTAACAAAATGACGAAAGAACGGGCGCATTTTTTTTTCACACAAGCGGAGCAAGACCTTTCATTCGAAGGACATGAAGAATTTCAAGATTTAATATGCACAAGGGGTAACACTGCAAAAGCAGCCCAAACCAGAAAAGAGGGCTGGCAAAAAGTGGCCGACAAATTAAATGCTAAGTAGTGTGCATTGTACTTACTGAAAGCAGCGTTTCATTTCCTATGTGTCAGATTAATTATTATTTAATATGTCATAATTCCAGATCAAACGTGAACACAAGGAGAACACGGGAACAGGTTAAAGTGAAGTACAAGAATATACTTCAAACTGGTAAATATTGATATATAACTATTTAAAGAATTGTTGACATAAAGAATCATATATAATGTAAAGAACATTAATTTTAAAGCTAATAAGAAGGCAGACAAGCAAAAAACTGGTGGAGGTCCATGCGGTCCAGACTTAACCCCTGCAGAAGAGTTGGCTCTCCAGCAAAATGCCCATTGCCCGGTTTCTGAGGGCATTCCAGGGGGAAGCTACTCCTCAGAACCAGTGGCAGGATGCAGTGGTCACTTCATTTCAGGTAAAGGATGGTCATTGCATATATTTGTCCTTAATGTGTGCCATAGGTATGTTCCATATAGCCCTCTTTTTTTGTTGGGTCAGTTGCAGGGAATGTCATATCCCTAGAGCCTGTGTCTAACCAACGAGATATTGACAAAGGTCACATATTTGATGAAGACACTGTCTGATTATTCATCAGGAGGAGAGGTACATTTTCCAAATAATGTTTGATCAAACTACACTCTGATCAGTTCCATGTGCCCCAATCACATTTGGAAACCCTGGGTAATGAGAATGTTAGGCTGATTGTGAGATTCTTCATGGAACTGTGGGTGTTTTAGCCTGTGTATTACCTACCTGCAATGGCATGAAACGCCTCTTTTGTCTGCACATGCAGGTGTCCAGGAAACACAATGAAAACCTGAAGGAAATATTTCAGAGCCAAACAGACTTTACGAATTGCCTGGCAAACTGCACTTTTAGATAGATTTTCCGCATCGCCTACAGTATATAAAAAAAGTGCCGCTTGCAAAAAACCTCAAAGCAATGCATACTTTCTGTGTGGTTGTGAGTGCCCGACTTCGGCGAGTTTGACTTCGAATATAAGGTCCTAATAAATTTTTGAGGTACAATATTTCCTCTCGGCTAAAGCGGTATCTTTTGAAAAGAATTTCCTCCGGGAGCAATAAAGGATCTTGCCAATCGCGCAAACCCCTCTCTATATGAAATTCTCTTCTTATAATTTGCGTACAGATTATCAATTGGTCCCTCATTCATGTACGGCGAAGTCATGACTGAATGAATTCCACGCACGGACACTCATTAAGTGTGTGAGCTAATCCTTGTTTACGTAGAACTTGGATGTGTTGCTATGACAACACAACCAGCAAGAGTTTCGAAAAACCGACAGATCCAGGATCACGCCAAA
Organism: Erpetoichthys calabaricus; assembly: GCF_900747795.2. Classification (NCBI taxonomy): domain Eukaryota; kingdom Metazoa; phylum Chordata; class Cladistia; order Polypteriformes; family Polypteridae; genus Erpetoichthys; species Erpetoichthys calabaricus. The sequence goes on from NC_041395.2 coordinate 87,995,028, forward strand.
TCGTCAATAATTACATCCGGCTAAACGAGTAATCCACGTACGAAAAATACCCCCCTGTTCTGTCAGAAACTTTGTTATCTCGGCTTTCCATGTAAACACAGATTAAAAACCTTTTCTTAGTCATCACTACAGACAACAGCTCACATTAAAGGAATGAAGGGGGCAGCTGGCATGTTGACTTTATTCACATTTTTAAAACTGAGCTTCAGGATCATCTGAAATTCTCATCCACGTTCATCGTCATGTGCCTGTTATAAGAAAAACTGATAACATATTTTGATTCTTAAGGAATGTTAGGTAATATAACCACAGGTTCGAGGTCTTGAATGGGAAAAAAATGCAGAATTCACAAAAAAAAAAAAAAAAAAATTACATTTTCAAAGAAGAAAATGAAAAAAACATTTAATTAAAATATAACATGAATAAATAAAAATTATTACAGATTTGCACGATACGAGGTGTGACAATTTAATTCCTGGAATGCACCTTTAAAAAATATACACGTGGAACTGTACACTAGTGGCTACCGTCACCTTCAAAGTACTCCCCTTGTGCATCTATGCACTGACTTAAACGGCATTCCCATTTCAGGAAGCAGGCCTGGAACTCATTTTTCAGAATACTGTTGAGCAGCTGTCTTACATTCTGTTGGATATCAGTTATATTAGAAAATCTTCGTCCTTTCAGCGCAGCTTTTAATTTTGGAAATAGCCAGAAATCACAGGGAGCTAAGTCAGGTGAATAGGCAGGATGATCTAGTCGGGTAATCGCTTTTTTTTGCCAGAAAGTCTGTCAAAGTGAGTGTAGTGCGACTTGGCGCATTGTTATAGTGAATGATCCATCTGTCAGGCCACAATTCAGTTTTTTTTCCTCAAACAGAATCTCGTAACCTCTTCAGTACCTCCAAATAGCATTGTTGGTTGATTGTCCCTGTTCAATAAATTCTTGGTGGACTATTCACACTTGTGATTGAAGAAGCACACCAGCATGGTCTTAAACTGTGAGTGGGACGTGTATTTTTTTAGGGTGTGGTGAACCCGGGGATTTCCGTTGCATGTTCCGTCACATCTTCTCGCCCATCTCTGAGCCTCTTGTGCTTGTCAGACACAACCGACTTTTTCATAGCATTTTCACCATATGCCACTTGCAACAGTTGTAACGTTTCAGTTGTGCATTTGCTAATTTTCACACAAAATTTAATATTAATACGTTGCTTTAAAATGCGATCACCCATTTTTATGCCAAAGTGTACACACAGATAACTACAGTAATTCCTCGCTACTTCGCGGTTCACTTTTCACGGATTCACGACTTCGCGGATTTTATATGTAAGCATATTTAAATACATAACGCGGATTTTTCGCTGCTTCGCGGGTTTCTGCGGACAATGGGTCTTTTTACTTGCTTCCGCAGTTGGTTTACCCAGTTGATTTCATACAAGAGATGCTATTGGCGGATGGCTGAGAAGTTACCCAATCAGAGCACGCAGTTAAGTTCCTGTGTGCTGCTGATTGGCTCAGCGACGGAGTGCTGCATTAACCAGGAAGTCTCATCTCACTCATTCATCATTAACGTGCTAATGCTTCAGGGGCCGTGTCCAAGCACCAACAGAAGATGCAAATGATTGCAGAAAAGGTAAAAGTTTTGGATATGTTGAAGGAAGGGAACAGCTACACCGCTGCAGGACATTGATTCTTCTTATTTAAAAAGGAGGAAAAGCATATAAGATCTACAGCCGCAGTGTCCTTTAACCAGGGTGCAAAACGAGTTGCAAGTGGACGTGATAAGGCAGTAGTCTGGATGGAATCTGCTTTAGGAATCTTTGCAACAAGGTCGACGACGTCATGACCGCCTACAAGCTGCTACATGTACTTCGCTATACAGTAAGTGTAAACTTATCTACCGATTTCATATTGCTTAGCAGTTGTCCCTGTTTTTAATAGAGTAAATGGTGGGTTGTAAACAATACAGGGAGGGTTTAAAAACGTCCAAATACACGTTAAATAATTAAATAAATATAGTGTCCCTACTTCGCGGAAATTCAGTTATCGTGGTCGGCCTTGGAACCTATCTCCCGCGATAAGTGAGGGATTACTGTATTACCTTCCCATTAGCTAACTAACAAGTGGCTCTATCAACTTGCAATTTACGCACTTATCGGTTCAAACATGTTAAAACACGAATACTCATGCGATTTCGATACAATTACATCATGGGTGACACTACACAGCCATTCTGGGAATGAAATTGTCATACAGATTAGCAAATACAGTAGTAGAAATGGCTTAATTATATACACACATATATATAAATAAATAAATATATTATTATATACATATATACACACACACACAAACACACACACATACATATACAGGGTGTCCATAAAATCTGTGTGCAATTTAAAATAGTAATAATAACTTTGTAAGTATATGTCCATCCATCCATCCATTTTCCAACCCGCTGAATCCGAACACAGGGTCACGGGGGTCTGCTGGAGCCAATCCCAGCCAACACAGGGCACAAGGCAGGAACCAATCCTGGGCAGGGTGCCAACCCACCGCAGTGTAAGTATATGTGATAGAAAGAATTCATAAAAAGGATTAGAAATCTTGATGTATCTAGTTTTTTTTGTCTTCAGAAGTTTTATTTTTGCCACACTTGAGGAACTGAAAATCCACACGAGTCTGTTGAACATGAAAGAGATTCTCCCAAAGTTAATGTGTGGTGTGCTTTGGGAAAAAATCGAGTCATAGGGCCATTCTTTTTTGAAGGGCGTGTTCTTAATGGTGATAGCTATTTAGAAATGCTGTAAAATTACATTATTCCTCAACCTGAACAATTAGGACTGATGGAGAATACAGTGTTTCAACAAGATGGTGCTCCTTGTCACTTTGATTTGCATGTTAGGGAATTTCTCATGTAGAAGCTATCTAACAGATGGATTGGAAGAGGTGGACCATTTTCTTGGCCTCCACGTTCGGCCGATTTGACTCAATTAGATTTCTTTTTATGGAGACATGTGAAAACTAATGTTTATTCAACCAAACCTCGATCTTTAGAAGACTTGCAAGCTAGGATAACTGATGTGATTGCTGGTATTACTGAAAATCAGCTTGAAAATGTTTTCCGAGAACTACAGAATCGTATTACCCTTTGTATTAGTAATGATGGTGGACATGTTAAAAATTAACAAGAAAAATAATAAATGTAACTGTTTCTTCTATCACATATACTTACAAAGTTACAACTATTTTAAATTGCACACAGACTTTATGGACACCCTGTATATATATATATATGTGTCCCTCCACAGAAAAAGAACCCCCTATTGTCTCAGAAATAACTTGAAACTTACAAAAGTGATTGGCACCGATGACTGTTTATTCCGTATTTAACAAAAATCAGACCTTGCTTTATAGTTCAAAATATTCAATAGAATATTTCTAATAATAAAACAAATGAAAATGCCATGGACAAAGACGATGGAACCCATAACCCAATATTCTATTGCACAACCTTTGGAAGTAATCAGTGCAAATAAGTGATTCCTGTAGCTCTCAGTGAGACTTCTGCACCTGCCAGCTGGTAGTTTGGCCCACTCTTCCTGAGCAATGTCGGGTTTGAAGGGGGCTTCTCCATACTGCATGTTTCAGTTCTTTCCATAGATGTTTGATAGGCTATAATCAGGGCTCATAGAAGGCCACTTCAGCATAGTCCAATGATTTGTTTTTAGCCATTCTTGGGCTCAGTTGTTTTCTTCCACTGAGCTCACTGTGACTTAAAAAGCGAGGGATGGTGCAATTGAACACTAATGGACCTTGACCTTGGAGTTTTGCATCTCTTTGTAAGTTGTTGTTGGATTTTTGTCTGCCATTCTCACTAAATCTTGTGCTCATTCTGGGGTCGATTTTGACTACATTCCCATAGACCTTAAACTTCTTAATATTTGCAACTGTTGTCATAGGAATATCAAGCTACTTATATCCTTTGCCTTTAACATGCTTGTCTATAATTTTCTTTCTGATTACCTCAGACAACTCTTGTCATTTACTTTCTTTGGTCTGTGTTCACAGATGACACCAAACAGCAGACTGACTACTTTTCTCTATTTAAACAGGCTGAATGACTGATTGCATGATTGCAGACATCTCTTATACTAAATAAAGAAAGCAGCTTTTCTAGGGTACCATCAAATGTGTCCAGGCCATTTTAGAATATCTTTGTAGTATAAACAATACTTTATCTCTCTTCACACTTGCTTTGCTTTACTCGATGACATACCAAAGGCATGCAGGCATACATGTGACACTTGCTTTCATTTAATCACTTTTTCAGCACTTTTCCAATAAGCTGTAAGGGTACAAACACATTTTCCCATGCATGTATAGTTACGTATAACTACAGATACACAGTACATACTGTTCATTCACCTTTTGGTAGATAGATATAGATAGATAGATAGATAGATAGATAGATAGATAGATAGATAGATAGATAGATAGATAGATAGATACTTTATTAATCCCAAGGGGAAATTCACAATTAGTTAAATATTGCAATGATTTTTGAAGCAGTTGGAAAACAGCATTGTACAAAATGAAAAGCGCTCCAAAAAGAACTAAAATAGGAAAAGAAGTATAAAAGTTGCAGAATGAGTTGTGGCCCCAGAACAATTCCTTTTGGGTACATGTTTCGTAAGCTTGATGTCTTTTCTTGTTTGCCACTTCTTGGCATTTAAATTGTGCTCACTTTTCTCGTGTCGATGTTGATGGTAAACAGTAATTCTGGAAGAAGTAAATGTTTTAAATCAGTGGTGTCCAAGTCCAAGTCCAGTTCTGGTGGGCTGCAGTGGCTGCAGGTTTTCATTCTAACCATCTTCTTAATTAGTGAGCCGGTTTTGCCTCAGTTTTCATTGACGTGACTCAGACCCCTTAGTTGTTTGTTTTTCCTTAATGAGCAGCCAAACTATAATGAGAGACAAAACTAAAGAAAGGCCAAGGTCTCGGTCATGTTGGTCTGCTCAGATCACCAAAACATCTTGACAGTGGTCTTAAAAAAAAGCAGAAAATCAACAGTCTGCTGTGGGAGAATGAGAGCAGCAACAAGTCATGACATTCAATAATGGCTTTAATTAACAGCAAGAATTGACTTCTCATTAAGAAACGGGATGGAGTGAAATTGGCTGGAGTTCGACATTCCAATTTAGCTGGTCATCTATTGGCTCGTTTCACATCTCATTTCTGTTTGGCTGCCATTTAATGAAGAAACAAATCAATTCAGAGGACTGAAGCCTTAAAAACGGGGCTGTTAAAATGAAGGGAAAAGGAGTTAATTAGCAGTGTAAACTGCTTGCTGATTAGGAAAAGGGTTAGAATGAAAACCTGCAACCACTGCGACCCACTGGGACCAGAGTTGGACAACCCTGTTTCAAGCCATCTAATAAAGCGTCATGTTTTTCGATTGTTGTCTTTGATCTATCCAGCAATATCAGGCAAACTGGACCTAGACAGAACATCACTCCATTGTTGCAGTGGCTGCTGCTCAATTTAAAAGACGAGATTGAATCAGCAGGGATTGCCCACCCTGTTCTCATCTCTATGTACATTTTAGTTTTACCAGATTTTAAATCAAGGGTGCCGAGGTGACACTTTGTCTGGAGAGTCAGAAATGAAGGAAAACAGCAATCTGGCACTCAAGAAGCCACTGAGTTCAGAGGTTCAGTTGTGCAGGGGTAAATCTGATGCCATTAATGGCAGCATTTCAGGGTATTCTGGAGACTCCTTTGACATCCATGACTTTTAACTAAATGCTGCAGCAACTTTAATACAAATTACTTGAATTTTAACACAATTTTATATTTAAATTAGCTTAGCCATTATCATGATGTTAGTAATCATCACAATCAGTTAATTCATTTAAAACTACAGATGAAAAAGCACTGCAAAACACGTGTACTGCCATCTTGACAAAATGGATCTTCATGGATAAATGCTGCCTGACACTCACGTGGCGGCTCAAGGCAATTGGAAGCTTTTAAATTAACAGATGAGAATTTGGACGACCTTGATGGCGTTGTCGTCTTTTATTTATCATGAGAGAAACCTAAACAGTTTAATGGTTTATGCAAGCCATTCCTTACTGCTGCTTGATGCAATATTAATATGCTAAAAAATTATTAATGAGCCTTTATAATGGATCAGCTCTTCTCCAAGAAGTAATGCCAGTGGTTGCCCCCCCCCCCCCGCCCCACATCACCCTGGAACATAAGGCACACTTTCTCGATCGATGTGCCTTAGGCAGCTCCAGCTTTGGGGGGCTGAAATGCTTTTAGCAAGCTGCTTCTGCGCTAGTCTGGGGGTGCAGTGGTGGGCACTGCGGTTTTAAAGCTTTCAAGTATATTATATATTCTCTCTAAGTCTGTGCACATTTTCTATATGGAACTCCCATTGTCTCCCACTTCCCAAAGATGCGCTAACTGGAGAGTCTAAACTGGCACCACCTGATAGGGGTCGGTGGTTGCTTCTGGTTTTACATCTGATGCTACTTGGATAGGCTCCAACTCTAGAGACCCCTTACTGGAATTATGGGTTTGCCAATCGAATTAAAAATAAATAAATAGATAAATAAATAATTGTTCTCCTAACACTATGAGTGGTCACACACCACAGACCCAGATTAGATTTTGTATGCCACTTCAGCCTTTTACGAATTATTCTTGCAAAACTATGCCTAGTCAGTCAGTCAGTCATTTTCCAACTCGCTATATCCTAACACAGGGTCACAGAGTTCTGCTGGAGCCAATCCCAGCCAACACAGTGTGCAAGGCAGGAAACAAACCCCAGGCAGGGTGCCTACCCACCACAGACTATACCCGGTAATGTGGCTAATTATTCTGTACGTCACTTCAAAAGAATTACAAGTCACAATATAAATAAATGATTAGATCATTAGATTAGTTGTAAATGCAAAATACCTTAGAGTGCTTCATGCAGTGGTGAGGCGAATTACACCTCATGTAACACAACACAAGATTTCCAAACCCACTTAATCCAGTTGAGGGTCATGAAGGCCCTGGGCAAGGCACACACTCACTTGATCAGTTTACAACTGCCAATAAACCCGAGACACAAGTCTTTGGGATGGAAGTGCAGCAGAGTTCAAATGGAATGAGAGACAACCCTTTACATACTTGAGCCAATGGAGTTAAAGAATTTCAATATAAAATTTCTCATTTCATCATCACTTCCCAGGAGCCTAAAGGGGGTAACTGTTAGAAGGAAGAGCAACCCCATTAGAAAAACCCAAGCAGATATGGGAAGAAAATGCATTGTCCACAATGAAACCAACAAGGTGCAGGAATTAACTCTGTGATCTCGAGATCTCCTTAACCCAGTCTGTCATACCAACATATTTTAAAATGCCCACCATTGTCCCTGTCCCTAAGAAATCACATCCAACCTGCTTGAAAGACTTACCTATGATAAGTGATCTGTGGTGCTTTGTGAATTTTAAATTCACATCAAAAATCGCACATCAAAAAGTGTAGGCCCCAATTGGGTGCAGGTGTGTGTTTCATTCCACAGTTAATCGAGGTGCTAGCCGACTGCACGTGCAGAGGCGGGCAGATCAGTCAGGTGTCTTAATGGTGCCATGGAGAAGGCAGCTCATTGCACCTGTGCCCAACTAGAGGGGCAGTATAAGAGGAGCCTGCACAGTAGAGAGGGGAAGACTGAAAAAGACAAAAGAGAGAACATAAACAGAGCTGTGAGAACAGCATCATAAGGAGAAGCAGGGCAAGCCAGCCAGTGTGGTTAAGAGGCAGCATAGTCATAAGCCTTACAAAGGATTGGCGCTCTAGGGACAGATCGGCCCTACTTAATATTTGTCGAGGAGTCGGTGTGATTGTGGCAAAGTCTTCCCCAGGCACCTGAGGCACACCAAGGAAGCAAGAAAGATGATGGGAGGACAACCAACCCCATGCGGTCTGGTCGACACCACTCTAGGGTTCGGTTGGTGAGGACTGTGGCTGCTGGAGTCTTCGCCAGCTGAGTGAGTAGTGGTTAAGCCGAGGAGACAAAGAGGGAGTTGTGCTGAGCTCGTCAAACGGAAGATTAAAATCAATACAGTCATTGTCTCAATCTTATTTTAAATTCTGGATTTTATCTCATGGATCATCACCGTTTATAAGGATTATTTATTTATTAAGAACTTTATGATCACTGCACTTTTGGATACTGTTGGTTTGCCTATGTTTTAATAAAAGCACTGTTCTCCCTTTCTCCGAGTTTGTAGAAGGTTCCCCAGCTGTGGAAAACATCCTGTGTGGTCACAATGCCAAAGAAAGTGTATTCCAGTGACCCCAAAGAGTTAGGAGACCTGTTGCTCTTACCTTCGAAAGACTGGTCCTGAAACAGCTCCAACCTCTGGTTGCAGAACGTTTGGATTCTCTGCAGTTTGCCTGTCAGGCACATAGAGGTATGGAGGATACTCTGATCTACATGCTCCACAGAATCTACTCCCACTTGGACAAAGCAGGCACCACAGTCCAGATAGATTATTCTGCCAGGGGAAAAGGGGAAAAAGCTCAAGGCTTTGCATCTTGGTGCCCTTACAATCATGTGGATTATGGACTACCTGACCAACAGGCAGCTGTTTGTGAGGCTAAGGGACTGTGTGTCAGAAATGGTGGTGTGTAATACTGGAGCACCCCAAGAAACTTTCCTGTTGCCTCCTGTTTACCTTGTACACAATGGACTTCCAGTACAATACCAGCACTTCCCATCTACAGAAATTCTCTGATGATTCCTCTGTCACAAGCTACATTAATAATGGAGACAAGTCGGGGGTAAAGGAGGCTGGTGGATGACTTCATCTTTGGGTGCAGGGAGAACTACCTACAACTCAGCATTAGCAAGACAACCAAGTTGTTGATGGACTTCTGACATGACAAAAAGCCTTTGAGACCAGCCACCATTGAGGGGTAGGATGTAGAAGTGATGCAGAGCTGCAAGAACCTGGTGGTTCACGTAAACAGCAAATGGGACTGGTCTGACAACACAGCAGCACAGTACAAGAAGGGTTAGAGCAGACTGTATTTCCTAAGGAAACTCATGCCTTTTGATGTATGCAGCAAGCTGCTGGAAATGTTCTACAAGTCCATAGTAGCCAGTGTATTGTTCTACGCTCTGGTCTCCTGAGGATGCAACTTGAGTTCTAAAGATGCAAAATGCCCAAACAAACTTATCAGGAAGACCTGCTCCATCAAACAGCTAATCCTGGAAGCTGTTGTGGAAAAGAGAATGGTGGTAAAATTGGATGCTATCATAAAAATCCACTCCATTCCATCCAGGAGGTGCTCTCTTGGAGTACTGCTAGCCACAGGCTCAATTCACAAAGGTGTGTGCAAAGAAGCACCTCTGGGGATCTCTTTTGCTGGCTGCAAGTCAGTGCTTCCTCTTGAATTCTGGGACTAAATGCTTATATCCATCCATCCATCCATTCTCTTCCGCTTCTCCAAGTTAATTTTGCTATCTCTCCACAATGTACATTTATTTAGTTATTTATTTATCAGTCTATTGATTTATTGTATTTATCCTGCAAGTCTATCATTGTGTGTATTTTTGGTTCTGTTGCTATATGCATCTAAATTTCCCCAGGGGATTAATAAAGTTTATCTAATCTGTAATAATGAGGTGTTTAGACAGGTCAAGAACTACACATGATCTTTACTGCCTAAAGAACAAGACCCAAGTAAGTTTACGTATCTCTCCCAAATATACAGCAAGGTCAAAGGAATCTGGACATCTCGACCAACAGCAAAGCTGTATTTATGATTGTTAGGGATAATATTCATCCTTTTTGAACTCATGCGCTTATTTCTTTGTCTATCTGAGACCAAGAACTGTAGGAAGCTGTGCAATGGGGAGGGGAGATGCTAATAAATGAGCCCACAAGAGATGACCATGCTTGCAACTCCAGGCTTACAACATCAGTGAAAGAAGGCATCTACTGAACTCAAGGCTTGCGATGGTTCTTCTGCAATGTCAGAGAAAGAAAAAAGAGATGTGAGGATTTTCAAATTAGCACACGTCTGTCACGTGGGCTTCCTTTAGCTGGTGTTGCTGGACTATGAACATTTCAACCTCAGAGGAGCACAAGCTACGTTTTAGTCTTACAGCTCTTTGTTTTCTTGTCATTGGGACTGCTGCTCTCTCAGAAAGTGACACGGCTGCACTGCTGGCAAAGGTACAGTATTTGTACCCTTAAATAAAAGGAGCACATTAGTCAAGCCCATGAGGACTCATCCACAGTGTCAACTTCTACCATTTTTTTTTAATTTTTTGAGAGTGCACAATGTAAAGTGGAAGGAGAACGGACTACTCCAGGATCCTCAAGTCCACCCAAAGGCTAGAGGCATGAAGTAAGAGGGGCACCGGTCATGTTTAGTTTGCATAGAAAGGGAACACCGGAGAAGTGAGGAACTGCAACCTGTCTTCAAACATCTTCAGATGAGCACGTATGGCAAATACTGCAGATTTCTTGAAAAAGCTCAGAAAAATATAATACTGTATAATTGATATCTAAAGTGCCTTGTATTTGAAAAGCATCTACACTATCATTTTGTACAGCGTCTTCCATAAACTGCAGAGTACAGTTTGGCAAGTCAAGACATCATTTGATTGTATGTGAAACCTCATGTGCAGGGACATCACAGGTCCCCAAACCCCACCACTCTGACTGCAGTCCTAGGTTCAAAAGATGTTCTAAAGTAAATTCCTCTAAACAGGCTTCCTTTAACAAAATCAACACAAACACAAATGCAATGCCTTCTTTATCCTCCATTCCTCCCAGACAAGCTTTGTCTTCCTCCTCCTCCTCCTCCTCTATGGACTCCTGCTCCTCTGGATGAGGTGGGTTTGGCTTCTTTTATGAGAGACCCAGGAGTAATTCTAGTGCTACAACACTGCACTTAGGACACACTTCTGGTGAGGTGGAACCTCCATAAACTGGAGTAGTCCAATCCAGGCAGCTCCCCCTTGGTGGCACCCAAGTAACCCAGGATTGCTGCCTATCAGGACTACAGTCGTGGTGAAAAGTTTTGAGAATGACAAAAGTATTGGTTTTCACAAATTTTGCTGCTTCAGTGTTTTTAGATCTTTTTGTCAGATGTTTCTATGGTATACTGAAGTATAATTATGAGCATTTCATAAGTTTCAAAGGCTTTTATTGGCAGTTCCATTAAATTTATGCAGAGTCGATAATTGCAGTGTTGGTCCTTCTTTTTCAGGGCCTCTGCAATTTACCCTGACATGATGTTTGTCAACTTCTGGGCCAATTCCTGACTGATGCCAGCCCATTCTTGCATAATCAATGCTTGGAGTTTGTCAGAATTTGTGTGTTTTTGTTTGTCCACCCACCTTTTGAGGATTGACCACAAGTTCTCAATGGGATTAAAATCTGAAGAGTTTCCTGGCCATGGACCCAAAATTTCAATGTGTTGTTCCCTGAGCCACTTAATTATCACTTTTGCCTTATGGCACGGTGCTCCATCATGTTGGAAAAGGCATCGTTTGTCAACAAATTGTTCTTAGATGGTTGGGAGAAGTTGCTCTCGGACAGTGTTTTGGTACCATTCTTTATTCATGGCTGTGTCCTTAGGCAAAATTGTGAGTGAGCCCACTCCCTTGGCTGAAATGCAACCCCATACATGAATGATCTCAGGATGCTTTACTGTTGGCATGACACAGGACTGATGGTAGCGCTCACCTTTTCTTCTCCGGACAATATTTTTTTCCCCAGATGCCCCAAACAATCGGAAAGGCGATTCATCAGAGAAAATGACTTTACCCCAGTCCTCAGCAGTCCAATCCCTGTACCTTTTGCAGAATTTCAGTCTGTCCCTGATGTTTTTCTTGGAGAGGAGTGGCTTCTTTGCTGCCTTTTTTGACACCAGTTCATCCTCCAAAAGTCTTCGCCTCACTGTGCATGCAGATGCATTCACACCTGCCTGCTGCCATTCCTGAGCAAGTTCTGCACTGGTGGTGCCCCGATCCCACAGCTGAATCAACTTTAGGAGACGGTCCTGGCACTTGCTGGACTTTCTTCACAACAATGGAAATGTTTTTTTTTGGGATTAAGTTCACTTTCATGGCAAAGAGGGACTTTGCAATTAATTGCAATTCATATGATCACTCTTCATAACATTCTGGAGTATATGCAAACTGCCATCATAAAAACTGAGGTAGCAAACGTTGTGAAAATTATTATTAGTGTCATTCTCAAAACGTTTGGCCACGACTGCACACCTCCTAGGCAGCCCTGAAGCTGTGCACATAGGAGTCCCTGCAGAAGGAGGCTGCCACCTGGCATAATTGGGAAGCAAATGGCCCTGTAAGGCAGTCTCCCCTCTGTAACTTCCATAATGCAATTCCCAAGGGGACACCAAACATGACAGTGGGTACACCTATCCTGTTAGTTAATCACCCATCCCAGCCTTCCATCACACTTGCTATTCAATTAATGTTGTTGGCCTACAATGCTCACCTCGACAGTACCAGTATGGTGTCAGCAGGTCCACATTAATATTGAACCTCAAGTCATACTATCAATAAATAATGGTGGTATGACAAACACCCAGCTATCTCTGCCAGCTCTCTGATGACCTGCCCAATACTCCATAAGACTCCAAAAGCGAATCAACAGGTGACTGTGATCCAACACAACACCACACACATTTTCAGATGCGAGACCCCTGAAGACATGTCTAGAGTGGCCAAACAACTACTCCCAGGAATTTTGCCATACTGGACCAGGAGCTGCTGAAAGACACACTGGAAATGAATTACAGTTGGCCTGCAGTCATCAAGACATTGTGGCCCTTTGTTTATCATTTTGTATAAATCTTTTAACCTCCAGTTGAAAAGATTTTTTGTAAAATGTACACAACATATTTACGATATAAAAACCTAAACACATCCTGCCAGATTTTGGAAAAGGTTTGTACGGATACTCTAAGTGCAGGATCTGTACAAACCTTTTTCAAAACCTGGCAGGATCTAATCAATAACATTTTAGAATAAGCATTTAAATTGAGGAAGCAGGTTCTCTCCCCTCTTTTACTCCATTTATCTCTTCATTTATTATTTTATCTATTCATTTGTCTTTACTAGCATGAAGACTTACACTGCTGGCTCTCTTTCTCAGGGGTGGGGGTTGATTTGTTTCAAACCTTTTTCTTTGTTTTTTTCATTTTGTAAAACTCGAGTTGTGTATGGAGTGTTATTTGATTTTAATAAATTCAATAAAAAAAAAAAAACCTAAACACAGATAGAATGTGTAGCATTTACATAACGATTGTTAGTAAATAGGTTAACATCTAATAATAACTTAAAATTAACTAAATGAAGTATTATTACAAATTACATCATTAATACAAAAGGCACAATTGTAATGTGTATTCACAAAATATTACAACTACATGATCAAATTAGACCTGGGTTCGCTTCCCGGGTCCTCCCTGCGTGGGTTTCCTCCAGGTACTCCGGTTTCCTCTCACAGGCATGCAGGTTAGGTGAATTGGCGATTCTAAATTGTTCCTAGTGTTTGCTTGGTGTGTGTGTGTGTGTGTGTGTGCCCTGCGGTGGGCTGGCACCCTGCCCGGGGTTTGTTTCCTGACTTGCGCCCTGTGTTGGCTGGGATTGGCTCCAGCAGACCCCCCGTGACCCTGTGTTAGTCAGTCAATTTCCAACTCGCTATATCCTGACTGACTGACTAGGCATAGTTTTGCAAGAATAATTCGTAAAAGGCTGAAGTGGCATACAAAATCTAATCTGAGGCAGTGGTGTGTGACCACTCATAGTGTTAGGAGAACAACATTTATTTATTTATTTATTTTTAATTCGATTGGCAAACCCATAATTCCAGTAAGGGGTCTCTAGAGCTGGAGTCTATCCAGGTAGCATCAGATGCAAAACCAGAAGCAACCACCGACCCCTATCAGGATATAGCGGGTTGGATAATGGATGGATGGATGATTAAATTACTACTCAGACACGACAAAATAATTGTTAACAACTTCAACCACCATTTTTGTAAGGGTGATATTGGAGATGAACATACCCAGCTGGTCTCACCTATTGCTCATGACGCATCTTTAAAATCTGTAAAAATCCTACCTGATGCTTTAATCCAGTGTAAAGGTCCTGGGGTCATTGGAGGTCCTGCTAGTGTTGACTGAGCACTGAAGCCCTGCTCAGGTTTTGTACACTCTACAATACATTAACTGTCAGTTAGGTTATGCCCATCTTAAGCAGATCACACACAACACCCACTTGTCATGACCTACACACACTACACGTTGTGGGACCCAGCTGTCTGCCATACCCGGCCGGGATGCCCCTTTGACACTGAATCTGGGGGAACACCCATGGGCTACACCCTATGTCCCCCGGAACACTTGGTGGCAGCCCCCCTGGGTTGCATCGGGGCCACAATGGTGGAACACTGGAGCTCATCCCTGTTGGGCTCCATGGCCACCGCATGGCTTAACGAGCCCATATGGGCTGGACTGCAGCCACACCCGGAAGTGCAGCCTGAAGTAGGGCAATGAGCACCTGGAGCACTTCCGGGGGTGCTATAAGAGGAGCCTGCAGCCACTACTCGAGGAGCCAGAGTCGGGAGGATGAGGACAACGATGACGACGACGACAAAGCTGCTTGGGAGGAGTGGAGGAAGAGTATTTTATTGTGTTTTTGTTTCACTTTGGTGTGCTTGTACGGGACTGTGTTGAGCTGGTGGGACACGGGGAAGACATGCCCCACGGCTGAAGAAAAATAAAAGTCCTTTCTCTTTGATTTTTACACGTGCCTCTGTTGTCAGAGCCTACATAGCGCCTTTCACAACGTTCACTCTGCTCTAGTAATGGGCGAGTTACACACAAATCTTTTCCAGTTACTCATACAAATCCATTCATGGGTATCACAATTTTGATTCTTGAAATGGCAAAATGAGGGCCCCGTACTGAAGTGTTTGTTTGATCCTTTTAAATAAGTCACCTCCCAATGTAAAATGTTAGCAAGCAGAAGATTGGAACACATATCAATAGCATTGGGTCAAATAACTACAGGGTACAGCATTTAAGGAAAACTTAGAGCCATCTGATGGCAAACTCTATAGAAGCTCCCTGTGTGTTCCACATCTTCCTAAAGGGTTCAGCCCAAGAACCAGGCCCTGTGGTTATTAAACAGGAGGTCTGTGAAGTTCAAGAAGTCCCAGTGTGTGCAGATGCAGGACTTGACGGCAAGGAGCAAAATGTGTGAGGAGGACCTTCAGGTGGATGGACAAACTGTAGTACTGCGTGCAGTGGAATGGACGAGGTGGTAGGAGTTGCAAGGATCTTTGGGGCCTCATTTCTAAAATTTTTCATAGAAAATATGTGCATGCCAAAAAAAAAAAGAAAAAAAATGCGTATGCCAACAAACAGATTTATAAATCACCTTGTAAATTAATGATGTGCAGTGAATGAATTAACTACATCATTTGTACTGAATTAACGTACTGGTTCACAAACATTAAAGAACAAATCTTTTTGAGGCATGTGCGGTGTGTGCTACGTTTTATATTGTATTCTGCGTCAGTCTGGAACTATCATCTTAACTTCACTTAAATGGCTGCTGTCTTCGGAAAGTAGCCCATCAGTAAACTGTTTCAGCAAAGTAGCCATGACGACAACTTGTAGCAGGGCCATATAGGGGGTTTTATTTTTGTGTATGTACAGTAAATCCTGTTGAGTGATTATTAAACGTAAATAGCCACACTGTTTGGAAATTGGTATCTGTGTCTTTAAACAGGTTTGCACAGATTTGGAGGGGCTTGAGGGATTTGTAGGCATTGTACAGATAAAACAAGAAGAGAAGGAAGTGTCAGGACATCTTGATTGTACCATGTTCTGATTGACTCCATCATCAGCAGCACCTAAAACTTTTATTAACTGCGTTCATAGCGGAGAAGAATGGTGCACAGCCATCAGGTTTAAGGACGGTGGTGGGTTCTTTTATCTCACAATTCATTCCACCAATGCTCTTTGATAAGAGGTGCACCTCCAAAGACTATTCTTCTTCTGGACTCTGATGGTAGGACTGTATTCACTGTCCAAGTTCCGGGAAGCAGTTTATTAAAAGGGAGTATTCCAGAATCACTTTCATCACCTACAGTAAAGAGTTTTTCCAGGGCTGTAAATATTGTTGTATGGGAGTTTGTTTGTGGTGTTTGCATGGTTATTTTGTTATTTTTTTTTACTGTGTTTGTAAGCAGTTATTATAGTAAATCATCTTCTTCTTTTGGCTGCTCCCATTAGGGTTTGCCACAGCGGGCCATCTTCTTCCAGATCTTTCTGTTCTCTGCATCTTGTTCTGTTACACCCATCACCTGCATGTCCTCTCTCACCACACCCATAAAACTTTGCTTAGGCCTTCCACTTTTTCTTTTGCCTGGCAGCTCTATCCTTAGCATCCTTCTCCCAATATACCCAGCATCTCTCCTCTGCACATGTCCAAACCAACGCAATCTCGCCTCTCTGACTTTGTCTCCCAACTGTTCAACTTCAGCTGACCCTCTAATGTACTTGTTTCTAATCCTATCCATCCTCGTCACACCCAATGCAAATCTTAGCACCTTTAACTCTGATACCTCCAGCTCTGTCTCCTGCTTTCTGGTCAGTGCCACCGTCTCCAACCCATATAACATAGCCGGTCTCACTACCGTCTTGTAGACCTTCCCTTTCACTCTTGCCAATACCCGTCTGTCACAAATTACTCCTGACACTCTTCTCCACCCTTTCCACCCTGCCTGCACTCTATTTTTCACCTCTCTTCCATATTTGTTTGTTTGATGTGTTTAATCTACATGGGCATTTTCCTGGGTGACATTAATATTCATGTGCCAGGGTGGAAATACTGTAGGTCTTAGGCGTTGGCCAGATTCTATCCATCCCTCATTTTAAAATAGTAGTGGCATCTTTGCTACATACTATAAATCTGGTGCCAACCTCCTCGCTTGCTAGAATTCAAGGGTTCGCTACAAACTAGCCAATGTCGGACATGGTAGATGACACCAAGCACCTCCCATTGATCGGTTCACTCTGCTTGAATGACTATGACCGTCTCAATATGTACACCGACTGATTGAATGAATTAGTATGCCCCCCCCTACTGATCTGGACAACCATCGCAAGTTCGTTCATGAACTGTAGACAAGAGACTCGCAGTAAAGTACACTGAAGTAATTCACTGAAAGAATCCGTTTATGTATTGAACTGAGGAACGAACTACAGATGATTGACTTGCAGTACAATACATGGAAGTAGTTCACTGAAAGAAATCAGTTTGTATACTGAACTGCAAGATACTAGTACACCAAATCGCAGTTCAAATCACTGACAATATATAGTACGTATGTCAGAAAGGATGGAATATAAAAGAAGGAAATTGCAGGAGATTAATCCAAAATGGAGTGGGTTGGAAAATGGATGGATGGATGGATGGAAAATAAATTTTATTTAGTCATATTTCAATGTTCTCAGTTTTATTGTGTATGCACTATTCTAAGGTTCTATTTGTACGATTATTTTTTTTTTTTCTATTTGAAAAGTGACAGCATGGGATCCTCGAAGCAACTCTCAGAAGATCTGAAAACAAAGATTGTTCAGTATCCATGGTTTAGGGGAAGGCTACAAAAAGCTCTCTTAGAGGTTTAAACTGTCAGTTTCAACTGTAAGGAATGTAATCAGGAAATGGAAGGCCACAGGCACAGTTGCTGTTAAACCCTGGTCTGGCAGGCCAAGAAAAATACAGGAGCGGCATATGTGTAGGATTGTGAGAATGGTTACAGACAACCCACAGATCACCTCCAAAGACCTGCAAGAACATCTTGCTGCAGATGGTGTATCTGTATATCATTCTACTGTACAATTCAGTGCAATTTGCACAAAGAACATCTGTATGGCAGGGTGATGAGAAAGAAGCCCTTTCTGCACTCACACCACAAACAGAGTCGCTTGTTGTATGCAAATGCTCATTTAGACAAGCCAGATTCATTTTGGAACAAAGTGCTTTGGACTGAGGAGACAAAAATTGAGTTATTTGGTCATAACAAAAAGCGCTTTGCATGGCGGAAGAAGAACACCGCATTCCAAGAAAAACACCTGCTACCTACTGTCAAATTTGGTGGATGTTCCATCATGCTGTGGGGCTGTGTGGCTAGTTCAGAGACTGGGGCTCTTGTTAAAGTTGAGGGCCGGATGAATTCAACCCAATATCAACAAATTCTTCAGGATAATGTTCAAGCATCAGTCAAAAAATTGAAGTTACGCAGGGGTTGGATATTCCAGCAGGACAATGACCCAAAACACAATTCGAAATCTACAAAGGCATTCATGCAGAGGGAGAAGTACAATGTTCTGGAATGGCCGTCACAGTCCCCCGACTTGAATATCATCGAAAAATCTATGGAATGATTTGAAGCAGGCTGTCCATGCTCGGCAGCCATCAAATTTAAATGAACTGGAGAGATTTTGTATGGAAGAATGATCAAAAATACCTCCATTCAGAATCCAGACACTCATCAAAGGCTATAGGAGGTGTCTAGTGCTGTTATATTTGCAAAAAGAGGCTCAACTAAGTATTGATGTAATATCTCTGTTGGGGTGCCCAAATCTATGCACCTGTCTAATTTTGTTATGATGCATATTGCATATTTTCTGTTAATCCAATAAACTTAATGTCACTGCTGAAATACTACTGTTTCCATAAGGCATGTCATATATTAAAAGGAAGTGGCTACTTTGAAAGCTCAGCCAATGATAAACAAAAATCCAAAGAATTAAGAGGGGTTCCCAAACTTTTTCATATGACTATAGCTTGTTGTTTTTGAAGTGAACGAATGAGTGATTCAAAGATTCAAATCATTTTGGTGAACTGAACAAAATAAATTGAATCACTAAAAAGAATCGTTTTGCACATCACTATTGTAAATATGCATATGTGAAGGCACCTCCAACACGGTCATGAAACATCCATATACATGGGAATATGCTAATCAGCCTCATACATATGCAGTTAAGGTGCTGCAGAATTTCATTGGCTGGTAGAGCAGCCTCCCACGTGACGCGTGCATTAAAGAGTATGTGACTGTGCTCCACAAATGAGAGCACAAGACCATGCACAGCATTATAGCAAGTCTTCTGTGTGTTCTAGGGGTCAGGCAAAGACGTAAGCTGCCAGTGCCTGAATTGGTAGCCACGATCATCTGGCACATGCAATGGTGTGATTGCTGTTACAATGAATAACATAGAAAATATAGAAAATGGAGGGTTCAGCCAGTTACCTAACCAACAAATCAGCCACCATGTGTTGTACTCTTAAAAACAATGGTCCCAGAGTGGTTCTTTAGCGTGATGCCATTGAGGAACCGTTTTTGGTTCCCAAAAGTACCAGCTAACATGAAGTTTTCCAGAAAGAACCTTTGTTTATTTAGATCTGTAACTGGCTCCATGAAAATGACCATGATGACCAGATGATAACAGATTTGTGAAGCAACAATGGGTTATGATTTTGGAAGGACTCTTGCGGTATAGAATCTCACAGGCTAAGTCCTGGTTTTCTTAAACTGTTAGTGTCCTGCAAGGAAGCCTACCATTAAATAACTATAATTATTAAGAATATACTATAATGTCTGCCTCAACATAAATGAAGGATACAGGCCACAAAGATATGAAGTTTGCCAGTCACCTCTCAGATGCCTTGTGCATTAATGGAATGTCACTGCTCATGATCAACAATACATCAGGAGATCTGGATATGCTGTAAATGACCTTTTTTGTGTTATCAGATAGATGTTGTGTTTTATGTATGTGCAGTCGCACCATACGAAAACTGGACGTAGTGCCCCTGTGGTTGGTTGAGGATTCCAGCACTGTATCCACGATGGAATGAAGCTTGACTAAGATACTGGTTCTCCTGTTATGACAGTTTTCTGAGAAGTGACAAGCCAATAAAAACTGATGAAAAAAGAAAAAAGTTCTTCAGTGCAAATACACAGCATTGGCCCTCTTAAAAAAAGAGAACTAAAATACAATCTGTACACCATATTCAACTTTTTTTAAGGTTTCATATGTTTGTCACGTCAATGCACATTGCAGTAATGGCTTTGTGACATGAATTATTATGAAGGGGAATGCTAATTTGCTTGCATTTCCCAGTCCGAAATGTTGCATACACATGAGTCAGAGTTGCCTTAAATCTATGTATGATCTCCTGTCAAGTTTTCTTTTAAAAACTCGTCATTTAAGTAGGAAACAGTGCAAGCACATTTCAACCCTATTTTTGTGCAAGCTTTATAAATGAGGCCCCGGTGACTTACATGTGGGAAAACGCATCGCAAAGAGGTGGCTAGAGGTCGGCAGGTGCACAACTGAAGATCATCCCGAGTGTGCAAGAAGAGGGATAGCATGAGATGAGGAACAGCGAGGAAATCTGCATTGGAGGTCTAGGGTTTAGCAGGGTTTCTATCTGTACTGGGTTCTGAAGTTAAGCAATACTGTAAATACTTTTGGTTGTCTCAGGACTCAGAGCTGCACATTTTGCATGGAGCCTGTGTGTGTGTGTACCTGTCACTTCTGTCGCTATACTCATTACAATATAATTATATGTTTGCTATGGCTGCTTCTTATTGTTGAGATTTTTTCCAAAGTCATAAGATCAAAAGATTTTTTTACTGGCACCAGCCAGGACTCCTAGTGCTTAATAAAATTAATCGATTCACCTAATCAGGTAGTTCAAAAGAATCAAATCAATAAAGTCAATTGTAATGTCCATATCTGCTCTGACCCGTTCCCTCCAAGCACTAATTCCCAATCCATTAAAGAGTGTGCCAATCAAGGCCACTACCCACCAGTGACTCCTGGTAGCACTGCCACAGGCTCATCTCAATAATGGGCTTGTTTATTGAGCAGCAACGATCAGCAACTCTATGCCTCAAAAGACTAACAAAAGTAATCACTTCACTCAACCATTTTTTAACAAAACTCAGGCAACTGCTTCTTCTTTTTCATTAGCTATTCCAAATTTTATATGGGGTCACTATTTTGACTAGACATCCCAAATGCTAGTAGAGCAAAAGAAGAAATATAAACAGCAATCACCACAAGTTCACTTCCTGCCCCACGCAGATAAAGCACTACCGTGTGATTAATTCACTGCCTATGGAAGTCTTCGCCTCCATTCTTGAACTCTTCTGATTCAAAGGATGTGCTCCTCTTCCATGCTGGTGTTCTAACATCATGTCCTATTATCCAGACGACCAGCTCTTAATGTCTGCACATGCGGGAGCTCAATTGATGTACATTGGGAACACACTTTGTTTGCAGCAGGAAAGCAAAAAAAAAAAAAAAAAAAAAAAAAAAAGGACACAGGAGGCAAACAGGCAAAGACACAATAACTGGCAACTAGTGTTATCAGGAGTCCACACACTCAGCATTACTACAAAGGAGAATATTGACCTTTAACAGTATGCAAAATGTACTGAATTCAGAATTTAGCAACAGCTCTACAAGTAACAGATTTCAAAAGGTTTATAGCTGTAGGAATAAATGTGCTCTTAAATCTGTTTAGACAAAATTTGAGGAGGTGGAGTTTCATGAGGGAATTATTGGGGGATTTTGTCATGTAAAATTACCCTTCAGTGGAAATAAGATTTCATACCTTCCACATTCCCTGCCACCCACCAATGATTGATGAAAGCAAAGTCAGCAATAATACTGAACCTTTCAAGAGCCGCATGTCATTACTCCACCCACTCACCTAAAAGCTTTTCTATGATTGGTTAGGGGTCAGAGTGGACTGTGATTGATGGCTACCTGACTGAAGCATTCTTGTCCTGCCCCAATCTGCGCTCCTCCTGGTCATTTTTCTAACTTTACTAACAAAATTCAGAGTTCCAACCAAGCACAACAGCAATCCCCAGACTGAAGTTGTTGTCTTACCTTCATAAAATTTGAATTAAATCTTTGGAGTACATTTCAGTGTAACGTTTATAATGACAACACCCAAAACACCATACTACCTGCAGAGATTCAGTTGTAAATAGAGTACAGAACAAGTGTTTAGTTAATGTCTGTTATTGAAATGATTACTTTTCTAAAACTTTAATGGTTTATAAATGAAACTGTAATTGTATTTTATATGTTAGGATATTACAGTGTATGGAGTTATTAATTTTAAAATGAAATGGTCTGTTCACATCAGAGTATAGAACTCTGACTTCCTTTACATGTTTAGAGTGCACTTTCCAGCCATCCATCTTCTTAACCTACTTATCCAGGGCAGGGTCACATGGCAGCTGGTGCTCATGCCAACACGCTTTGGGCGCAAGGCAAGAACAATCCCTGGGTGGGGTGCCAGTCCATCTCATACACACACTAGGGCTACTTTAGCAATACCAGACCACCTAGACTCTTCAAAATAATAGTTCCTTAATGCCATTTTACTGGGCTGTATGGTTCCTCAAACCATTGCTTGATAAAGAACCACTTTATTCTGGGATGGGTTCTTGGCCTTTTAAGTTGGATCTTTGGACTTTAAAAAGGTCTCTAAAATGTGGACTCAACCAAAATATTTAATGAACAGTAGGTGACCTAGCAGGATACAACAGATGAAGAAACCTGAACTGAGCTGATGTGAAAGTATGGAGTGAGAGTCTTTCTGAAATCAGGAACTCCCTGGTATGTCCACAAATCTGTAATCATCTATTCATTGTTCTAAATAAATAAAGATTCTTTCTTCAAGCTTCATCTGGCAGGTTCTTTTGGGAATCAAAAGTGGTTACCCTATGGCATTGCTAGGAAGAACCACTTTGACACCCTAATATTGAAGCGTGTAAGCTGCATGTTGTTGTACTGGGTACAATGAGAAATTTATATGCAGCAAGTTAATTGCGTTTTAATATCATTAAAGAATACATAATACATTCATTGAGTTTTTTCAGTAGCATAATTGTTTATCAAGTGATATATTTTAACCTGTTTTGGATCACAAGAGTCCCGCCATTAGTGAATCTTTTCCCTGCAGTGCGAAAAAACGTGCCCTTCTTTTGCAGATGGCATACAATATAAATGTGCAAGAAAGTCTGAAATGATTTTTCACTGAAGTAATTTAAAATATTTTAGCGTAACTGTAGCCTGAGCTGTTAGTTGTATAGCTCGGCAACATAAATGACAAGCCCCTTTGTTTACGATAGATAGGTGTTCCGTTTTTTGACACAGCTTCTATTATGCATGTAAATTTCTCAACAATACCTAAGCGATTTTTTATTTTTTTCAAACTGATGGGGAATTCCCAGATATAGGGGCGGGTTTGAGTGAAGGTCGTGGCACGCATAAGGAGCAAGTCAAACAGCGTTGGGCCTTCTGCACTCTGCTCTGTTTTAATGTGATTATACGCGGGGTGCGCAGGTCTGAAATATTCGGTCAAAGTCGTCGGTAAATACGCCTTTTCATTGAAAGGTTGAGCACCCCAAGACGTTGACGTGCTGGCTGATCCGAATTCATACATCGGCGGGTGTCTTCGTGCTGAACAGTGTTTCCAGGATTACGTAAATCAAACTCTGGAGTTTAGGAAACTGATCATATCATAATCGAAGTTTCGACGATCTGCATAATCCAATTCTGGGTTGCGGGATGTCGGAGATGATCCAAGAATCATCTGCTTCGATAAAAGTTGGGCAAGTCCATCGCGCATCTCACCCATACAGAATAAGTTTATACTTGCTGATTAACCTAACACTTAAGGAAACCCCTGTGGACGCACCAACGCTAACCACTGCGCCACCCCGAAAGTGAGCAAAGGTAAACGCGCTGTGGCGGTTTAGCATCGCGGTGATGAGGTCCAGAAGGTTTGCGATGCCACTGGGACTGTCCCGTGACCCCGCCTTTTATTTATTTATGCATTTCTTTTTACTTTTTTGCTGCCCTCAGCTGTCCTCGTTCATTATCCGCCGGTGTCACATGCGCACCACCTGACTGCGGCTACCGATCGCCGGTACTTTCGAGAGGGAGCGGAAAGCCCAGAAAGGCACTGCGGCTCAGCACAGGAAGAGCGAACTCAACAGCTTGAGCGAATGCAGCCGCAGCGACCGATGCCACACGCAGCGCCCTTCTCGCCAGGGCGCCAATTCCGGGACATGGCGCTCGGGTTCGGCCGTCACAAAAACCTGCTGGGCACGAGCTTCGCCTACGGGCTCATCCAGTCTCTCAAAGAGTGCCTCTACTTCCTGCTGTGCTGCTGGTGCATCAAGGAGATCCTCGACTAGGTGAGTTGCTGGTGCCTGTGCTGCCGCTGAGGTCTACAGGTTTCGAAACCCACCTTAGAAATCACGAGCCAGAGGTGGGCGACTTACACGGCTGGCAGCTTATTCGCTCTTAGCAACATAGTCGCTTGTGCCAGCTACTTATTCGCACAGCCGTCGAAAAGCGGACACTTATTCAACGACAAGACAAAATATTCTAGTCAATAAAATCGATCAGTTACTTAAAAAAGAACCACACATTTTTGGCCCCGCACAAGAAAAACTTGGCACTCTAGCCACTGTAAAAAAAAAAAAAACAAACAAACAAAAAAAAAATCTCACACTGTTCCAGTGTGGTGCGGAGGTGTCACCCGCTGCACTCGGGTCCCAATCCAGGTGGTTCGTCGTGTGGCGAGTGCGGTGACGCGCTGTCAGCGCATGCTCCCGACAGATACCAATAAGTCCCATCATGTAAGGCCACATTAATTTTCCTTTTATAAATTGCCCTCGTGGCAGCACGTGGCATGTATGACAATGTTAAAAACCGGTACATGCCTTATCAATTGGGTACTTTTACAAATCAGAAATGCGCTATACAAATAAAATGTATTATAACTGACAGTCTCGAATATTGGTAAGTTTTTTGCATCACTACAGGGTGTCTTAAAACGCAGAAACCATATGTGAAATGGAAAACCTAAGTTCGGCCTTCTTTTTTATTTTTATTAAGATTCTAAATAAAACGAAACTCTGCCAATGAAGTGCTCATGCTGAGTGCTGTCACCTCTGCATAAAAGCAGAACCTTTGACAGCTGAGCGCGAAACATTTAAGATTACGAGATGTCAGGAATGATCTTAGAGATGCGAATTTAGCTGCTTATCAGTGACGAAGGTATTTAAAACTGTCAATCTTCATTTGAGAAGAATGGTTTACAGGTAGAACATATTCAAGACTGACGTGTGTCCCGGCAAATCCACTGAAAGTTCAGCCATTATGATGCGGAGATATTGTGAAGTGCCCAAAAGAATACCCAGCGCCGACTGACTAACACAGTAGTCTGTCAAGTTTGCCAGTTAATATGTATAGTGAATACCCGTCTTAGGCAAATCTCAGCTGCAATTTTAAAAAGGCACCTAATTGCGAAAACCAAGGTGGTCCAACATGATCTAATTCATTTGTACCCATTTACTTTTTAAATAATTTACCAATATTAATGTCGCACGTTGATATATGCACTGTTGAATATTTGTCTTGTTAACTTGCGATCAGTACGTTGTTTGCACAAGATTTGGGAACAAGTACTGTACACAGGAGCGAAGAAGCTGCGCACTTCAGCCTCGCCCCCCGGTCGGGCTCGGTCACGTGCCGTACACGTGCTCGGTCACTTGACTTCTTCAGCGGAGTTGGGCGGACAGATCTCGCTACACCCAGCATCCGATCTGTAGGAGGGAGAAGAGTATCGCTGCAGCCAGGAGCCGAGTAGGAGGGGCAATGTCGAGTGGAAAGGACTACAGTGTCGAGTAGGAGAGGGTTATTATGGCCTGTTAACATCTGACTGGCCATGACGTAGAGTGAATTGGACATCTTTTGTCACTGCGCACTCTGCCGCACAGGTAAGAACTGCGGTCTTGAAATATTATTCTAGGATTGTCTGTGGAAAGAGTATTGTAAAATAAACACATTTGTGTTGTTTTTTTGTCTTTATTCTTTTGAGTCACATGTAAAAAGTAGAATGACACACTAGATATTTTGGCCACCTGGCAGCACAGGCTGACGGTGCGAATCGTTCCAGGTACAGTAATTCAAACACTGTTCCCGTTTAATGAGAAGGGTGGCCTGTATTTCAACTGTCAGCTTATGAATCCGAAGATCTGTCTGCCAAGTGTATTGCATATTCAAACCGAAAACCAAGGCAGTAGTTTACTGGGATGTTGCTTACTCACACGTATCAGGACTATTCGATATTCCAATGGCAGGACGTACTGAAGACAATACTGAAAAATGGATAGGCTAGGCGAGCCGAACAGCAAGTAATTAAGAATAGGAAGGTTAATGTCACTGCATTCCTTTTAGGCGAAATTAGTGACGGCCAGAAATGAACAATAAAAAAAATGCGGAGAGTGAAATGAAGAATAGAAAGTGAGAAGGGAGAATGAAGAGAAAGCGAATGCATGAAATGAACACTAAACATTGGGTGCGTGGAATGAGGAAAATGTGACAGCCTGAAAGTAACATTAAAAATGTAGGATGCGAAGTGAAGCAATCACGTTCAAAATCCATAATGTGAATTTAAAACAAAAGGATGGGAAACGAACCCAGTGCTCTTGGAAAGCAAGCGGCTGCTATCGCTGCGCATCGGGTAGCAGCTGTTGGGGGTTTTGACGACATGAATTTACGAATAAAATCTAGGGGTATGGACTTGTCTTTAGAGAGTGCACTGGAAATCATTAAAAGTTGAATGCAGCAAGCAATGGACACCGAAAAAAAAGAAAAACTTCTCCGCATGAAGTGAAGTTTATAAAATGACAGCTTGAAATCAACATGCCCTTAGGAGGGCTGTTCTTGGTCTAGGTGTGAGTTTTGGGAACATGGCGTAACTGTTCTTGCAGTGTATCCCATCAATTCTTTTGAAATTGCATATCTTTCCTATTCTATGTAGCATAAGCTGTGAAAACAAGAGAATTCATGAGAAACTTTCATTTTGATAACGTTATCCTACACATCAAGTAAGCCCCCTTCTACTCGACACTCCGCTCCTGGCTGCAGAGTTACTTACTTGTAGCGAGGGACACTTGGCAGGTTGCGCTCAGTCTTATTTCGGAGTTTTTCTTCCCCATTCAAGTTACACAATGAAGGTAAGTCTGTCTTGCACCGATCAGTTTGGTTTATTCTTGCCTCCATCACGCTAGTTTCGTTTGGCGGTCCTTCTGTTTGTTATCTTGTGGACTTCCGAGATGAAGACCAGAAGTCCAAGCCCTGCTAAGCTACTCCTGATCGGCCTTTGGTAACTGAACACCCTGCAGGTATTCATGCCTGTTTTCCTGGATGGACTGCAAGATCATTCAAGCATTTTTGGTATGCCCTCTTTAAACTGATAAACCTAGAAGATGTGTTTATTAAAGGAGCTATATACTGTAAAGCCCGTTTTCATGAAATGTCAGCATGAGCCGAAGTTTGAATTTCACAGCCAGTTGTTGAATGAATGGAGTTTGTACTTTCCCTGTGTGTCTTTAGGAGGCTTTCCTCCCACATCCCCAAAAACCTACATGTTAGATTAACTGACATTTTTAAACTGGCCACATATGAGTGTGTACATTCAGCGATTGACCTGCACCCTGGTCAGGTTCTTTCCTGCTTTGTCCCAAATGCTGCTGGGATAGGCACTGGCACCCCACAACTGTGAATTGGTTTGACAATGTATTGGCTAAACTGGTTGGGTTTGAAATTCTGATTGTCAAGTATACTACCACACTGTCTTATTCAAGATTAGAATTAATTCTGAAGGTGGAAAATGGCTGGAAAATTCACACAAATCTTTTAATTTTGCATCAGAACTACATTTTCAGGATTTACTTAAAGACCCATAGAGCAATTATGTTAATTTACACTTAATGTTAATACTACATTTTAGAGAACTTTTTCCATGCTCAAAGCACTTCATTGAAATTCAAGGTGATCAATGGGACATGTGCGTCATCGGAAACAATGTCCACATAAAAACTAAATAATGATAAATATAGGAAACGGCATAAGGGACAATAAACCAGAAGAAAACCAAAAAATGTACAAAATCCAAATTAAAGGATAAGTGTCTCTCTGTCTGCGTATCTGTCGAATTCCAAAAGACTGCACATCACAAAACATTTTTAGTAATAAAATGCATTTCATGGTTATTCAAACAGATGGTGCATCACACACATTCATACTGCTTTTATGAATCCCATGCCAAATGGCACATAATTGAGCCATGTGGTGCATTTATCATTCCAGTAGATGGTGCATCACATACATTTGTAGTAAAGCATTTTATTACTATGAATGTTGGTGCTGTGCCATCTGTTGGAATGACAAATGCAGCAATATATTTTATTACTACATGCATTACAAAGCACATTCCAGTAGATGGTGCACTGCAAATGTTAACACGGAGGTCTACATGGATTACTTCGATTTCAACCCATCTTAGACAGGTAGCATTGCTAGTACTATAAGAAAGTCCTAAGCAACTACTGTAACATAATTTGTGATGCACAACAGACTTAAAAACAGTTTGGATATTTTGCATTCAGGACCTTAACAACCATGCATTCATTTTGAAACATTCCTAATCCAATTTGGGATTAAGTTGGGATGAGACCCCATTCCATCATGATTGGGTATAAGGCAGAATCCAGCCCTAGACCAAGAGCCGGTCCATCACAGTGCCTATTCATTAACATTTCACACTGGCACAAGATAAATGTAAGAGTGGCCAGTTTTCTGGATGAACACAAAATACCAGGCAGCCATGTAGGCACAGGGGCAACATGTACACACCGAAAGCAATGAGGGGCAGGATTTGAAGTAAGGATGTCAGATCCATGTGTCACCATGCCACCCACTAATATATACCCTTTACCAAATGAAAAGATTCAAGACTCAAACCACAGGCCTTAACGAAGTACAAAGAGCAAGTTTATCTGTACATGACAGCATACATTTGGATACAGGGGACTTCAGAAGGCTGCATATTTCAAATACTGTACATGGCAGATTGTATTTTAGTGCTGCTGCCCAAAGATCTAGGAGAATGGGGTCCAATCCTGGCCCTGTTAGTCTATATGGGATTTGCATGTTCTCCCTGTGTATGTGTGGATATTTCTCTAGGTACTTTACTGGGTATTAATTGTAAGCGTCATGGTAGGTGTGGGCATGAGTGGGCCCTGTGATGGACTGGCACCACTTCCAGGGTTGGCCCCTGTGACTGTAAATTTGGTACTGGTGGTGGATGGTCCTTTCAGTTACCATAAATGGTTAGGAGCCAAACAAATAACCCAGTAATTTTTTTTTTTTTTTTTTAAACTGCCAAATCTATTTTGAAAATTGACAGAAGGTGAAATCGATCCCAGCAGGGTGTTAAGTCTCTTGTCTTTTATTTCAACTTTAATTTCATTTATGATTACAGTTTTGGGGTTTTGATGCCTTGCTTTGCTGGATTCTCCTGGCTTTTGCCCTTTGCCAGTCTCAAACTCCCAGTTTTTAGTTCATCTCATGGCACTCTTACCATTCTTGCCACATTTTTCTCTCTTTCATTTGAATGTTCACTGTGCTAAGATAAGCACAGAGAAGATTTTGTTCAGTTCTTAGAATGTGTTCACCAGTAAGGTACATTCTTTATGACTGACACACTGAGTGACTCTTCTTTTACAGATATGCCAGTGATCAAGATGATGAGTTGAATAAATGAATCTTGCTGAAAGTTGTTGTGTTCCAGTAGAGCCTCTGCTAGGACATCGGATCACATGCTGGACATCCGAATGGACATCTGATCAAATGCTAGGTGTTGGGAGTCACTAACAAATGTGACATCCTAGTGTTACAGGACATCTGATCATGTGCTAAACACAGTGCCATTCATGCTGACAGGACATCCTGCCATGTTCTGGATAATGAGGCTTCAAAGCTGGAAGGACAGCTAGGCATGAAGATCACAAGACCATTGAGATCACAAGGACATCAGATTGCATGTTGTAGATTGAGGTGTCTGAATCATGAGGACATTCACTTTGGTTTTGTGTGACACTCTTCACTGAGTATAACAGTAGGTTATTAAACCATACAATATTTACAGGTGCTGGTCATAAAATTAGAATATCATGACAAAATTGATTTATTTCAGTAATTTCATTCAAAAAGTGAAACTTGTATATTAAATTCATTCATTACACACAGACTGATGTATTTCAAATGTTTATTTCTTTTAATGTTGATGATTATAACTGACAACTAATGAAAGTCCCAAATTCAGTATCTCGGAAAATTAGAGTATCAATTAAGACCAATGCAAAAAAGGGATTTTTAGAAATGTTGGCCAACTGAAAGGTATGAACATGAAAAAGTATGAGCATGTACAGCACTCAATATTTAGTTGGGGCTCCTTTGGCCTGGATTACTGCAGCAATGCGGCGTGGCATGGAGTCCATCAAGTCTGTGGCACTGCTCAGGTGTTATGAGAGCCCATATTGCTCTGATAGTGGCCTTCAGCTCTTCTGAATTGTTGGGTCTGGCGTATTGCATCTTCCTCTTCACAATACCCCATAGATTTTCTATGGGGTTAAGGTCAGGCGAGTTTGCTTGCCAATCAAGAACAGGGATACCATACTCCTTAAACCAGGGACTGGTAGCTTTGGCACTGTGTGCAGGTGCCAGGTCCTGTTGGAAAATGAAATCTGCATCTCCATAATGTTCGTCAGCAGCAGGAAGCATGAAGTGCTCTAAAACTTCCTGGTAGACGGCTGCGTTGACCTTGGACCTCAGAAAACACAATGGACCAACACCAGCAGATGACATGGCACCCCAAACCATCACTGACTGTGGAAACTTTACACTGGACCTCACGCAACGTGGATTCTGTGCCTCTCCTCTCTTCCTCCAGACTCTGGGACCTTGATTTCCAAAGGAAATGCAAAATTTACTTTCATCAGAAAGCAGCAGTCCAGTCCTTTTTGTCTTTAGCCCAGGCGAGACGCTTCTGACGCTGTCTCTTGTTCAAGAGTGGCTTGACACAAGGAATGCGACAGCTGAAACCCATGTCTTGCATATGTCTGTGCGTGGTGGTTCTTGAAGCACTGACTCCAGCTGCAGTCCACTCTTTGTGAATCTCACCCACATTTTTGAATGGGTTTTGTTTCACAATCCTCTCCAGGGTGCGGTTATCCCTATTGCTTGTACACTTTTCTCTACCACATCTTGTCCTTCCCTTCGCCTCTCTATTAATGTGCTTGGACACAGAGCTCTGTGAACAGCCAGCCTCTTTAGCAATGACCTTTTGTGTCTTGCCCTCCTTGTGCAAGGTGTCAATGGTCGTCTTTTGGACAACTGTCAAGTCAGCAGTCTTCCCCATGATTGTGTAGCCTACAGAACTAGACTGAGAGACCATTTAAAGGCTTTTGCAGGTGTTTTGAGTTAATTAGCTGATTAGAGTGTGGCACCAGGTGTCTTCAATATTGAACCTTTTCACAATACTCTAATTTTCTGAGATACTGAATTTGGGACTTTCATTAATTGTCAGTTATAATCATCACAATTAAAAGAAATAAACATTTGAAATACATCAGTCTGTGTGTAATGAATGAATCTAATATACAAGTTTCACTTTTTGAATGGAATTACTGAAATAAATCAACTTTGTCATGATATTCTAATTTTATGACCAGCAGCTGTATATACTGTACATCACCCTAACAATGGTGAGACGCACTAAAGATGAACAAGGTCAATGATTAACTTAAAAGGGGAGTAACGGTGTATGAGGATATCTGACCATGGGCTGGATGAAGACTTGTAACATGCTGGTGCTGCCCCCCTGAATGCCCACATCGCCAGATACCCTCGCCTGCCCCACTTGGCTTCCTAAAACATGAACGTGTGGAAATGGCATACACATGATGTGCTTGCTGTGGATTTTTAAAAGGGGGGGTTTTCTTTAATATACTTCTTGTATGATTTCAGTAAATAAGCAGCAATGTACCTAATCTGTGCTTGGAATAAAAAAAAAAAAAAAAAAAAAAAAGAATATACTAGATGTGCCCAAAATGAATTTCTTTCACAATAAGTTAATGATGACAATGACATAAAACATGTCCGTTTTAAATGTTCACACTAGCATTCCACTTTTCACAGATTTAGACTTCAGGTTTTTTGACGTAATATGCTCCACTTTGCCCACTGAGGCCTAAATGCACAGTCTAGAAGGTCCTGTCTGCCCCAACCATACAAACGGCAATGGGGAACACATGTGAAACATTATGGCCGCTAAGCTGGAAGCAGCTGGAAAACCCTGAATGTAGAGGCCATTCATTACATTCCTACAATATGTTATGCCACTAGGGCTGCTGGCTTTAGGAAACACATCTTTATATTTATGGGAATGACTGGACACAGAATGATTTAGAAGTAGCGGAGGCAACATTTCAAACTGGATCTCAAGTTGGTTAACTGACTGGAGACAAGTCAGATCAGAGGAGAATGCTACACACCGAGTGAGGTATCAGTGGAGTCTCTTGGGGGTCTGTCCTTGGACCATCACTTTTTCTGATTTATATTAATGGCACAGATTCCGGTATAGTTAGTAAACTTGTGAAATGTGCAGATGATACTAAAATTGGAGGAACAGGAGATATTGATGAGGTAGTGAAAATAACCTGCACAATCTTCAGAAAGTGCAAAGTGCTACAGCACATGTGGGCAATAGGAACATCAGTTATAAATACAAGATGGAAGCAAGCTCTGAAAAAGGTTTAGGGGTCTATGTTGACACAATATTTTCATCATCTAAGCAATGTGCAGAAGCAATTAAAAAAGCAAATAAAAGGTTAGGTTATATCTAACAACTGTTGCATATAAATCAAGGGAAGACTACTGTATAACACCCTGGTAAGACGACATCTGGAATATTGAGTGCAGTTCTGGTCAGCACCCTACCAATGGCATCCCAGGAGTCAATGACATTCTACTCACAGAATGAAAGCCGTTTAGTCATGAGTAGAGGAGTCTGAATGGGGACCTAATCCAGTTTTCAATGGCATTGATCAAGTAGAATCAGTAGAACTCCTTCGACTTATTGGCGACTTGTGTACTTGAGGACACCAATGGAAATTAAAGGGAAGTGTATTTAGTGCTTCTTTACCTAAAGAGCTGTGGGAATCTGGAGCAAACTACCAAGACATATAGTTGAAGCAGAGACCTTGGCAACCTTTAAGATGTATCTGGAGGTGAAACTGGGACAACTTAGCTTTTAGCTAAACAAACAAGCTAGATGGACTTGTGGTATAGTAGGTCCGTGGCTCAGAAAAAGGTGGCTGTTTTAATAAATAAATAAATAAATAAATAAATAATTTGGCTTGATCTCCGTGGGTGTGCATGCTCATGTAGCTGTGCGAGGTTGGTGGAGTAATTGGGGCGAGATGCTCTTGCATGCGAGGGTGCTTCTGTTATCGGCTTCCTGTGCCACCATCACAGGGCTGAATGGTCTCCTCTCATCTGTCAAATTTCTTATGTTCTTATGTTGATTGTTGAGATGAAACAGGGGTCTTGCACACACATTAGGGCTGGGCGATATGGACCAAAAATCATATCTCAATATTTATGTGCAAAGCAAAATACTCCGTGGATGACATTTTGTGTGTATTTTATTATTTTGAATTGGACACTAACTGTTT
This sequence comes from Erpetoichthys calabaricus, assembly GCF_900747795.2. Lineage (NCBI taxonomy): Eukaryota > Metazoa > Chordata > Cladistia > Polypteriformes > Polypteridae > Erpetoichthys > Erpetoichthys calabaricus. The sequence goes on from NC_041395.2 coordinate 88,028,787, forward strand.
GGACTATGATTTGGTGCAAGTGATCTGGAAATCTAAAATGAAAGTGAGGTACTGGCATCTGCTGACATGCCGCCACCACCGCCGCCCCTACCCAGCCGGTGGAGCTGCCAGATCTCTAACTTGCAGTGACAGCACACTGCATGCAGCAACAAATGTTTTATGTTGATTTATGTGAACTATTGCTTTGTATGCTTTTTAGAAACCCGAGTTTTTTTGGAAAAATATTCAGCCCTGGAAAAAAAATCAGCCCTAAAAGAGTACATTATGCCCGTCATATTTTTTTTCTTATTTCAAATTAACGGATTAAATATTCCACTCACTAATGTCTAGATAAAGTCTGGGACCAAAACACTGCATCCTCAGCCACTTATTCAGTTGCACCGCCTTGACGATATTAGTCCCGTTGTCAGTGGTTATAGCAACCAGTCCTGTCAGGTTGTGCTTCCAGCGTGTGAGGGCATCCTGCAAGGCTTCATCTGTATGCTCCACAGTGTGGTCTTGGGGAAAGTAGTCTTTCACAAAATGTATTGTCACACTCATGTATGTCTCACAGGTCCTGCTGGACCACATATCGGTGGTCAGTGTGAAGTGAAACACTTTGGTGAGCTGGGCGGCGAGACTCTCTCTAGCTTTGGTATATATTTTTGGCAGTGCCTCTTTTGCAAAGTAATTCCGACTAGGTAATGTATCTTCAGTTAAGAGTTTTTAGCAGCTGTATAAAGCCATCTTGTTCCACAGTTGAAAGGGGGGACCATATCTTTAGCGATATGATAGGCCACTGCTAGTAATGTTGTCCCACTTCTCACTTTTTCTCTCATAAGTCACAGCACAGGTATCCGAGTTTTGTAACATGGTTTGTTTCAGGGCACGAGGCTAGGAAGACTTCATGGTCTGGGCCACAGCACACATTTTCACATACTCTTCGTACTGCACTTTATGGCGCCGTTGTAAATGTTGGAAAAGATTAGTAGTGCTCGAAGCTGTTGTCGGGACTTGTTTTTGGCATTCTGTACAGAATACATTATTCTGCTGCTCATTTGACACTTTGAACCCGAACAATCTCCAAATAATTGAGCCATTGTTTTTCTTTTAACCAACCAGCTCTTCCTCAATAGCTTCTTTCCTGTCTTTATTCATCTCCATCCTGTCGCTACCTGCAGAACTTATGGAGTGAAGCGATGCAGGAGGGACAAGTTGTGTTCAGGGAGGGAAAGAGGTGGGGCAGGGTGAAGTGATGCGAGAGACAAGCAGGGAGAAGAGAAAGGCGAACTGGCGGTTGTACGAGAATAATTTTAAACGCAACATAGACTCGATATAAATGATATTGTCTCATTCTATATCTCGTATGAAAATATATCGATATTTCTTAAAAACTCGGATATATTGCCCAGCCGTAACACGCAGAGAAAAAAAAAAAATCAAAAAAAAATCAGTACCCAAACTAAATGGTTCAACAAAACTCAGTCACTAACTGGCAAAAAAGTTCAAAAACAAAACCTAAAAGCAGTAAAGAAATTGTCAGAGAAATGAGCCATCCTGAGCAGAACAGTTTTTACTTTATTTGCCACAAATATTAAAATGTGTGCCTTGTATTCACAAAGATGGAGAGATGTATGTTAGTTGTCACATTGGGTGGAGTGTGAATGTCCCTGCAGTGTCATTACAGGTAAAACTAAAGAATTATGACATACGGCAATAAGGTTCTAGTGGAGCGAGTTAGGGGTCTGCAGTTGTGTTCAAGTTGTTAGGCTAGGAGGAGTGTGACTTGGGCACTGGTGGTGCGGGCATGGGTGAAGAGCTGGGCTGCTGCGGGTGTTTTGGTGTGGACGGCGAGTTGATTACTTTGATCGATTACTTGATTAGGACAGCTGATCCACATCAGCACTCCATGGAGAGTATTTAGGATGTCGCTCCCACATTAGTATAAAGGAGCCTGGAAGGAATGATGGGAGAGAAAACAAAAGAATGAAAAGATTGAGAAAGTGGGATAAAGGGAAAAAGAACAGAATCAGTGGGGAGCCAGTACAGAGAGAAGGTGGCATAGTGCTCAGGGGAAAACCAGCAGTGGATTGGTATGATGGGTGCTACAGGGGTAAACCATTTTGTTTGTGGTGCACAGTTGAGAGCAGAAACAATCGGGAGTGCTAGGGATCCAATGGAGGTGGCAGCCAGATGGAGTTTGGCTCTGCATGCCTCAGTAGACGCCAAGGGATGATGGCCGGGACAAGAATCGAAGGACTGCTTTTGCCAGGGTCTCTGCCCTCTGCTGAGCTAACCCTGGAGAGGGAGCAAGCACTAGAGCAGTGGTGGGCAATGTCAGTCCTGGAGAGCCGCAGTGGCTGCAGGTTTTCATTCCAACCCAATTGCTTAATTAGAAACCAATCCTTGCCAATCTTAGACCTTATTTAATTTTATGGCTTGTCAGTCTGCAAAGTTCTTATATCATAGATTTTTTTCCTTTCCAATGATATCCTCCAAATGATTTGAAGCCTAAAACGGATAATCTTCAGTCTGTTGCATTTTTCTTTTAAGTGTTTCATTAAATCAAACAGTGCATGATGAACACACACAGATGTAAATGGAAAAGAAGAAAGGAGAACTGCTGGCTGCTTTGTCATTTACATCTTATTGCTAATAAGGAGCCATTAAAACACTGTGAATGCAGCTGTTTAAGATTGAAATAAGTAATTAAGGGTGGAGAACCTGAACAAGAGAGACCACTAAAATGAAGCATCAAAATGTCACTTGAGCAGTAAGTGCTTCATCAGCAGCAATAATTGACTTTCATTAAGAAACTGGGTTGGAACAAAAACCTGCAGCCACTGCGGCTCTCCAGGACCGACATTGCCCACCCCTGCACTAGACCAAGATTTTAATGCCGATTCTCACTCTTGTTTTTTCCTTGGTTGTAATGGCTTATTTATTTTTTGCTTTTAACTTCTTCACAATGCACTGGATTTAATAGCAGAATTTGACACTGCACTTTTTGAATACTTTGCAGGAATAAAAGAATTGTGTACTTTATGTCCCCTTGCTATGTTGTGTCCTCATTTGCTATAATCATTTTGGTCTATTTACATTTACTTACTGCATGTGGCTGACACCTTCATCCAAGGTGACTTACAACATTTATGATACCTTTGGTTACATTTCTTTAGGTTTTCCCAATTAGAGCACAGGCAGGTCAAGTGACTTGCTCAGGGTCACACAGTGACCACAACTTCAGCATTTGAAGTCCAAAGCCTTAACCACTACCCTACCTGCCTATGCCAGGCTCTGCCAGTCTAGGATTATTGATATTGTACAAGAGTGAGACAGAACACAATGATTAATGAATAAAACCCATATGCTAGAGTTTCTCTTAAAATCCCAATACTAGCTTTTCTTTTCTCTTACTTGTTTTCTGGCTTTGGCCATTTGGACCTGCACCGACTAGGCTTGTGTTATTCATATTGTGACGTCTTGGCCCCCAGTCTTTATTGCTGCCAAATCAGACAGATATTTTGTTTTTATCCTTATTTGCAGTCCACACTTGGATGGAACGCTCTGGCTGCACATCTGTTGTGGGGCTTCATTTATAAGCTTGCATACCCACAAAAAGAGGCTCAAGTATGTACAGAAAACATTTCATGCAAAAGTCGGGATGTATGACAGAAAACTCGACAGGGGAGCATGCTGTGTATATTTAAGCCAACTCTGACCCAGGTGTGCACAACATTTTGGAGAAAGTGGGAAATGACGTTACCTTCGACCAAGCAGGGAAATGCAGCAAAAAACAGCTAAATGACGACTCACATCTATAATTCACACCACTGGGCCATTATTAGAATGTGCATTGACTTGACAAACATAGTGAACCTCAAAAGTGATGAATACAATGGACAGACTGCATTTTAGTTTCCTTTTACAAGGGCCAATTCTGCATATTTGCACTGAAGAACTTTTCTGGCGTTTTGTCCATTTATTTTGGCTATTTAGTGTCACTCATCAGGGAATGGGCTGACAGGCCAGCCAAGCTTCACTCCATTATGCCAGCTGTGCTGGAATCCATTAACTGACCGAAAAGGCATTATGTTCAGTTTTTATATGGCGTGGGTGCACATAAATAAAATGTCACATGCTTTTGCCAACATAAAAACACCATTTGCAGCATGTTTAACTCTCCTAAGGTAATCAGAGCAAACATTGCATTCATATTGCAGCAAGGCACCTAGTGAGAAAGAAGTTTATAAGGATTCCCCTAAACTCAAAGGGGCAATGCTACATTGACGATAAACTTGTTAAGTTTTTGTTACCACTTCTCCTCTCAAAGCTTGTTATTAAGCAAAGAGAGAAAAAAGGAACAGATATGGAACAATATGAGAGAAATAAAATACATATATAGGTCTATTTAACTGAACAATTACACCCTTTTACTTTCTACAACGGCAACAACAACATAAATTCTCCTTTAGCGGTTTCTCGAGCAAAATTCCCACCCCATATACATAGAAAATCCCTCAAAACACACCAAATTCCCACTTTTAACTAGAAAGGATAGCCAGTCCCAACAAGCCCCCACATTTTATATATATATATATATATATATATATATATATATATATATATATACTCAAAACTCTCAGTATGACCAAAAGGAACAAAAGACGCCCCTGTTCACATGAAGCACATATATAGGCCTACACATAAATATAAACAACACCCACAACACAACTTACCGAATACTTGAGACAGATGTACAGTATATCCACGAGTCCTGACACAACAATCTAACGTGTTATTGTCCGTGAGGAGAGGAGGAGGGTGGGAAGAGGAGAAGCAGACTCGAACGGATCGAAGGAAAATTGATGTTGGCGCTATCCCGAAAATAAAAAGATGTCTCAGATCTCACCCTCGGAAATCGGAAAGCCAGAGCGTATGGACAGTCTTGAGAAAGAAAAAAAGGCGTGCAGTTGGCCACCTCACACCAACCTTGTCCAAGCGTCAGGGCGAGTCGTACCTACGTTTTTCCTCTGTATTGATAGTGCTCGTCACTACTTACCTCGGTTTAAGTTTCAAGTGCCAGTTACAGTGATCATTCCTCCCGATTACGTCCTTCTTGCTGTCTTTAATTTCGGCGCTCCGACTCCTCATTGGCTACCAACCGGAACAGTTTCTGGCGGACCTTTCCAGACCCCGCCCATGAAGGCAAGGCTGTCAATCACCGCTTCGCGGCTCACAGTCCTGAACTGCGAAAGGCTCCCCCATATGAAACTCTGTGGAAGCCCCCCGGGAGTGACGAGCAACACACAAAAGCAGATAAAGTACAATACAGTGCACATAAGAAGTACATGGCGATAATATTTTACTTATGTGGTGGTGCTACAAGCTACTTTTGTTAAACGTAAGGAGTGACATTCCATTGATGCACGGGTCATCTGTGATGCCATGATGTGATACAGTTCGTTGCGCGGTGGCCTCATGCTTCTTTTATTTTCAGTTAAAATAATTGTTTGTTGGCAGACGTGATGGTACTGTATGTAGCTGAATGTCTTGTTGGTAAGGTAGCTGGCTGAACCCTCTATTTTTCATATGGCCTGTAGTGTTCATGGTAACAGCAATCATGTCTTTACATATGCCTGACAATAGCGGGTACCCGCTCAGACACTTTTGCCTTAATGCCTTCCCCTGATCCCCAGAACACAGGGGACAGGCGCTGTGACGCCATGCATGATTTTCTGCTGTCAGTTGCAGAAGACAGCCTTATACCCTTGAATGCAGATGGCAGAGTTTCGATGTGTCAGGGGCGTGGCTACTCTACTAGCCAATGAGTGTCTGTAGCATCGTGATTGCATATACATGAGGTTGATTAGCATGCTCCATATATGGATGTTTCGGAGTGGCGTTCAACACACATTCATGTACGCTTATTTACAAGGTGATGATGATGTATAAATGGTACATTCTGTAGAAATGTGCATATGCCAAGTTTTATAAATCTAAATTTTTTTTGTATGTGCATAGCTTCATGTGCAAATTCATGCCAAATTTTATAAACGAGGCTCCAGAGACTTGAGTGAGTGGGTTCACAAAATTGAAATCTGGACTGATTAGTTTAAAATTTTATCTAACTTGATCCAGAACTCATATCAGCTTCTAATGTGAAGGACCTCCATGACAAGAGCCCAATGGCTTCAAAGTGAGCTTTAAAAAATCTCCACAAGTGCTAAAAGTGAGTGATGTACCCCAATTCCTTTAATGCGTGTACACATAGCATGTGCACATCTACATTGAAGGGCTCACTTGTAATCATCAGAATGTCTGCCTCTTTCTCATATATAAATGTGGGTTTTATTCTCTGTCGAAGAGTGCCAAATGTAAAGCAAGCTGCAATCCAGTGGAGCAACTGAAAAAATAAACTGAACTGACTCCCCGCAAATGCCTTGTTGCAAATGTGTCCAGTAATGAGACTGTAGTGTAACGGGGTACTTAGCTGAGGAAGTCAAGAGCAGGGAGCAAAAACCAAGAGAAAAGAATCCAGCACCTTAATGAAATTCTCCACCAGAAAGAGAGCTGCTGTCAGTGTGAGATCACCTCTAACACAAGATGAGGGAGGTTACAGAATGACAGACCCCCCAGACTGAGGCTGGTGCAGCAGAACAAAGAGACAGGTGTACTGGAAGGCTGATGAAGGTACATCATGTGGCCCCTCCGCTTAGTGTGTGTGTGTGAGAGAGAGAGACAAAGGGTGTGGAGAGCTTACATTTTGCAGGATATTCTCCATCCAAAGTGGTAACTGGGGGTTCCTATTGGTTAACAATCTGAGCAGGTTGTTCTGTTAAAGAAGAAGTAAAGACAAGGTTAAGTATATGGAGGTCTACTAGAAGAAAAAAAAACAAACAAATTTCAGCCTGTGTTGTTTCTGCAAGGAGACTACAACCATGTTGCCCATTTGAGGGTGAGGACTGGTAGGACTCCCAATAACGTCTTTTCATAGGGCTGGTAGCTGACTTGTATTTTCCATCTTATCCACTAGTGAGCACCAGAAGTAGTACAGTAAAGGACATCGGGGAGACCCTTGTTTCTAAATGGAATGAATGGGGCTGGTTTGTTCTGGTATGTAGTTACAAAATGGGAACACTACTTGGAAGATATGGAGGCCAGGGCCACGGGCACCACAAGATGGAGCTTTAGTGGATGTTCATGTAGCCAGGAGTATCTCAAGGAAAGGGTTGTGTGGTAAATATAGTGACTTAATACTACCTACAGTAATACTGCTACAGTGATAACAAACAAAACTAAAGAAACAAGGCTTCTGAGGGGAGCTCCTGTTTCCCCAAGTCAAGAAGAACTGTTGAGTTAGCTTTGCTGTCTAGTAAGATATGTTCTGGGTGTCTCTCCCTCTTGGTCACTCTCTAGAGGTGTATCAGGCATGGCTTACAAGAAGAGGTGGCCTAGGACATACCCTCAGGTACCCTGGGTGGACATGAGAATTCTTCAGAAGTAGCTGGAAATTGTCATTGAAATTAAAAAAGCCTTGTCTGGTCCACGCTGTCTGTTACCACATAACCAGAAGAAAGGGCAACCAAAAGAAAAACAAGAGCTACATTCACAAATTCTCAATCCTGTGTCATTTTCCATGGCTTCAGCGGGCATGTGTTTGTGTTTTCTATCCTGAATGGTCAGCACTATCTTACCTGCTCATGATTAGGATAGCTTAGTTTGTCCAAAGTATTTAGTTACCTTAGAAAATTTGTGCACGGAGAACCTGTTCAAAAATCTCACAGCTATTAGGGCCCCACCCAGTCAAGTCAAGTTCATAGTCATGTGTACTCCGTAAATTGGAATTCTTACTTGCATGTCACCTCAGAAGAGTTGACAAAAACATAATACAAAAATAAATAAAAAAATTAGAAGCATACATAGCATATATATACAGTATGTATATATATATATATATATGTACAGTATACTAGAGGGCTCTGCACTCTGCTCGCATTGCATGCCAACCCCTGGGTGGGAGCTACACGCTAGCCACTTCAATGCCCTGCCGCTCACGTATGGGGAAGCTGATGTACAATTTAAACAGATTGTTATTTTCATGGGAATTGTTACATATGCATAATAGAACTAACTATTTTACATTACAGCGAGTAATTAACCATAGTAAAAAATAGTAAAACATAAGAAATTGAAAGAAAATTATGTTTCATGTTGCGTTAGAAGTATTTGTTGCATTATACGTTTTTGTTCTGTTTGGCTTTGAAATTAACACACAAATACTTTTTAAACTTAAACTTTTACTGTAAAACTTCATTAAAAACAATTTTTTGAATTAACTGTTCATCAATATCGCCTTGAATTTTGATTCTGTGTTTGAACTTACATCGTGACAATGCCACGTATAACCGCATGTGATTGAATTTTGTTTCTTTTTCTCTAATAAATAAACCAACTTTTTCGAGTGTTTGTCCCTGTGATTTGTTAATTGTCATAGCAAAAGTTTTTCTAACGGGAAACTGTAAACGTTTTAATGCGAATGGCATATCAAGATCTCCTTTGGTGTCTAATGTTATCTGCGGAAGATGTACTACTTTACCTTTCTTGTCACCTGTTAAAATTTTACATGTCAGAATTGTTCGACAGTATAGTCTATTGATACACATTTAACCAATTTGCTGTGTAATCAATTGACAATTTTTGCGTTAATTTGTTTTGACTTCATCGTTTCTTGGTGCTAGTATTGCCCCTGTACTAATTTCTTTTGTTGATAACTATTCAGGATGAAAGTCTTCAATACGATTTGGACATAATAAGTGTTCTTTTGTTGGGAACTTAAAGTGAGGAAAATGTAAAAATTTGTAAGAGCTGAGAGAGCAGGAACTGTGTCTGAAAAAAGCATCACACGAATGAGAGGTGAGAGGACCGTGTGCATAGTTGAAAATCGTTGAGAGGAGGGCGGGACTTGAAAAAATCTCTTGGCAATATACATTTATATACTGCTCAAAAAATGAAGGGAACACAATCATCACAGTCTAACACCAAGTCAATTAAGCTTCATCATCTAGCATGACTGGATTGGTGGTAGGTCAGTGATGCCCTGGGGAGTGTCACACACATGCACATGGGACGCAGTCTAAGGCCTTAACATGGAGTAAGATGCAGAGCCAGGGGTTGGTGAATGGTACTAATGCCTTTTCTCAACTCTTCCAAAGACTACCAGAAGAAAAACCTAGCTAAGACTCCACCCACTTCCGCTGTTACTTCACGCCTTCCTGCAGACCTCAGCTCTGCCTGAGATCCCACCGCTTACTGTGCTTCACCTATAAAAACCTAAGCCTTCACTCTATCAGTTAGCCCATGTTTGACTCAGTCCTTTGTGATTACTCAGCTTGAAGTTTGATATTTGGCTGCTGCTAAACTACATGGTGTGGACTCCTGAAATATTTATCTTTGTCTCTTTGCTTACTTTGCAACCAACACTGTCAAGGAGCTCACTTTTGAATTTGATTTTCTGTATGATATTGAATCCAGTCGGCAGTGGGTTGGTGATTTTGGTTTCCATTGACCATTTTGTTCTCAACTAATATTAGTTATTATTACTCAGTAAAGATTTTCCACTTGAATACTTCATTCATCAAGATCCGATGTGTGATTTAAGTGTTCCCTTATTTTTTTACAGTGTTGTATATGTAATATTTGTTTTTATGATTGACTGATCAACAACCTTACGGTATGACTTGTACATAGAAACTGTCCCCGAATCTACTGCTGCGAGTGCCACTTGTTCTGTACTATATGTCAAAGGAAAGAAGTGAGAAAGTGGCTGTGCAGTCAACGGGCAGGTCATCATTTCACTCTAGTCAAAGGTATTGAGCAGTCAGCAGTGTGTATTCTGAGGGCTCATTATTAGCAATTCCATTGTTTGCAATGTTAGAATTTCTAATTTGGCAGCGTAATGACAAGCAGATTAGAGAGGTGGCAGCTGTTCTGTGGGTACTGTACCAGTCTGTGGTGGTGAAGCTGAAGCTGGGTCTAAAGACAAAATAATCTGTTTTCCGGGATGATCAAAATCCCTGAAAGAATGAGATCAGGAGTACAAGGGGCTTGTCTGCTCAGCTGATACTCTGTAATATGGTGAGAAGCTCAGTGATTCAGAAGAGCCTCAGAATCGAGTTACTCTTCATCTGGATTGAGAGAAGCCAGTTGAGTTGATAATTAGGGTTTATTGTAAGGATGTCTTAGAGCTGCTCTGGGGACATCCCTCAGGATGGAGACCCTGTGGTAGACCCACAACACGCTGATGGAGTTATCTCTTGGCTGGTAGCGAACACCTAGAAATTCCACAAGAAGTGCTGGACTCTGGGGACATGGAAGTCTGTGCTGACCTATTTGTCTATCATTGAAATAAATCTCGAGTCACCACCAGGAGTCAAATGTTGCAAACAGAAGAAGTCTTTTTTGAAGATATTCGATTGAGGAGACACAGACACAAGTGTCCAATGCCCTCCATGATACTGTGCGTACTATACAGCACTTTGACATTGACCTGCTTATATCCAGACAGGGTCACTAAGAGACTCTGTGGCAATCACATAGGAGGCTCATGGACACTGGATGCTTAAGTTACAGTTTTAGCTTTGACGTCTAACAAAGTTATTCAGCATTTTAGTAAAATGCATTTGACGGTTACTAAATAAGGAACAGGGAAGTCTGCTTAATGACCTAATGTCCACATTTTTTAGCAGTATACAAACCTTTAACTTCTTCTTTGCTGTTTTAAGTTAGTTGAAAATAAATCTTAAAGAATTTTGGCCAAAGTTAACCCACTGCTGCTTGAGTGTTATAGGTGCTTTACTGAAAGGTGCTATATTAGTACAAATCAATCTATTATGGTGCCATTCATATCTTTCTTTCCATTTTCTATCATTTAAAGTCCTTTCACATCTATCTATCTATCTATCTATCTATCTATCTATCTATCTATCTATCTATCTATCTATCTATCTATCTATCTATCTATCTATCTATCTATCTATCTATCTATCTGTCTATCTATCTATCTATCTATCTATCTATCTCAGTGTTTCCCAACCTTGGTCCGGTGGCCCTCCATTGGCTGCAGGTTTTTGTTCCAACCAGCTTCTGTTTTTATTTGGACTCCTGGGCTAGTTAAGTGATGTGTTATTTCCCAAGCTCTGTGTTTTGGGAACAATATAGAAAGTAGAAATCTAAGTTTGATGAAAAAAAAAATATATTGTGGTAAACCAGCCTGGACACCAACACAGACAGACAGAGGAAGTCCTGAATCACACACGTTTATTTTATAAAGTCCCACACACAACACAGTGCTCCTGCACCAAACACCTTTTCAAAGTCCAGGCCTCTTTCTGGTCCTTCTTCCACCGCCTCTACTCCTCTCCTCCGAGAGGACAAGTTCACACACATGGCTTTCAGTTTCACTCATAAAGATGACAACTCTTAGCTCAATCCAGCTCAATGGGTGTCCCACTCCTTGTGCCTTTAACAAATTAAAATTAAATTAAATTAAAAGTTTGCATTAGCAATGACAACTTGTGTCTAAGTACAGAAGACGCAGTTGGTAGAAGAGCTGCAGATGGTGACCTTACACTGACAACTTTAAACTTAGAGGGTTACCATCTTAGGCTTTGCTTTTCGCACTGATCCACACTATGAAATCAAAGGCATTTTCTGACAATGGACCATGGAGAAGTGTTACGAGGTGAGTGAAGGTCTTGTGTGGCACCTGACAACTTTTGAAAAGTGTCTGGATGAGATGTTGGGACAGCGTAGCCATTAGCTAACCTAGCAAGTATGATGGACTGAATGGTTGCCTCTTGTTTCTCAGATTTGTGTGTTTATTTGCCTTCTGCATTTCCAGTGTTCACAAATGTTTTCATTTGTAAGTTAATTCAACAATATGCAGCTCATTACTTGAATGAAAAACTAGAATGGCCTGACTGCCATTCTTATGTCTCTGTGCTAGGTTTTGGTTTAGTTCCGGGCTGATTTTTTAATGCTTTACATAAGTGAATATGTTAATGCAGGCTTCCCAGAGCTAAATTATGAATGCGAGATGTTGTTAAAAATGCGGTGATATATAAACCTACCATAGGAAGTAAGCCATTAGCTGCGGGGGTGTCAAAGCTGCAGGATGATCAACGTTTGGCTGGCATTTAAATTCAGACTGACTACCCTATTTAAAGTGCTGCTGCACTATTTAGTTGTCATTCTTAAACAAAATATGCCAGACATTTCCAACTGCAACTGATGCCCGGCCATTCTGCATTTTCTCTCAGTATCCTACCAAGCTACAATGTTTAGCAAAGGAATTACAGTATATTCCAGAGTGACAAGGCTGCTCAGTCATTAGTGGTTACTGTCAGCCATAGCACTTGGCCATCACCTTAGTGGTAGTCACAGTGTCCAGGATGAGATGTCTGGCCAGTTGTCTGAGGTCTCCATGTCTGTGGCCATGTCTTGCTCTGTTATATCTTAATGTTATAATTAACCATGGACCCCGAAGGGGTCCGCAGTGAAAAACACTTTAAAAATACATAACTTCATCTAACAAAGTCATAATGACATTGTCTGTTCCAAAGAATCATGGACCTGCACAGGCTTACTTTCTCTGGAATATTATCAGTTGCAGATGAAGTTCACCATTCTCTGGTATTCAGCTGGTCATTTCTAGAGTCATCTGTGTCTTCTCTCAGAATAACTTCAGTTATGTTTTAACCAACATTTATAGATCTTTGTTTTACTGATTATTTAACACAACATGTATTTGAATGTGACTGTATGCTTTTATCTACTGAATTTTAGCTCTTCATCTGTGTACTAACTATATACACTTAGTGCCATAAAAGAATCAAACTCTGTTGATAAAAAGGCAGAGAAAAAGTTAAATGAAGGTAAGTGGGAAACCAAAAAGAGAGAATTTATTGCGCAATACTCTATTTGGCCACTAGAGGGCAGGAGTAACCCTTTTTTGGCAGTAGTCAATGTCTGTCATGGAAAACAGAGCTTCATTCATGCGCTGGAATTGCTAATGGCAGGAGGCTTATGTCACGGCCCCCTTCATGATTAATTCATGGTCCACAAGACACCCAGATCTTTTATCTGAATCAGTGTGGTACAACACACTGTAATGTGTGTATGAGAGCCTACTTTAAGAAAGCTTGTTTTTTTTTTTTCTTTTTGTAAATTAACACTTACTAATCATCACAGACTTTGTGCTCCGTCTGTCCCAGCTGACATCATTCCAGTGTGTTACAACCATCTGCTGCACTTTTTCAACTTTAATTTGTAAAGTTCTGCCATTCCGGCATTCACAGTTTTACTGCTTTGTTTCCAGCTTGGGAGTATGAAGAAAAAGACATAACCAATACGTTAGAACTGCATTAGGGTATACCCTGATTCAATTTGTTTTTAAATTATTACTGTTTTTCTATTTGTTTGTATTCATTTTTATCCCTATTTTTGATGCCATTTCAGTGCCATTTTGTCTGAAATTTTCTTAAGAGGTGTTGCAGTTTTATGTGCACCAGCAATGAAGTCCATTCGTAACCACTTTAAAAGATGGCGGCTCACATCAGCTTGTGTCTGAACTTTTGATCACCAAAGAAAAAGACCTGAAGAGACTTACCATCACTGCAAGAAAAACAACAAATGAAAAAAATGAAAGAAAGAATAAATGCAGTTTGGCTACGACTTTGTTAAGATTGTCTGTTATGTTCTGCCTTTTGATGGTACTTGGCAAGTCAAAAGGCAAACAGAGAGGATCAGAGGTCAACCCCAGAAAGACAGAAAGAAAAGAACAAAAATCTAATGAAGGAGTAAAGAACAAGAATATTAACCTGATAAACTAAGAATTCACACATAAAAGGGTTGATGTATTCTTTTAAGAAATATCCCAACGCATGAACTCCTAACTTATTCAAAAGAATTCTCTGAACTTACAAATCATCAGAAATAAAAAAATGAAAGCACAAAAAATGAATAATCAAGCAGTTTTATTTTTTATTCTTTGTAAATGTTGTCGTTTTCACATGTTATTTTCATTTATTCTCAGCATTATGGGTTTGTGTTGGGGGATTCACCCCTGGCTCAGGTGAGGTTTTCTTTAATTGGATATTTTTGTTTTGTGTGTATTATGTTATTACTCATGTTTTTGGCCTTTTTATATTTTATATTTTGAATATTATGTGGTCTAAAAATTATTATTAGTGAATTATATCCATATGTCATATAATGATTGTTTATTGTTATCAATTTACAAAATGCAAAGTGAGCGAACAAAAGAAAAATCTAAATCAAATCAATATTTGGTGTTACAACCTTTTGCCTTCAAACCAGCATCAATTCTTATAGGTACACTTGCACAAAGTCAGGGATTTTGTAGGATTATAGTCAGGTGTATGATCAACCAATTATACCAAACAGGTGCTAATGATCATCAACGTCACACGTAGGTTGAAACACAGTCATTAACTGAAACAGAAATGGCTGTGTAGGAGGCTTAAAACTGGGTGAGGAACAGCCAAACTCTGCTACCAAGGTGAGGTTGTGGAAGACAGTTTCATGTCATGGCAAGATTGAGCACAGCAACAAGACACAAGGTAGTTATACTGCATCAGCAAGGTCTCTCCCAGACAAAGATTTCAAAGCAGACTGGGGTTTCAAGATGTGCTGTTCAAGCTCTTTTGAAGAAGCACAAAGAAATGGGCAACATTGAGGATCGTAGACGCAGTGGTTGGCCAAGGAAACTTAGTGCAGCAGATGAAAGACACATCAAGCTTATTACTCTTCAAAATCGGAAGATGTCCAGCAGTGGCATCAGCTCAGAACTGGCAGAAACCAGTGGGACCCAGGTACACCCATCTACTGTCCGGAGAAGTCTGGCCATGGAAGAGTTGCAGCCAAAAAGCCATACCTCCGACGTGGAAACAAGGCCAAGCGTCTCAAGTATGCACGAAAACATAGGAGCTGGGGTGCAGAAAAATGGCAGCAGGTGCTCTGGACTGATGAGTCAAAATTTGAAATATTTGGCTGTAGCAGAAAGCAGTTTGTTCGTCGAAGGGCTGGAGAGCAGTACAATAATGAGTGTCTGCAGGCAACAGTGAAGCATGGTGGAGGTTCCATGAACGTTTGGGGCTGCATTTCTGCAAATGGAGTTGGAGATTTGGTCAGGATTAATGGTGTTCTCAATGCTGAGAAATACAGGCAGATACTTATCCATCATGCAATACCATCAGGGAGGCGTATGATTGGCCCCAAATTTATTCTGCAGCAGGACAACGACCCCAAACATACAGCCAAAGTCATTAAGAACTATCTTCAGCGTAAAGAACAACAAGAAGTCCTGGAAGTGATGGTATGCCCCCCACAGAGCCCTGATCTCAACA
Organism: Erpetoichthys calabaricus; assembly: GCF_900747795.2. Lineage (NCBI taxonomy): Eukaryota > Metazoa > Chordata > Cladistia > Polypteriformes > Polypteridae > Erpetoichthys > Erpetoichthys calabaricus. The sequence continues at coordinate 88,044,194 of NC_041395.2, forward strand.
TCATCGAGTGTGTCTGGGATTACATGAAGAGACAGAAGGATGTGAGGAAGCCTACATCCACAGAAGATCTGTGGTTAGTTCTCCAAGATGTTTGGAACAACCTACCAGCCGAGTTCCTTCAAAAGCTGTGTGCAAGTGTACCTAGAAGAATTGATGCTGTTTTGAAGGCAAAGGGTGGTCACAACAAATATTGATTTGATTTAGATTTCTCTTTTGTTCATTCACTGCATTTTGTTGATTGATGACAATAAATGATTAACACTTCCATTTTTGAAAGCATTCTTTGTTTACAGCGTATTTTCACACCTGCCTAAAACTTTTGCACAGTACTGTATATATAATATGTATATTGTATATACATATTTTTGCTTGCTTCTTTTTTCTGCTTTGTCTGTTTTTTATTTAGTACATTTTTAAGTATAAATGTGTCAGTTGATTAGAGCTTTACAGTTACCCTCTCTATCTATCTATCTATCTATCTATCTATCTATCTATCTATCTATCTATCTATCTATCTATCTATCTATCTATCTATCTATCTATCTATCTATCTATCTATCTATCTATCTATCCATAAGGACATTCTTTTTTAACTTTTAAATATGTAACCTCATATTTGGGTCATATTTTTAGTTTGGGTTAGGCAACCTGTGGTGAGGCCTGCTCAGTGGGTCCAGATCTGATTTTTTTGATGCCTGCACCCATTTCGCTGTGTCTGTGTATTTGTGTGTGTGTGTGTGTGTAAGTTATATGCTTAGAAATTAGATTTCTCTTTGCTTTTGTTTTTCAGCTCCCTTTAGTGATTTCCACTTTGTATGTTTGTTGTTTTTTTGACCTTTTTTGTTATGGACTGCTACTTTTTGACTTTTATTTTTAGTTTGTCTTTTGGCTTTACAGACTTAGTTTGGGTTATTTTGGGCTACCTTTTGCTTTGATTATTTAGTATATATAATTTGCTAATTTGTATTCTTTCACTATTTAAAATGATTTTGTTTTGGAACTTGTATTTTCTTAAAAAATGCTTTATTTGATATCTTTATAAACTATGAATTTGGTGGAGCTGTTTCTTTATTTAATTTAATAAATTAAATTTATATTTAAACAATTGTTTATTTATGACAGCGTTTTGACAATTCCATTCCCCCTTCTTTGGGCCATGAGGGTTTAGGCCTTTGATGCCCTTGAGTTTTAGGCTTAAAGTATAACAGATTAGGCAATTGAATAAGAATTTTGGTTTTTGTGAAAGATGTCTTGTACCAGACCTCTGCCTGCTTAATGGCAATCTTGTGAACATCTTGTCAGTTGTGCTCTCCGGGCTCATCTGAAGCAGGTTTTACCATGCTGGAGTTGAGAGGAGGTGCTCACACTTTTCCCTTTGCAGCACTGAGAAGATGCCCAGTAAGGGCACTTGACTCTGCCCCTTTTGGCCTCCCACCTTTAAAACACGTCTTTGTGAGAAGAAGGCGGTCAGTTCTAACCCAACTGCACCTTAAAACCTGATGAAGAAATTCGTAAGAAAATGGCTTACCTTGCCTTGTTGTTTTTGTTATAGTTATTTATAGTGCTGTGCATAGCAAGCCCTTTTTTGTTTCATTTTTTGTGACTTCATTAAATGAGGAAGACTGTACTGGCACCCCAGCATTTTCCTGTGGGAACCTGCAGTGCTTTTATCGACAACAATCTCAAAAGAATGGCAGTTTATCGTTGTGTTATTATTTTAGGTATTTTTTTTTCTTCATTTTAATGCTATTTTGGGAATTTTGACACTGGCTATGTGTGGTGTTGGCTTGACTAGTTTGCTAGGCAATTGACCCAGAAGGCACTTGTTTACACTTCTAAGGTCAAATGTATAAAGTTCACCTGTATTGTTCCTTTCCTATCTGACTTTGAAGATAATTTAAAAGCATTCAAAAGAGCCTTTTGTTATTTTGTTTCTACTTTGTTTCTGATCCCTTTCTCTGATTCTTAGATTTTGATTCTTGTTTAGCACTTTAGTACTTATGATGAAAGATACGACGGACTTTCAGTTTTGATCTTTGAGTGCCTTCTGCTGTTTCTCTTCTGGTCACCTCCATTCTTTTTCGTAGTTTATCTAATAAACTATTACACTCTGCCTCTGAAAAGACAATTAATTGTTTTCTCAGTTAACACAATGGAACAGTCAGCAGCCTGACAAAGGGTACTAGAGCTCAAACAGACTAAAGCAATGGATATAAATTAACAAATTAAATGAAGCTGACCAGGCAAAACATGAAATATCTTGGGTTCATTCTGCCAGCAATGAAATAAAAGCAAATTTAAGAATCACTGCATTTTTTTATTTGCATTTTCCATACCGTCCCAACATTTTCTGAATTGGGGTTGTAAAAGCTCGTATGAAAAGTATGTAGGCCACAGTTTAGTGCTGAGTTGCTCCATATTCACATTATGTACCCACACTCTACCAGCCCATGATACTATTTCTCATTCACAAAAACTGCAATACCATAAGTTTTCTTTTTAATATGCTTTCTCTGTTGCTTCTGAGCACATAAATTGAATCCTATTTTATTTACAACAGACTTTACCTTGACTATGATTATAAAAGACAAGTTAGGTCTTAGTAATTGAGGGTACATGATGGAAAAGTGTAATAAATAGGGAGGCCATTTGAAGTTGAATGAGCATCTTGTGACACCTCTTGGTAAATCTGGTATGCGGTTTATGATACCCTGCAAGTGGACCTTTTAGTCAGTGGTGTGCTGATGGGCACATGGGGAAAAGATGAAACATTAAGCAGAGTTTCTGCTGTTCTGTTATGCTGCTGTTTTTAGCTTCAACCAGCTGTATGCTTCGACATTTTTGCCTCAACTGAAGTTTGTATTTACACACTTCCTCATTCCTGTTCTTACACTTATGCACTTCAGCAAACACCAGAAATGGCAAAGGGCAGATACCCTGACATGTTTAGTCAGATACCCTGACATGTCTGGAAACCCAACACTGATGGCTAGAGAGACCCTCCAAATGATAGTGTTGGCTTAAAGGAATATTAAAAATCTGACAATTGAGAGGAGACCACTTCGTCCATCAGGCTCGTTTGTTTAGTTCATAGCTAATCTGTCCCAATAAAGGCTGCCAAGATTTCTGCTTCAACTACATGTCTCGATAGATTGTTCCAGATTCCAAATCTCTTTGTGTAAAGAAGTGCTTCCTGGTGTCAGTCCAAAATGCACTTGCCCTTAATTTTCATTGGCATCCTTGAGTATGCGAATAAACCTTAAACTAAAAGAATTTTGCTGGATCTACTTTATTAATGCCTTTGAGGATTTGGAAGACCTGGATTAGATCACCATGCAGCCCCTCTGCTCGGGACAAAACAGGTTATAGAAGTAAGACTTATTGGTGTAGAATTATTAGGATTCATTTTGTCCACTTTCTTGAAGATGAGAGCCACATTTGCAACTTTCCAGTGCTCTGGTTTATTATCCTTTCTCAAGTGATTGCTGAAATATAGCTAATAAGGGTTTACAAATGACAGATTTCACTTTTTTCACTATAATTGGTAAAATCCCATCAGGTCCAGGGGTTTAATTAGTCCTCAACATATTGAAGGCTTGAAGCACATTGGACTCTCCTATTTTAAATTCAGAGAACTCAAGAGTTTGTTTTTACTTCTGCATGAGGTACTGCAGTTGTATTTTCCTCTGCAATTACTTGGATGAAATATTTGTTTAGTTCGTTTGCTATTTCCTTCTCATTTTCAATGATTTTTCCTTTTGTGTCACTGATGCTTCTTACATCTTCTTTAATTGTGTTTTACTTTTTTATTGTCTGTTCTCTCACTCAGCCTCAACCTTCTGTGCAGGACCATCACTGCACTAGGGATTATGTTGTATCACGGCACCTGTCAAGAGCATCCGTGCAAAGCTGGTCGGAGCATCCTTGTGTTCAAAAGTTCAATCTGATGAATACTTGATTCAATTAAGAATAAAAAGACAGACATTTAAATGGAGAAAAAAATACATCTTTAATATTCACCGGATAAACAATTCTGACCCCCAAATAAACATTGGATATTAGCATTTCCACATCCAAAGCTGGAGATGAATGAATCTCAATGGGTCAATTACACAGCATTTTCTCAATTATTTCTGAATAATGAAAATGAAAAGCAGTTTCTTTGTGCCATTAAAGTCTTCTCTCACAACATTGGCAATTATGACCTTTCTTGGAAAGGATGCTACCCAGGCTATGTGAGGGTGTGAGGCTTGGATAAGACAAAGTGTGGGATGCTCATTCTTACTGTACCTAATTTGAACGTGGATTTTATAACAGTTACACATCAGTGACTTTGATCAGGTTATTGATGTTGAAGGAGTGTCTTTAGGGAGGAGGACAGAACTATGAAAGTGAAATTTAGTCATTTCAAATGAACGGTACGGTACACAAATGTATACTTGAAAGAGGTCAAAATTCAGAGGACTCACTCTGGTATAGGAATCAGTAAGCAGAATGTGTGCCGAGTTGAACACAAAAAAGCCCATAAGTCATGGAGTTCACACTGACATAATGTTTATGACATGCCTGTCTGTTGTGATAATTCTTGGGTTGAGTTATAAGAACTTCTTTTCAGCAATACTGGCAACTTCTGGGGTACAAAAAGGCAGTTTTGGTGCATTGCTCATAGCAGTATGCCACTTTGTCACCCATTGCCGAACTGTGTGTATTGCCGGAGCACTTGAGATACTAATCCACAGTCCTTCAGATACAGCTCCACAACTAAAATACGCTGTTTCAATGAATTGAGCATGTCTTTTCCTTAGCGCACACATACACACACACACACAGATAGCTGAATTAACAAAAGACGTACATCTTGGTTCTGTTTGCCGCTGCTGCAACCAGGCAGATCTCCTTAAAGGATCAGTTCAGGATGTTTAAAGTTAGTTATTTCTTCACAAACGTGGAATATATGCAATTACAATGCAAAATTGTGTTCTAAAGTTAAGTGTTTTCTATAAATTAAAAAAAAATACACATTCTGTTCTGGCATTTTGTAATGGAAACAATGGGGCATGGGACACCACTGGAAAATAAAAGCTTAAAAGCTTAAAATATGCCCATTTTTCAAGCTGATAATTTGTTAATCTTGAGACTGCACATACATTGTAAAAGAGCTGTTCCTGAAACATGCTTGGTGGCATGTTGATTAACTTCCATATTTATATGAGACGTTCTTTCATGAAGGCCATTGCTACCATACCAGCGAACAGAAAATGCATCCTTAATGTCCAGAAAAATGCTAGCAGGAATACGTTTATTTCAGATCCCAAATCCCAAACATGTGTTGGAAACACAGAAGGCATGTTTTCTTATATCGAAACATTTTCCACTTCAAAGTGGACATTTTGGGAAAGTTTTTAGGATGTTGTTTTCAAGTGGTGCCCCGTGCCACATGGCTTCCATTACAAAACATCAAGGCAGGTTATTTATTTTTAAAAATGTATAGAAAATGCTTAACTTTGGAACACAATTTTGCATGGTAAATGCATCTAAACCACGTATGTGAAGAAACAACTTTGACTTGAAAAATTCCAAACTTATCCTTTAATGTGTGTAGTGCTACCTTTATGTGTGCCACCCTGTATTAAATAGGAACTTCTGTTTAAGCAGAAGCCATGCTAGGTTTTGTGAATTCAGTAACACTGGGTAAAGGAGAAACAACCAGAGCCAGAGGCTGACATGCAGCCATGGCTGATTTGGGGTAGGATGCCGTGGGTGCGTTCTGCTTGTTAACACATTCACTTTTTCAGGTGTAAAGCCTCCTGGTATGCCAGATGTGAATATACCGAGTCCCACCTACAGTCCAAAATCGCGAAGGGGACTCTGCTACCCCTTAAGCACTTTTCAAATATTCAAGTTAAAGAACTAAAGAGCTTTCCCTTCCAAATATGCTCTTAATTATGTAGTTATATCCAATTATTATTATCTTAGCATCACGCATTCAGAACCTAAAAGTCTCACCTCTTTATACTCAGCCTAAGATCATAATCTTGTATTAATTACATTAAAGTCTTAAGGTACATCTCTTTTTATTTATGAAAAGGTCATTCCCTTTATTAATTATCTTATAGTCATGAGTTTATAATTATCTTAACATTCCCTTTCGTTTAATAATTATGTTATAGCCATACCTCTTTACAATTATATAAGGATTCACTCTTCTTTATGACTTCTCTTAAGGCCACAACTCTTTATAATAATCTTAAGACAATGTCCTTTCATTATTTATCTTACACTATGGTGTACCAATGGATTGTGCAGATTGTGCAAACCACAAGGGCCTACAAGCTTGAGGGCTGTGTAGATTTTTAAAAAATGTTTTACTGACTTAACTAAAACAGCAGTTTCACAGTCTCGATGCAGTGGTTTCAACGTGCAATGTCTTGTTACCATCAACTCTGACCTCAATGGCTGACGATGAGTTGTACCCTGCTGCCGATCTTCTCGTTGAACACTATAGAGCTGACATTCCACCAGCATTTTCTGCTCAATTGTTGTCATCTCACGTATGTTTTCAGTCCATCTTGTCAACCAAGTTGACTGTTTTTCGAAGTAGCTGAACTGTTGTTGATAGGTCACTATGCACTCCTACTTTTAGTGATGCTTGCATGGCTTACATTTTACTGCTGACTATACCAGTAAAAAATTACCTCAGAACCACCAGGTCGCAAGACAGACTGTGGCTTAGCTGTACTCTCAGTCGTATACGAGCGTGCCAGACAACTTGATGTGTCAAACATTGTGGAGACTTTTGCGCAACAGAAGGTATGCAAGCGAGTATTTTAAGGTACTAGTGATATTATAAGTAATATGATTTGTGACTTTTCAGTAAGTTCCATTTTTGTAGGCTTTAACAGTTTAACATATCAGTAATCTATTTTGTTATGTACCTTAGTATGGCTTACTGTGCATTTCTGTGAGGATTTGTGAGCGTCACCACTTTATGATGTTCATTTTCTCAGAAGTTGTGTAAAACAGGTCGATTGTGTAGTAGTATCCTGTCAGTCAGCGTTGTCATTTTAATTTGTTACAAATTGAAATTGCTTCATTTTATAGCACAAAACAGTTTCTATTTTCTAGCTTACGTTACATTTCAATCATCTTCGTTCACAAAGTTGACTTGGAAAAGTAAGCATGTTCACATTTTACATATATTTATGTACTACTACTATTACCCACACCTCCCACATTACATTCCCACAATTTATTTTATTTTTGTTGGCTTACAGCCGCGATAATAAAGAGATTAAAAACATTATTACAAACTCCATTTAAGGAGCTGGTTTGTCTGTCACCAGTGTGTGATCTGATAGTGACACAGACGCCACTGCCCAGCCGGCCTCTTTAGGATCTAACTGCAAATAAATTACTAACAGTTATGCTAGACAGGAGGGGCCCACCTCAGGGCGCTGCATAGGGGCCTTCAGCAAGCTCGCTACGCCACTGATCTTACAGCTTTGTGTTTTGATAATTATAATAACCATTCTTTATTCCTACATTAGTTCTCTTACACCTATATCTCTTTATAATAATCTTAAGACCATGTTCTTTTGTTACTTATCTTACAGCTATTATAACATCACATCCCTTCATTGAACGAGCCACTTCCCTTTGACTGTCTCACAGATATGCCTCTTAATCTTGATTTTTAAGATTTCTCTTCCGTATTAATGAGCTGAAAACCCTCCTTTTAGACATGTCAGTCACTGCCAAAAATTTTGAAAAGTTGTGCATTCCCAGTCAAGTGCATGCTTACTTGGGGTAACATTTAATCAATAAGAATACATTTTTTACAAACAGAAGAATAAGCACCTTTGATAGTGTATCAATGATGCTTTTAAAGTGTCTGCCTAGACCCAAATATCAACCCTAGATTGTTGATTGAAAAGAAAACAGAACTATCATTCTTTTAAAAAATCAGATAGCATGTGGGTTATATCAGATACATACCCCACTTTCCATGTGCCATATGTAATCTCAAAGGTGCTCTGCAGACTAACAGCTTGATGTGGTAACTCGACCAGCCAGATGCTTCAAATAGAAATGAGGAAAGAAGAAGTGCAATGAAGAAGCTGGTTGTCGGGGTGCACACTTGAAACCTGATGGCGCTCACTTGAGATCATCTGAGAAACACTTGGTGAGTAGGAATTGATGAACTATGCTGGAATGAATTACTTGTATTTTCAGGCTGTCCTTGCATACTGAGCCAAGACATCCAGTCCTACACATTTGTGATATAAAAAATTATCAAATAATTCTTGGACTGGTGATTATCTATTACGCAAGCTGCCCTGTGGTGTCTGTAAAAAACAATACATCCTCTTGGCCTGTTTCAAATTTTGGATTCTTTTGGCTAACAGTTAACATAACATTCTCTGTAATGTCTACGTGTAATCAGATTTGTGATAATTACAAATCTCAAAGACATGCAGCTGAAGTTGACTGGTGACTCTGCACTTGTCTGGTAAGTGTGAGAGGATTGGTGTACATCAGCACGCCCTAAGAAGGACAAGCATACCAACTGTAGTGGGTTCCTGCCTTTTGTTTAATGCTGCCAAGATAGGCTCCAATCCTCCTTGATCCTGAAGTAGAAAGGGGATGTTTAAAGTTAATTAATGAATAAAAAATTAACTGTATGTGAATCAATGGTAAAAAATAAACAAATACAGTAAGATTCTTAATTTAACAAAATAAAGTTACTAGGGAAGGCTGGTAATACACTTTACAGGCACTGCTGCTGACTTGTTTGAAATGAACATTATCACCAAAAACACTCACATTCATATTCCAATCCAAAGGGACAACACCATCAAGAATTGGAGGTTTGTATTTTCTGCTTGATATCATGTGGCCTATTATCATGCTTATACTGTATCAAACACCCCTCAAAATATACAGTATTATGTAACACCTAGCAAATGGCATATGTTGTGAAATTAAAGAAAGAGAATTAAAAGTCTGCATCCTTGCTCCATAGTAGTAGATGGGTAGCCACACTACACATGGAAACTGAAATGAGCTCAGAGTCTGGCTAATGAGTCCTGGCCTTTGAATGCCTTCAGAAAGCATCTGCTCTCTGAATAAAGTAGCATATCAGTAAGCAAAGGCTTTGAGGTTAAGGCCAATTTGAAGCAATCCCCTCAGATGAAGTCCTTGGAAACGGCCTCTACGAAGTTGGGCGCCGACATGAGGATGGAGATTGTGCAGATGATGTTGAAGATACTAAAAGCTACCAAACAGAGCCGGTCGATCACAGCTGCTGCAAACTTCCACTGTTCAGTGATTGTCTCCCCTGCATCTTGTTCTCTGAATCGATCAGCAATAAAACGTACTTCCTCTAAGATGGAGTTTAACTGGGGATCCCCAATGCTGCCAATCCCTGCTGTCCCGATACCAAGTCCACTGCTACAGGTGCCACCCTCCACACTGGCTAAAACACTCAAACCAGGTAAGCCATTGGTGCCTCCCAATGAGCCCAAGGCATTGTGGGATGGAGGGCTCCCAAAGCTCGTCATCTCCCCGCCCTGAAAGTGGTGAGGTGGTGGGCTGCCCTTGCGAGTGATCAGAGATGGCTGGTGTTGATGCACTGATGGGGTACGTGAGTGCTGTCCGGGGAGCTGGTGGGAATCCTGGAGCTGAGAGGGATCATCCAGGTTTTGAAAGCCTATGTAGAGGAGGTTGCCATTGTTATTGAGAGAGGATGTATGGATACCACCCATGGTCAAGGTTGACGGGGTCTGCAGGTGAGATGATGTCACGTGAACATGGTGGTTTTGCTCTGGAGGAGAATGCAAACTGCCAGAGGTGGAAGAACATCTTCTGAGGTTTGAGCTGCAGGGGGGACGTTCAGGGTCTCCAGTCTCTCCAGGACGTTTCATTCGGAGAAACCAGGCAACCCAATGGAACAAGAAGAGCTGGACCTTGGAAGAGACAAAGATGACAAGATGTTTTTATTGAGTTGCATAGACTCGTTTCTACAGATTATAAGACTGGTGGAGAATACAGGAAAAAATATGATTTATTTATAAATAAAAAGGAAAAACAAAATGGCGATATTCCTTGTGAACAGAAACATATTTAAGGTTGTTAGGTGGTAAATGAATAGGTCACTGACCAGCAGATTCTACATATAATTAATCTCAAAGCTTAAAAGCCTTTTTATACATCACAGTGCACCGGGCCATCTCCCCTGAGCTGTTTCCCCAGAATGAAAGCTAATTGCAAATTCAATTTGTCAGATGTTTATAGAGAACAGCATTGGCCACAGTTAAAAGAAAACAGTGCTCTGATCATTTATAAAGACCCCCAATAAGTGAATTAGGAAAAGCACAGGAGTTCTTAATGTCTACAGGAGAAAGTCTACCAGAGAGAAGTAAGGAAGGAAGGATGAAAGGAAAAAAGCAAAGGCCCAACACTGAACACAAAGTTCATGTAAAGCATCATGAGAAAAGATGTGGACAGGGTTAAGGTGTAGGATGGTGTCAATAAGTAAGAAATCTACTCTCTATATATAAAATCCTAAGCCTAAAAGTGTAACGATTTTGTGCAATGCTTTTATGTGATGTTTTTATGTCACGTTTTAAATCGGACTTATTTTAAAACCTACATATACAGTGGTGTGAAAAACTATTTGCCCCCTTCCTGATTTCTTATTCTTTTGCATGTTTGTCACACAAAATGTTTCTGATCATCAAACACATTTAACCATTAGTCAAATATAACACAAGTAAACACAAAATGCAGTTTTTAAATGATGGTTTTTATTATTTAGGGAGAAAAAAAATCCAAACCTACATGGCCCTGTGTGAAAAAGTAATTGCCCCCTTGTTAAAAAATAACCTAACTGTGGTGTATCACACCTGAGTTCAATTTCCGTAGCCACCCCCAGGCCTGATTACTGCCACACCTGTTTCAATCAAGAAATCACTTAAATAGTAGCTGCCTGACACAGAGAAGTAGACCAAAAGCACCTCAAAAGCTAGACATCATGCCAAGATCCAAAGAAATTCAGGAACAAATGAGAACAGAAGTAATTGAGATCTATCAGTCTGGTAAAGGTTATAAAGCCATTTCTAAAGCTTTGGGACTCCAGCGAACCAGAGTGAGAGCCATTATCCACAAATGGCAAAAACATGGAACAGTGGTGAACCTTCCCAGGAGTGGCCAGCCGACCAAAATTACCCCAAGAGAGCAGAGATGACTCATCCGAGAGGTCACAAAAGACCCCAGGACAACGTCTAAAGAACTGCAGGCCTCACTTGCCTCAATTAAGGTCAGTGTTCACGACTCCACCATAAGAAAGAGACTGGGCAAAAACGGCCTGCATGGCAGATTTCCAAGACGCAAACCACTGTTAAGCAAAAAGAACATTAGGGCTCGTCTCAATTTTGCTAAGAAACATCTCAATGATTGCCAAGACTTTTGGGAAAATACCTTGTGGACTGATGAGACAAAAGTTGAACTTTTTGGAAGGCAAATGTCCCGTTACATCTGGCGTAAAAGGAACACAGCATTTCAGAAAAAGAACATCATACCAACAGTACAATATGGTGGTGGTAGTGTGATGGTCTGGGGTTGTTTTGCTGCTTCAGGACCTGGAAGGTTTGCTGTGATAGATGGAACCATGAATTCTACTGCCTACCAAAAAAACCTGAAGGAGAATGTCCGGCCATCTGTTCGTCAACTCAAGCTGAAGCGATCTTGGGTGCTGCAACAGGACAATGACCCAAAACACACCAGCAAATCCACCTCTGAATGGCTGAAGAAAAACAAAATGAAGACTTTGGAGTGGCCTAGTCAAAGTCCTGACCTGAATCCAATTGAGATGCTATGGCATGACCTTAAAAAGGCGGTTCATGCTGGAAAACCCTCAAATAAAGCTGAATTACAACAATTTTGCAAAGATGAGTGGGACAAAATTCCTCCAGAGCGCTGTAAAAGACTCATTGCAAGTTATCGCAAACGCTTGATTGCAGTTATTGCTGCTAAGGGTGGCCCAACCAGTTATTAGGTTCAGGGGGCAATTACTTTTTCACACAGGGCCATGTAAGTTTGGATTTTTTTTTCTCCCTAAATCATAAAAACCACCATTTACAAACTGCATTTTGTGTTTACTTGTGTTATATTTGACTAATGGTTAAATGTGTTTGATGATCAGAAACATTTTGTGTGACAAACATGCAAAAGAATAAGAAATCAGGAAGGGGGCAAATAGTTTTTCACACCACTGTATATGTTTGGTATAATTCTTTTCAGACTTTATCAAACTTTAATGTGATGTTGTTAGATTTTCAGATTCTTATTCCGTTTTTAAATTATAAACTAAAAAATGTCAGCAACTCACGTCCTGCGAGATGAGACGAGATTTAACCACAGCCGGGGCCGTAAATAAAAGACAAAGAGTAGGACAGCTGCTCTACAGGCTTTTAAATGTTTGAAGCGCTGTGCAAGATGCACATCACGCGGCACGGTAGCAGCAGCAATCCAGCAGCTGATCGAGCAAAGAGGAGGTAAAAAAAAAACTGTATTTGTTTCCCTTTGTATCACGTTAAAGAGGGGGTTTCGGGGGAGCGACTGCGTCTCCTTGGTGTGTGTTCAGCCCCCCTCTTCACAATGCAAGCGGCAGAGACGCGAAGTGGCGAGCAGGGGGCAAACCCCCTAGTTTGGCTATAAAACCAGCAATTTCAAGAAAGATTAGTACAAGCACTAAATCTATTGGCCAATTTTTTTCTGCTACTTTTTGCTTTGTATGCCAACATGATACATTCTATCTTCATCTTCTTTTCCTTTCAGTTACTCCCATTTAGGGGTCACCACAGTGGATCATCTGTGTTCGTCTATCCTGGTCTTTAACATCATTTTCTGCCATATCGACGGCCTTCATGTCCTCCCTCACCACATCCATTAACTTCCTCTTTGGCTTTTCTCTTTTGCTCTTGCCTGGCAGTTCCATTCTCAACATTCTTTACCTGATGTACCCATCAACTTCCAGCTCTACCTCCTGTCTTTTCGTCACTGTGTCCGTCTCCAAACCAAACAACATAGCTGGTCTCACTACTGTTTTATAGATGTCCCTTTCACTTTTGCAGGTACTCTTCTATCACAAATCACACTACTTCACACAGTCCACCCTGCCTGCACTCTCTTCTTCACCTTTCTGCCACACTCTCTGTTGCTTTGGATTGTTAAAACAAGTATTTAAATTCACCTACCTTCACCACCTCTGCTCCTTACTGTCGCACTCCTCCACCACGCACATGTACTTCATCTTTCTCCTATTGACTTTCATTCCCCTTCTGTCCAGTGCGTACCTCCACCTCTCTAGGTTTGTCTCAACCTGCTGTCTACTCTCACTACAAATTACAATGTCATCTGCGAACATCATAGTCCATGGAGACTCCTGTCTGATCTCATCTGTCAACCTGTCCATCACCATTGCAAACAGGAAAGGATTTAAAGCCAATCCCTGATGTAATCCCACTCTGACTCTGAACCAGGCTATTCCTGACCCACACCTCACCACAGTCATACTGTCCTTATACATATCCTGTACCACCCCTAAATACTTTTCTGCTACTCCCGACTTCCTTGTACAATACCATAACTCGTCTCTTGGCACCCTGTCATACGCTTTCTCTAAGTCCACAAACACGCACTGTAATTCCTTCTGACCTTCTATGTACTTCTCCATCAACACTCTTAAAGCAAATATTGCATCTTTAATGCTTTTTCTGGCATGAAACCATATTTCTGCTCATAGATCGCCACCTCTCCTCTCAGCCTAGCATCCATCAATCTTTCCCATATCCATGGTGTGGCTGATCAACTTTATACCCCTGTAGTTAGTGCAGACCTGCACATTTTCCTTATTCTTGAAAATTTGTACTAATATACTTCATGAATCCTCAGGTATCTTCTTGCTTTTCAAGATTTTGTTACACATTCTAGTTAAATACTATTGCCATCTCACCGAACATCTCCATTCCTCTACTGGTATATCATCTGTGCCAACTGCTTTTACACTTTTTATTCTCTCCATAGGTACCTCACTTTAGCCTTGTGAATTCCCGGTACTTTGTGATTTACTATTTCCAATTCAACCAACCTACACTATCTCTCAATTTCTAAATTTATAACTTCTTCTTGGTCCTAGCTATGACATAAAAACTGCATCTGGCCCTTCAAGTGGTCCTCCAACTTGCAGAGAAAGCTTGGGAATTGATGGCAGGATTGTCACTCTAGCCACCATAAAAACTTCACACAGCTCCAAAATGACAGACATGTCTCCTTTCTGCTCTCTGTGGGAGTAGCTCTGCTGTAGCTGGCCATAGGAAGGCTGCTCACATTATGAAGGGGATGAGGGAAAACCCTCGGGAACCTCATTCCTGAAAGAATCGAGACCACCTGAGATCCAATGGGGTCAGGCCTGTTGAAAATTGGAGCTGGTGTAGGAGACATTTTATTCACAACTTTGATCAGTGGTTGATGGGTTCTTGTGAGATGACACTCCTCTGGTCATAGGTGACTTTAATCCGAACTCGGGCACTGACAGGGCTGGCTATGAGAGTTGTGTCAGTCCCCATGGGTCTGGCGATTGTGGTGAAAGTGGCTCCATGTTCCTTGACTTTGCAAATGGTAAGGGGATGCGGTTTGCTGTATCCTGGTTCCAGCAACCTGAGCCACATCATTGGACTTGGTATTCCAATACTGGTGGTGCGGTGAAGGAGATCGATTATATCCTCATGGGCAGACGCTGGAGGCTCCTGGAGAACTGTAGGGTCTACAGAAGGGCCCAGTTTGTGAATTCTGAACACAGAGTTGTTGTTTCTACTCTGAATATCCAGTTTAGGTCCAGTAGACTACCACCTGCTAGGAAAATGAGGCTGGACCTGGCCAGATTCCAAGATCAAGCTGTTTATAATGAGTCTGTACACAGTTTGTGTGAGGAACTTGCGGATTTGGGTGCGACTGCCAATCCTAATGTGATGTGGGACACCTTCTGTGACAAGAGTTTCTTTGCTGCTTTTGTCAATTTTCGTAAAGCATTCAACTCAGTTGATCGAGCTGCCCTGTGTGATACTCCCAAAGTTGCTGGATATCATTGCTGGCACATACACTGGTACTGTGAGTGCGTTGCAGAGTGAAGGCAAAACTTCTGTGTTTTCCCCAGTTGATTCTGGGGTTCGTCAGGGGTGTGTTCTTGCTCCTACTCTGTTCAAAGCTTGCATGGACTGGGTATTGGGCAGGGTCGTAGGGTCCAGCAGCTGTGGGGCATTTGTTGGTGAAGAAAGATTCATTGATCTTGACTTTGCAAGCGATGCTGTGATCTTCACTGAGTCGATGATCAGTGCTCTCGAGAGACTGAGCAAGGAGTCTGAGAGTCCAGGCTTGCGAGTATCCTGGATAAAAACCAAGATCCAGGCCTTTAATGACCACTTGGGCACAACCATCAGCAGTGTGTCTGTCTGTGGTGAGAATGTCGACCTCGTCGAGAAATTTACTTACCTCAGCAGTGACATTCATGTCAATGGTGACTGTTCCTATGAAGTCAGTAGACGGATTGGGAGAGCATGGGGGATCATGAGGTTGCTGGAAACGGGTGTGTGGTGCTCCCGATATCTTTGCAAAAAGACAAAGTTCCAAGTGTTTAGAGTCCTGGTGCTTCCTGTTTTGCTATATTGTTGCGAGACATGGACGCTATGCAGTGACCTAAGATGAAGACTGGACTTCTTTGGTACTGTGTCTCTTTGGAGAATCCTTGGGTACTACTGGTTTGACTTTGTGTCAAACAAGCGGTTTCTCAGAGAGTCCTGAATGAGGCACAATGCCTGCATTGTGAGGGAGCATCAGTTATGGCACTACGGCCATGTGGCGTGATTCCCTAAGGGTGATCCGGCTCACAGGATCCTCATTGTTGAGGACCTGAGCAGCTGGACCTGGCCAAAGAGATGCTCATGTATCACCTTGCCCCACGGGGTGGCACTGGACTGCATATCTGCCTGGTGGGTTGCCAACTGAGATCCTGAACTGTTTCATCATGTGGTGCGTGCAGCAATGCACTGTACCAGTGCATACACCCCAGTCTGACCTGACCTGACATGATAAGTTCTTCAAAATACTCCTTCTATATATTCAAAACACTTGGTTGTCAGCAAATTTCCATCTGAATCCTTTATCACCCTAACCTGCAGCACATCCTTCCCTACCCTGTCCCTCTGTCTGGCCTATCAGAACATGTGCTAGGACATAGTCCACCTGTGTATACCTTCCTCCACTCTTATACATCACCCAGTATTTGTCCTTCTTCTTAAAATATGTATTCACCACCACCACTTCCATCCATTTTGCAAAATCAAATACCATCTGCTCATCTTGAGCAAGGCCTTTAACCTGCAATTGCTGAGCGCTTTGAGTAGTGAGAAAAGAGCGCATAGAATTATTATCATTTCTCTCCCTAACACCATACCATACCTTCCCATCACAACCTCATCACCACTTATTCTCTTTGCCTACATGCCCATTAAGGTCTGCTCTGATCAGCACTCTTTCTTCTATGGGTATACTCTCCACCATTTCATCTAACTCACTCCAGAAATCTTCTTTCTCTTCCATCTCACATCCTACTAATGGGGAATATGTGCTGTTGACATTTAATGTTACCCCTTTGATTTCCAACTTTATGCTCATTACTCTGTCAGACATTCTCTTCATCTCCAAAATACTACAAACATACTCTTCCTTTACAATTACTCCTACCCCCTTTCTTTTCACGTCCATGGTAGAACAGTTTGAAACCACCTGAACTTACTCCCTTTCCAAATGGTTTCATGTGCACACAGTATATCTACCTTTCACTGCTCTATCATGTTGGCCAGCTGTCTCCCTTTACCAGTCATAGTGCCAACATTCAAGGCTTCAACTCTAAACTCCACACTTCTTCCCTTCCTCCACTCCTATTGTCTTTGGTCCTATTTTCCTTATTCTCCATCACCTTCTGCTGGACAGCAGCATCCCAGCAATCCCAGGTTACCATTCATTGGTAACCTGGGCCTAGACCAATCTGGAATGGACATTCTGTTTCTCATCTGCATGTCTGATTTGGCACAGGGTTTATGCTGGATGCCCTTTCTAACACAACCCACCCCAATTTACCTGGGCTTGGGGCCGGCACAAAGACCTCACTGGCTTGTGCGAACCTGGTGGCTTTCATGTGGACTCAAATATCTGAATTTTGACTTCCATTATAAAAGCTATTAGGAAAGAGGCATTACTTTACTGATCTGGTTCTTTTTGTTTGAATACTTATTTTCCATTTATTATTACTGTCTGGACCTTCCACTCACCTGTCAGTGCTTCATTATTCTGTATATCGCTCACTCTTTTATCCATGGAGGCTTACAAGATCAGGATAAGTTACAGCTGTTTACATCTACTCCTCTACATCAGTCCTGCTAGAAGTATTTATATCTCTGGATATATTTAATTATAATGTGCTTCTCTCATTCTCCCGTAGCAGCTATGTGACACTTGAGTACAGGTGGAGTGCTACTGTATGTGTCATCCTTTTAGATCTTAAGTGCTCAAAAAACATACTGAAGGTAGGCAGGGGTAGATGATTATTCTACTTAAAAAGTTTATCCATTTTTAAGAGCAGAGATTTACAAATTTCTCTCTTGGTGGCACTACAACGTGGCTAATTATGTGCCATCATTCTCCATTTGGACAGCAGTTTACTTCTTATAAAAGAAAAGATGAGAGTGATGACATGCTCACCTAAAAAGCAACTACTGTATATACTTGCGGATAAGTTCTCCTGCAGATAAGTCGGGACTTGATTTTAGAGTATAATTTCTGGTATTTTATAATGTTGGTCGTATAAGTCGAATGTGGAAAACTCACGCTATTGGTACAAGGGATTATGATATGCTAACACCCACCTGAGAGAGTAACCACGTAGCACATTGCCATTTTTTTTCTATGTGGATGCAGCAATGCGCTGTATCAGCACATACTCCTAACCTCTCTCTCTGTCTCTATTGTGCCTACGTGACCACATGCTAATACCCGAACTATTCCAAAGCAACATTTGCACAGATTTGTGATTTTTGTATCTCACACCCTCATACAACTTTATCGTAAGAGCATCCCTTATCTACAATGGAGTGTTCGATCAGTAGAAAATATGAAGCTAATTTTAAATTAAATGTCGTTGATGTAGTGAAAGAAATTGATAATTGATGCGAGATTGGAAGAGGTAAAAATTAAGTCACATTTTTGAACGAGCATATAAGTCAGGGTCTGATTTTATGATCGATTTTACTGGTTTCAACAACCGACTTATACGTGAGTATATACGGTAATGCAACTGTTACTTATGATGCTCTCATTTGACTGGACTAACATTAAAGTGAATGTTTTACATGACAAATATGAAAAAGTGGCAAAAATATTTGCTATTTCCATCATGTGAGATGTGAAAATAACTTAAATATAAAGAAATAATAAACATTAACAAAAGATCTAGAACATATATTTCTGCTTTACACATGAAACCAAAGCTCCCAAACACTAAATCTGTAACTCTCTTAATTATATTAGTAACCCTTTCTAATTATTAGAGATAGATGGATGTTAGAAACCAAGTCAGACATCAGCATGGAACTTCAAACTATAGCATAATACGAAGGGGGACCCAAAAATAACAAGAATCGTATATTTCTCAGAACATTTCCAAAATTTAATCACCCTCAAAATACTCAACATGAGATGCAATACATTTGTCCCACCGCTTTTCCCATTGTTCAAAACTGTTCTGAAACTCTTGCAAAGTGATAATCTTAGGTGCCTCCATCATTTGCTTCTTGACCTCCTCTACATCCTGAAAATGCTTTCCTTTAAGATCTATCTTCATTCTTGGAAATAAGAAAAAACCGCAGGGTGCAAGGTCCAGGGAGTGGGGATATTGGGGACCATTGTCATCCCGTTTTCGTGAGAAACTGCTGCACACTCAATGCTGTGTGGGCAGGAGTGTTGTTGTAATGCAGAAGCCACTCGCCAATTCGGGTTGATTTCTCCACGCTGTATCACGCAATCGCTTGAGCACTTCAAGGACGCTGCCTGGCCAAATGATTCAGGGGGTCGTCTAGTAGATGCACCTAATGGCAAAACCTCAGAACTAACGCCCCTCCAGCTTCCAGAAAAAAATTCTTGTTATTTTTGGGTCCCCCTTGTATTTGCAACCTGACTTGTGGCAATTAACTGTAAAAAGTAATTTTAATTAAACAGGAAAAACAAAATGTCACCATCTCTTTTATTTATATTCTGTTTTTCAAATGTATACTACACTACACTAGGTTTTTACCTAGTGCCAGAGCCAATCAATTATGAAATCTACTGAATCTTCAGTCCCTGGCAGGCAAACCTTTTTTCAATCTATTTTTAGTTATAATGGCAACATACTAATTTTGTTCACTTTTAGTAATCCAAAGTAATTTGTGTATTCTAATGATTAAACTTTAACATAACATAACATTCTCAAAACAACTTAATCCTGTTAGGGGTCAAGAGGGGCAATGGACTATCCCAGTGGCACTGAGCACACTGGGTGGCTTGAATTGGACTTCAGCCAATTTCTTTTAAAGAAATGTACTTTTTACACGTACTGTACTTTGAGGACATATGTCTCATTTGCATCGCAGTTTTTCTAATACTGTAAGGATACAGAATAGACAAGTTAAATTGATATTCATATTGAGGTGATTATGGTCCCATGCATGTATGAGTTTAAAAGTAAAGGAAATCTGCAGGTTGCAAACAATATTGCAGTACAAAAAAAGTTGGAAGAGGAGCAACAAAAGATAAAGAGTAGCAGATCAGGGTGGAAGCTGAAAGTGACCACCTGTAAAAGTATAAAAGTGACCTACTTAATGCTCAGCTGATTTACATCTGGACTACCTACACTGAGGACATTAGTAAATATGCCAAATTTCCTGTTTTATTCTATCAAGCTGCCAAGTTCTTACACTGACAATCAAATGCCTTACTAGAAAACATGGTTATTGTTAGAACATCTTAAAATGAACCATGGCTGGTTATTACAGAATATCTACTGCCGGCATGCATATGCATAGTGTATGATGCCATATTATTTTGTTGGTTATATAGGGGCACAAAAGCTCTATTAATATTACAAAAAAACCATACACAGTCATTTGTTTCCTTAATCCACTTATCCAGTACACGGTTGAAGGTAAACACATTTTAACATTATGAAAATTACACAGAGAACCCTTTCCATCAATTAATAAGTGACCTTAATTTGGTTTGCCTTTTACCATTTAAACTGTGATTTTATCTCCACACCTCCTTTAGTAATCAAAGAGAGCAATGAAGAAACAATGTGTACAAATACTCTCCGACTATACTGGATTAAGCTGCATATGTAGTATTGATGTTAAGACTATGTTCGCACTACATTATTTTCATTTAAAAAACTGCATCTCTGTCCATGCTTGCATTTTCATATTGTTTATAAAAGTATTTCATGGTAAATGTCCAAACTAAAATTACCAAAAGTGCATAAGACAAAGATGTTCACATACACTGGGCATGCATGCATTGGCAGAAAAATCCTTGAAGGAGTTGCAGCATTGCCAGCCACAGGACTGATCGCAAATCTATAGTGAACAGTAGATGATTTGCTTTTTGCATATGTATGTGGCAATTCAAACTGTACAAAACATAATTTAGATGCATATACAATAGGTAAGCAGAACAACAAGTGCCATGGAAAACAACGTTTCTGTGACTGCTATGCCTGAATAAGGTTTTCTTCTATAAAGGGTGACCAATCAGGGAATTAAATGTTATAATGAGCAGGATCCAATCAGGGAAGGGCCACATAATAAGCACAAACCAATTAAAGTGCATTTAGAGTCTGCTTTTTCAAAGAGCTGCATTTTCACGAGTTCACATTACAACGCTAAGGCTACATTTTCAGAAGTATGCAGCTCTGAAGAGTGTTAAAGTTTGTTTTTGAGGGTTGAAAATGGCTGGGTAGAGTAATGATTGTGTTTTTAAATGAAAACATAGTAGTGCAGATGAGTTCTATGACCCCAAATCAGAAAAGGTTGGATGTATATTAAGAAATGAAATAAAGTTGACCAACAACAACAACAATATGTATTTATATAGTGCATTTTCATACAAGTGATGTAGCTCAAAGTGCCATACATGAAATATCTTGGGCTGATACTGTCTGCAATGAAATAAAAGTTAAACTGAATTTAAGAATCACTGCATTTTTTTTTTATTTGCATTTTCCATACTGTTCCAACCTTGTCTGATTTGGGGTTGTATGTCTCCTTAGAGGTATAAGAAATTGATGTTGAAAGATAACAAAGAAGCTTCAAATACCATTGATTGTCATTTTTTTTTTTTTAAATTTTCTACCACATTATAACAATAATAATAATAGTTAATTACAATTTATATAGCGATTTTTAATCATACTCAAATCTCTATAAAAAGACAGCCACCATCTACCTGGATGATGTGATGGCAGCCATTCTTGTGCCAGTACGCGTACCACACATTAACTATTTGGTATTGAAAGGGTTTTGCAGTTTTATTCCATTTTGACTTTAAGATGATGTAAACATAATAACAAAAAATAAACTCATAATAAAAAATGGAAAATCAAAGTAACAGCACTTTCAGTATACTAATCTTTAAAAATGTGAGGAAAAACAAACTTTATTTTTATAGCTTGTGTGCTGAAAACATTTTTAGGGGAAATGTGATGAAGTGCTTTTTGGTTTTGTTGTAAATGAGATCATAAGCGATTAGTTAGGGAATATTTTTGTGAAGAGAGCTTTCTTACAATAAAATACTCATCACCAGAAACAAGCAAAAAAATCAAGTGCAACTTGTCAGTTTTAGTCAAAGCTTCATCTAAGGTTCAAGCAGTTGCCTTGGAAGGTGGTAAACTGAAGGAGAACAAAATACAAAGTCGATACTTAAAGCAAACAAATTGGGCAAGAAAATGTTATTGAGTAAATTCAACATTAAACTACAAAAGGCAGGTAAAGAATCAACAATCCAGATGAATCCAAAAAAGATCAAATGGCAGTAAAGAAATCAAAATAACAATGAGGTTAAACAGCAGGCTGTTTTTTAAATCCTGGAAGATGTCACAAATTGGGGTATACAGTAGCTAATCTTTCAATAAGACACAGAAGACAGGAAAGGACATTGTAATTCAGGGCAAATGTGTGGACTCTTAACCAGAGAAGGTAAAATGCTGTTGTGTGAAAAAATTATACAGAAAATTCTATTTTTTCAAAGTATCTCACAACTGCTTGGTTCAAATCAACACTCATCACTTACCCACTTGGGCATCTTGCCCCCAGTTGGATCATGATGATGATACTGTAGGACGACTACTGTTGCTATAACAGAGAGGCCCACTATGATCATCGTACTGGCAAAGTACTGACCTGCAGGACACAGAAATGTAAGCATTATCATCAGTTTAGTAAATCAATCAATTAATAAACAAATATGGAGGCAGACTGTATGGAATGTCATTTGAGCCAAAATTAAATGAAATAAAAACTGCAATAACTAAATGTAAAGTGATTACAGCACTGATTCAAAGTAAAACAATGATATTGCACTTCATAATATTTAGATGACTGTTATTTAATTATGCATTTTTTCACAATTTATTGACTGATATATTTATATATATAATTTAGGGGGTTCGCCCCCTGCTTGCTTCACTTGCCAACCCCCTCCGGCCTGCGCTACACACCAGACACTTTGCATCTCTGCCACTTGTGTTATGAAGAGGGGGGCTGAACGCACCCCAAGGAGATGCGGTTGCTCCTCTGAAACCCCCTCTTAAATGGTGATACAATGGGAAACAATTTTTTTTTACCTCCTCTTTGCTTGATCAGCTGCTGGCTTGTTGCTGCTGCCGTGCCACATGATGTGCATCTCGCGTGGTGCTTCAAACATTTAAAAGCCTGTACAGCAGCTGTCCTACTTCTTGTCTTTTATTTCTGGCCCCGGGCATGGTTAAATCTCTTGGCACAAATTCTTGTTTCACGGGACGTGAGTTCTTGATATTTTTTAGTTTATAATTTAAAAACAGAATAAGAATGTGAAATTCTAACAACATCACATTAAAGTTCAATAAATTCTGAAAAGAATGATACCAAACATATATATGTAGGTTTTAAAATAAGCCCGATTTAAAGCGTGACAAAAAAGTGACAAAAAAGCATCACATCATTGCACTTTTAGGCTTAGGATTTTATATATATATATAGAGTAAATGTATCAATTGCTGTACTCTTTCATGTGGTTCATTTCATAATTGCTATCTTGCCAGCTTATGCCAGCATCACTTGGCACAAGGCAGTTAGTAGTCCTGAATGGAGTGCCAGTCATATTCATGCACACCCCTACACTCATGCATACATTTAGAATCAAACATGTACATCTTTGGGATGTGGGAGCAAATTCTGACTACCTGGAGGAAAGGCCACCCAGACACGGAGAGAACATGCAAACTTAATGGCATGGGATTTAAATCAAGGATTCTAGAGCTTTGAGGCAGTGGTGCTAACCACAGCACAACCATGCCATGCCACAAATGTTATTACGTTACCCCAAAGGAATAAGAATGATAGTGTGGCTACTGACAATTAAGTAAATAACAGGAAAAGCCATCAGCCATTAGCAAGAATGTCAAATAATAATAAAATGTTTTTGACAGTAGAATTTGTTAAAATGATGATGTTAACAAACTGATTTCACAAGCTGTGTGAAATACTAAGAAAAAAGAAATGGAGTTAGCAGACAGATTTACAGTGCAGTTCAGATTTACAGTCATTTTAAGTACATCTGCAGGAAAGGTTTCATTCTTTATAGTTTTTAAAATATTTTTAATATTCTTTCTTTTATAACATTTAGATTTGTTCATGATAAAAATGACCACCATATCAGGCCATTTGCTAATCTCATGTGTCATATCTGAGAAGTTCAATGGACATAGAAGAACATAGACTTTCTCATGATCTAAATAAAAAGCTTGAATCTATGTGTTATATTAACTTATGTTTATTCATTTTTTCTGGATGTTACACATTTTTCCTCAATACTGGATAATTTTTTATTATGAACTGGAAGTAATAAGCATAAGTTTAATATGCCAATGTGCTCTGTGCAAATATATCTTATAAATCTACCTTTTTCTACTCACATGCACAGTTGACACAGAGCCAGCTTTAGCACAGGGGTTCACCATATAGAACTGCTAGGCAAGCATTATAATATAAGACAAGACGGATAGAGACAACTGGGAAACGGGCAGTCAGACTGAGGGACTGTTGTATAATATTTTTGTCTGTCAAAATCAGCATGAAACTGTGTTTTCTTTTGCCTTGTTTGGAATTACATGATTCACCTACTGTAAAGCCTTGGAGCATTGCCCGGCACACCTTTGAAGTCGACGGACGGATGGGAGATAACGTCATCCGACCCTGAAAATCCTTCCACTGCAATGGCGAAAATGGCAGACTCTGAACATCGGGCCCCCACTCCCGAACTGGGTTCTTACCATTGGCTTCCTTCGTCTGTTATACAGCGTAAGCTGTCATTAAACAAAGCTAAGTTATTTCTCCTATGTGATTTCTTACTGCCGTATCACTAAGGGAGGGGTATCACCTTTTTATATTATATCTATATAGATTCAGATTATGTAACACGCCGTAATTACAAAAGAACTCATTCCGAGGGAGCTAACGCCCCTTTCTGTTCTGTTTATTGACTATTTTGTAGTATTGTATTGTGTAGAGTATGTATTTATTTCTTCTTTTTCTTTTGTCCCATGTTTTTTGTATATTGAGTCCAAGGGGGGTGGGGCCCTCAATGCTGCAGCTGAGGCAATGCCCTCAGCTTTATTTTAGTACCAAAAGATTTCAGTACCACTGCTAAGGCACTGGCTATTTTCACTTTTGTTGATTGTCCACCATCTTTGAGTTCTTTGTAAGTTCTCATGTCTTTATTTGTCCGGTTTGGGATTATTTAGCACTCATTGATATTTGGATTGTGGATTAGTTTAATTAGACTAAGTGTTGTCTCTTGTAGAAATTTTTTTGCAATCTTTTGATTGAATTTTGTGTTAATTAAATATTTAATTAGAAAAGAAAATAATTTCATCACTTGGGTTATGGGGTTTTAAAGATTCATTCTCCCTTTACAAAAATATAATCTTTTGGTTCATTTTTGCCAGTTTGGCAGTTGGTCTTTTTTGTGCTATCTTATTGTAGCCTCAAGGGCTTCATAGAAGCCAGAAAAATCATAATTCTATCGGGGGTAATATAAAGAATAAGAAAAAAGCATGAGAAAGTCCAGGTTGACTGGTGCTACAAGTACAGTGGAACCTTGCATTGCGAGTAACTTGGTCTGCGAGTGTTTTGCAAGACGAGCTGAAATTTATAATAAATTTTGACTTGATAAACGAGCGAGGTCTTGCAATGCGAGTAGTTCGTACTTTGTCTGCCAAGCGTCACGTGATCACAAATGAGCTGATGGTTCTTCTTTCTCTCTCTCTCGCTGCAGGATTGTGGGTAATCGTCTCCCATTCTTGGGCTCAGTCGGCATGCCTCACTCATATAGTCAACATCTGTACGAGCGTATACTGTTTACTATAGCATTGTGACCACATGTGTGTGTTGTAACATGTGAGTCCCTGTCTTGCACCACAAAACATGAAGCTGAGTCTCAACACTTTAGCAACACCAGCTTTATTCAGCTTGAAACAGGAACAGCATGGTTATTTATTGTAGCGGGAGCTGCCACTCTCCTATACACAGACACAGCAATCAGGCAGGGCCAAGTAATACTGCGCCCTGCATTTATAATTTTCCTTGTATCACCCATCAACGTCAGGTGCTTATAGCATGTCTGCGATCTTTTCAGTTTCGCTTTTATGGTAAACTGCTACAGTGCTGGGAGCCTGTGGTTGCTTCGGGACGTTCTTCCGCGTGTTGTCCCGTTGGGTGGAATCCCAAAAGAGTTCAGAAACAAATTAACCTGCACTTTACCTTTGAAAAGAATGAAGTGCAGGTTAATTTGTTTTAAGTATTTTTACTTAATATTTTGTATGAATCATTTTTATATGAATAGTTTTGTGTTGTGGAACGAATCATCTGAGTTTTCATTATTTCTTATGGGGAAATTTGTTTTGATATACGAGTGCTTTGGATTACAAGCACATTTCTGGAACGAGTTATGCTCGCAATCCAAGGTTCCACTGTATATGTAACCTCATTGAGGGAAGTAGGTGATCTGATTTGGTTTAAAAGCATCTCCATTCCAAAGTTCAACTGAGTGTGAGGTCAGAAGCAGAGTTGCCTCAGGGAGTGGGAGCTGAAGTGGCTAAATACGTAGAAAGACGGAGAGAGAGTTAGGGAGAGAGAGGGTTAGTAGAAGGGTTGGGTGCTTGATCACTGTAGTTTGAGTTAGAAAACTAAGAAAAGCACAGCATCCAGTGGTGATACATAAGTAACCTTGATGTTTGTCTCCAGTGGAAATCTTTTCAAACTGTCAACAAGAATTTCTACACTACAGTACAGGGACATGAGATCACTAGGCAATATAGAGGCTGTTAGCTTAGGTTGTACCCTAGGGAATCAATAGACGATGCCCTAAAGAATAATTCATCAGGTGTCTGACAACAAAACTTCATTAGAAAATGTAAAGGCAGGCCACAAGATAGACATAGGCTATTAAGGCCAACAGAAGATCTGGAAGTAAGGAAAATGTATTGTCAACCTGGCAAGGAATCAAAACTATTCATCAGGGTGGCAGCTGTAACTCAATAATTCTTGAACAGGAAAATGTCCACTGTCTTGCTAATTTTGACAGTAGGCAAGTGAGACTTGGTCATTTTAAGGATACACCGGACTTTCCTAGAGACTGAAACATTTGGTTTATGTATTGGGGTGTGGAGCATTAGGGGGAGACAGTAGGTGAAAGGAAAAATGATTTGTAAGATTTTGGGTGGATGTAATGAGGAAATCAGCCCACCTGATAGATACGAAGAAAGACCTGTGTGCAAAGGCCCTATGCGGCACCAAGATTTGAGTTGTTTTTGCACTTCTTTTCACTCTTTGACTTCTCCTAGTTTTTCCACCTTGTCTATGTTTGAGGAAAATAATAAACTTTTGTGATTGGTCATGGTGATCTTGGCATTATTCTGGTGATTGTCTGCTTGTTCGGAAAATCTATTAAATCTCTAAAAATAATTAAATTATGACTGTTAATGTACACTATTTACAGTTTTTATTTTATTCACCGAAATCTCCAACAAGGAAAGGCATGGTTTTCAGTTTGTAGCTGCTGGTGAGTAAGGCAGGATCAAGCATGGGTCAAACGCGTGCCGAAAGAAATCTCTCAGTCCAATAGTTCGTTTTAAAAGGTTTAGTGAAAATTCAAAACATACAGTCTACACAGAAATAAAGAAAAAAGGTTGTTACACATGTAGAATAAAAAACAAAACAAATTGGAAAAAAGTGTCTCTTCTCTAAACGTAAGATTTTCTTGTCAAACGTCAGTTGTTACTACACTTAAAGATGCTTTACTTTGCGTTCAGTACGCTCTAAACGTATGGCACTGCACTTTCAATAGAGCACATTGCGTTACATACTACAGGGCACATTAAGGCACAGTTTAAAACCGTGTGCCCTCCATGTCTTACTAACTGAGACTAATCTATAGTCAGAGAGACAAGAAATAGTTAGAATTCAATTCAATTCAGCTTGTGGGGGTTATAAGAACCTCCCATAGACTAGATAGATAGATAGATAGATAGATAGATAGATAGATAGATAGATAGATAGATAGATAGATAGATAGATAGATAGATAGATAGATAGATAGATAGATACTTTATTATGTACTAATATATAGACAAATATTTAATATAATTTCAATAACTAGCAAATGTCAAAATACATTACTATTCTGTCAGCAAACTGGCAGGTAAACTCTTTGAGCATGACTGAAAGATGCATGTAGGAAAAACAAAAAAAGGTTCACAAACAAAAGGAAACCAAAGCCAATATGACAGACAAAATTTGACATTGAGGGAACAGGGAAGAAGTCAAAACCAAAAAGTAATATGAGAGTAGCGGTTGCTCAAGGCCTTTTGAAAGTTTTGGAATCTGCAGATCGGATAAGGAAATGAATTCCTAGCCATTCTCTTATCCCATTGCATCGCTTAAGCATAGGTCGCAACCTTAGAGGCCATGCTCCTAGAAATGTGGGGAAGTGCATGATGGGATTTGAAAATGGCGGTGAATGAGGACCTAAAATGGTGTCCAAGACATTGCAAAATAAAACACAAAATCTAAACCAATTTCTATTAATAAAAGGAACTGAATCCTTAACCTCAAAAATCTCCAATACAAGTACAAAATTATACTAAATCATCAGTATAAAAGCAAATCATGAAAATTACATTTTATCTTGAATTTAAGAGTCACCTGACAGAAAGTGCTGCTACCTTTGTACCAACCTACCTTGTAACATCTGGGTATTTTAAATAAACTCTACACAAGACCACTTCCCCACCAGCAAATGTTAATATTTATAAAAATGCTTTTGCATTTAGTACAGAACCTAAAATTTGGATTTTGTTTGCTTCTTGAAGGGCAAGAAAGAATGTAGATTGACAAACATAACAATGGCAGGCAGAGTGATTGAAAGAACTACAAGATATTAAAGGGCCTCACTCACCTATAAGAGGGATGGAGTCAGAGGTTGCTGGCATTATTTCAGCTACAAGCAGCATAAAGACAGTGAGAGACAGAAGCACTGTGATGCCTGAGAAGCAAAGGAGACAAGGAAAAAAATAACATGAATAAAAGAAAAGGAAGCAGTTAGTCAAGCTCCCGCATGCAGGCAGATTTTCATAGCATCTGTAATGGACTTCTTTGCCCTGGCAGATGCCTTGGTTGTCTACCCACCAGTTTTCCTGTGCACTAACAGTTCACATCTTGAACTGTAAATGGCATATTTCTGGTTCACTGAACTTTGCAGATGTTTCTGGACTAATCTGTCTGAACTGTGACAGATTCACGACACAGTTACAAATGGAGCTCTACCACGGCTCTTAAAAACTGAGCACAGCAACCAGGCTTGTAATTAAACTTGTGCTTTATACCGCATCAGCATTAATTAACTGTCCGAGAGCATATATCTTAATTCTCATTTCACACTTATATGCAAATGTTGGGAAGACAATCTCTCACAGGGATGTATGAAAGCACAGAGCACTGTAAGTTAGCTGCCAGTGGGTCAGCAGGCACTGAAGGTGGAGGGATGTGGGCGGCCAGATTCCCTGCCATTTGTCATCTCTGTTTCTTACCAGACCTGAGTCAGCGGCTTGCAGATTCACTGCAATGACTTCCAGTATCTATATTCTTTAAACACCATTTTCGTTTTGCTGAGGTTGGCAGGCCTGTCAAACCTTTTTTAATCATGAAATACACCAGCTAACTGGCTCTAAAAGCAGCAAAGGCTATGATACACACGAGGGCGAGTGGAACTGAAATGTCATAAATGCAACAGGCCAGAAAATCTGTTAGGGACACAATAGAAAATTAATTAACAAGGAAACCTTCAGCTGGAGACACACTCCAAAACTCCTGAGAGACTTAACTTCAACTGACTACTGACATGCACAAGATGTGTCACTTTAAGATTTCATGTATAAGTACTTTACAATTCATACAAAAAAGAGGTCTCTGATGGAAATGTCGAATATAAGTAGAAACATGCAAGCCAGTTGGAGTCTGAGTTGGTAAAAAATTACTGTAAATGAAAAAAACAAACTGAAAGATAATGTTTTAATATTTTAAATGTATGTAATTAATTGTGCATCCACAAATGACATTATATTAAATATATAATATTAACAATTCAAGAAATAGATGTGAAATCCTTGTCAGTTTAATTTATAATACAAATTTGTAGTCTGCAAACAGCCATGCAGGAATCTAACACAACATATAATTACTCATAAAATGAAACTACTTACTACTTAATGACAATTTGAAGTCATTGCACAATAACTGGCCAAATTCTGTGTTTTGAATACTGTCCTATATTATTTAAAGCTTATATATAAACGTCTACGTGTGGAAGTGTGTGTGCCTGTCTGTCCAGCTCAGAAGTGTGAGGCTACAGTATGACGTTCAAAGAAAGTGACTCTGTTGCCAAAGTCTCTGACGTCACATGTGATGAAGACCATGGAGCGGCTGCTGCTTCACCACCTGAGGCCACAGGTCCACCACGCCCTCAACCCTCTGCAGTTTGCATACCAGGAAAAGGTGGGAGTGGAGGATGCCATCATCTACATGCTACACCGATCCCTCTCCCACTTGGACAGAGGCAGTGGTGCTGTAAGAATTATGTTTCTGGACTTTTCTAGTGCCTTCAACACCATCCAACCTCTGCTCCTTAGGGACAAGCTGACAGAGATGGGAGTAGATTCATACCAGGTGGCATGGATCGTGGACTATCTTACAAACAGACCTCAGTATGTGTGTCTCGGGAACTGCAGGTCTGACATTGTGGTCAGCAACACAGGAGCGCCACAAAGGACTGTACTTTCTCCAGTCCTGTTCAGCCTATATACATCGGACTTCCAATACAACTTGGAGTCCTGCCACGTGCAAAAGTTCGCTGACAACGCTGCTGTTGTGGGCTGCATCAGGAGTGGGCAGGAGGAGGAGTAATGAACCTAATCAAGGACTTTGTTAAATGGTGCGACTCAAACCACCTACACCTGAACACCAGCAAAACCAGGGAGCTGGTGGTGGATTTTAGGAGACCCAGGCCCATCCTGGACCCCGTGATCATCAGAGGGGACTGTGTGCAGAGGGTGCAGACCTATAAATACCTGGGAGTGCAGCTGGATGATAAATTGGACTGGACTGCCAATACTGATGCTCTGTGCAAGAGAGAATAGAGCCGACTATACAGTACTTCCTTAGAAGGCTGTCGTCCTTCAACATCTGCAATAAGATGCTGCAGATGTTCTATCAGACGG
The DNA here is from genome assembly GCF_900747795.2 of Erpetoichthys calabaricus. Taxonomy (NCBI): domain Eukaryota; kingdom Metazoa; phylum Chordata; class Cladistia; order Polypteriformes; family Polypteridae; genus Erpetoichthys; species Erpetoichthys calabaricus. The sequence goes on from NC_041395.2 coordinate 88,075,365, forward strand.
TTGTGGCGAGCGCCCTCTTCTATGTGGTGGTGTGCTGGGGAGGCAGCATAAAGAAGAAGGACACCTCACGCCTGAACAAACTGGTGAGGAAGGCAGGCTCTGTTGTAGGCATGGAGCTGGACAGTTTGACATCTGTGGCAGAGCAACGGGCGCTGAGCAGGCTCCTATCAATCATGGAGAATCCGCTGCATCCACTGAACAGTATCATCTCCAGACAGAGGAGCAGCTTCACTGACAGACTGAGGAGATCGTTCCTCCCCCAAACTATGCGACTCTTTAATTCCACCTGGGGGGGTAAATGTTAACATTATTCAAAGTTATTGTCTGTTATACCTGCATTTTTATCACTCTTTAATTTAATATTGTTTTTTATCAATATGCTGCTGCTGGAGTATGTGAATTTCCCCTTGGGATTAATAAAGTATCTATCTATCTATCTATCTATCTATCTATCTATCTATCTATCTATCTATCTATCTATCTATCTATCTATCTATCTATCTATCTATCTATCTATCTATCTATCTATCTAAAGTCATACCGCTGAGAAAAGACAAACTCGCTTAACCGCTAATACACAAGCGAGGCGAGCACGCCAGCAAAACGAAACAACCAAGAAAAGAGAACCTTGCTTAGCCACTAATGCACAACCGATGTGATTGATTGATTGAAGAGCCAGAATCCATGGTTTGTAGGAGTCCGGGCTTTTTACAGCATGGGCCTACACAGCTAGTAAATATATAAAAAGGAAAAAATGCTTAAATAGTCACCATACTTGCTCAGAATGAGTGTAAAGCAACCAAACTTATTCTAAAAGTGGTGAATTTATTAAAAGATAAATTCAAAGAGGAGATCAACAAAGTGAATATTAAGACACCAAAGTAAGCAGAAGGAAAGAAAACTGTTGCTTCCTCTTTCTTGAACCTTTACTAGACTACTTGTCTACCACAAAATAGTGTAAAGAACTTCCTGTTTTTAACCCTTGTTTGTCAATCTCTCTCCTGGCATCTCTTGATCGTGTCAGTGAACCTATGCCCTAACTCACCGGCAGTCTCTATAATTGATATTCCTTTGGAATGATATGTTTTAGCCAGGGCTTATTCTCAGATTTAGGTGTATTTTCTGTTTTATTGTTGATTTTGAATGATTGTTTTTCATGTTTTGATGTAATTTCTTTAAGGTTTGCGTATTTGGTATTAGTGTACTATGTCTTTAAATGATCTGCCATTTCTTGTGTTTTGTGTGCTAAACCCCAGGAGGCAGGGCCACCTTGGAATTACTGCTACTGGGTTCTCCCTCTGTTTTTACTTTAAGGTCACAGAGAGGGTCCTAACAATTGATACTTGAGTGTTGTTTGTAGATTTTTGTAAGTATTGCTTTTCTGTTTAAAGATTACTTTTTATGGATTTATGTATTAGGACTCCTTCACGTTGAATTAGCTTTTTTTAGGAAAATCCTATTTTTCTTTTTACACTTTTTCATGTTTATTTAAATAAATTCTTGATTTACATGTCTCAGAGTCAGATATTTTACGATCCCTCTCTGTTGTAAGGCATTTTTGTGCATTTTAAACTTTTAAACCAAGTCCCGCCTGCATGTGGTGACTGAGGGCTGGCTGCCTGAAGTAAGGTTACATCTGGGCTGGCCTGTAAAGGTCTTTACTTACTTTGAGGGACTATTAAGAGGCATTACACCCCTTTTCATCATGTTTGTACACAACACTAAAGCAGCTTTAAACAACCCATGGAGGTAAGTCCTACTAAAATACTACAATCAGTTTTGGAGTTAAGAGCTGCTTTGGTTTCCCTATAACCACAAACACTCCAGATACCAATAAGGAGCTAGGCTGCTCAGAAACTGTCTCAGTAATTCATTTCCTTCCATGGACAGCACAATCCTAATATGTTTGTACATGGGGCCAGGTATCCTTAGTAGAATGATAGGAAATTATTAGTCTTCTCTCAGTCCTTTTGGGGGTCACTGTTATAAGGGAAACTAGACCACATCTTGACCAGCTAGATGGCCAATACTGCAGATAGCTTTTTTGGAAGGTCTTGTAACCTTGTCTTATACATTGTACCCTGCACCTTTGACTAGCACAGTCAAACACCTACATAGATCTCAACATCCACAAGCAGAACATCAACCTACAGTTTCATATGTCACCTTAAAAATACAATTATCAAAAAATCAATAAGCAACAAAAATTCAGCTTTGGTCAAAGAAATCCATCAGGAATTTTCTGCACAAGGTAAAATGCTGTAATGACAAGTAAACATTAAAACTGAAGAAATGTATTTTAATACTTAATAGTCTCCCATTGAATCTTTTATTACTGATTCTCCCAGGCATGTAGTTGGTATTTTAAAATGCACACATATTGACTCACAACACAAATAATGCAATGCACAGTCAGTAAAAGATTCACAAAACATCAGAATCTGAGGAATTAATTTACAAGTATTATTAGACTCTTGATATATTCTTTAGTCAAAAGAAGAATGTATTATATATAGCTGAATATGAGATTCAAAGTCACCACCAAGGACAAATTAGCAAATAATGAATTTAAATAAAGGGTAAGAAATTCAATGAAAATCAGACAAAAGACGGCAAAACACACTTCAGTTCCAGTGTCACAGTTTTCCAAGAGACATTGAGCAACAGAACACATAACTGCAGAATGAAAATTCTCATCTAATGGGAGAAGTTACTTGTTTAATGAAAGTTGCCAATAACAACTCAATAACTTTTTCAGTGAGCTAAGGAGAACAAGAAGCATTGGATAACAGAAAAATATTTACTAGGATTATGAGGAAATGTTATTTCAGGACATAAAGGTATAAGCAAACATTGGAGAAGTTATCACTCTGTGTAAGTGGCAATAAAAACAGGAAACATTATAGAAATGTTTAAAAGATGAATAAGTAGGTGAAATGTCAATTATATGGAATCTGGCAAATGTTAAATTTCACCCAAATGTTAGAAATACACTCCCAGATCTTTTAGATATCACCACCCTGGACTGGCCCCCTAAAACTGTAGTCATGATTAAAAAAGCACAAGAGCGCCTTCACATATGGATGGACCTGTGACAAGAGTCAAAGAAAGGATTTGCACTGGCAACATCAATGTATGACTTGTAACAGTCACAAAAGAAAGAGTCGCACTGCTAGTCAGTAACTTTTACACAGTACATTCTAAGATATGGCTTAACATTCATTAATGTAATTAATCGATTCCAAAAAAAGCAATATGGTGTCTTGTGCCCTCAGTTCAGACCAAAATGTGTTAACGTCTACAGCCACAGCCCTCGCCAAACAGTTCCAGAACAGTTTTTACCCCTAAAGGGTAAGTTGTGAATATTTGTCTGGTTGCTACCATTTAGCGCAGTGAGAGTCAAAAATTGCAGTAATTATTTTAAAAGAGAATTCCTGAAAGAGTTAGTAATAAATTTGACTTTTTAATTTATAAAAACAGTGGCCTGCGATGGACTGGTGGCTCCGCCTGGGCTGGTTCTGACTTAGTGTTCCTGTGAACATGAATTGGACAAACAGGGTACAGATAAAAATAATTTTACATTTCTCATGTCGGTAGGCAGTAAATTAAATGAGTACCAAGGATATTTCTAAGGTGTAAGAATTGATCAGAGAATAGATTCCTGATATATTTAACACTGCATTTTATTTAATACAGGCTGTAAAAAATGTAATTTGGTCCGCAACATGATGCGCTCCATATTTGCATCACAGGTACAGCATACTGGTGAAAATTATTCAAAATATATGCAAGATGCAATCCCATTGAAAATTATTTTACACATTTTAGTCTGCTTTAAAGCAAATCTGTTTTAAAAAAAGATTATCTTTATATTACTAAAAATGTAAGATATATGCACTTACATTTTTTTGTCCTAAATTGGAACATTTAATTAATGAATCGATTCATCTGTAACTATGTGAATTTTGTTTTAATTCTTTCACTCATGGTTTGTTTCATTTAAGATGTTAAAAAATTGGAGAAGAAGAAGTAGAACCCATACCTTCCATCATACACCTGAAATGGTCTTGGGACAAGCTAGTACCCCTCAACCCATAAATAGAAAGGTTCAGAGTTAAAAAATCAAAGTAGGAAATCTAGTTTAAAGAAACAGAACACAACTACCTGCCACAAACTAAATTTCCCTGATGTGACTACTACTTTTGAGTATTTCAAACTTTAAAAGCTCAAAGCTTAACCTTTGGGTAGAATTCAAAATTCCAAAAAAAGACTTTCTTTTAAAGTCCTACAGGAAGAGTACAGAATAAGCAATATACAAAATATACACTTTCCATGATGATAGATTTTTTGAGTCTAAGCCAATTTTTTGGTAAGCCATGGAATCCAAAGCAGCCAAATATTTGTGCTAATTCTCCAGCTACGCCAGTTTGTGCACAAACTTCTGCAGGCAGAGGTCCATAATGAGTTCCTCCAAGTAGTGATGTTCATGTTGTGAGATGGTAGGACATGGAGATGAATCACATGTCATATCACAAAGCATCTCTTATCTTTGTTGATGTCATTGATGTCCTCACAGGTGGCGCAGTGGTAGTGCTGCTGCTTTGCAGTAAGGAGACTGTGGAAGATTGTGGGTTCGCTTCCCGGTTCCTCCCTGTGTGGATAGCGCTTTGAGTATTGAGAAAAGCGCTATATAAATGTAATGAATTATTGCAGTTGGTTGGCAATTGCTTAAAATCAGACAAAACAGATTATTTTTCTCATGGAGACCGGAGCTAAATGCAGTCCTGCAATTATTCTTTCTCCATAATCAGACTCAAGAAATATTGCTCTTAGATGAATCAACTAGAAATTCCATGGCTGATATCTACATTTACCTTAGCTATATCAGCATTCTGCACCCTCTCACATACTTTCTACAAAGAATGATCCCAATCCTGCCACCTACCGTTCAGACCAATAAATCTCTTATGTCGCCACATGCATTGTTTTTCCCAACACCTATAGCACCCAGTCCACAAGCCATGTACACACCTCTTCCACGCCTCCTTCTATCCCTTTGCCTCCAGCCATCACCTTGATATTTCTTGACTTTGAGGTCTTTCATTTTCAAAATAGCTTTCCATTCCAGTACAGTATTTTCTCTCTCAATTATACTTCACTTTTTTGCAATCAAAGTAAGAACACAAGCATTAACGGGCTCCTGTGTCAGTCCTTTACACACTTTTCTGGTCACCAAATCCATCACTAAGTCAAAAAGCAAATAACTTAGAACAGCTCTCTTGTGCAACCACATCTTCTCCTCTATTTGTTCACTATCCCCATCTGCCGTTCTGACCATTGTTTCTGCTTTCTCATACATCGGCCATGTACATTACTTCATCCACACCTAACTTTGGCAATGCCTGCTTGCTTAGCTGTCATGGCATACATCATATAACTTCTATATACATTCAGTTATTGTACAGTACAGGTTCTTCCTCTTCACTACAGTTTTTTCCTGCATTTAACTGACAACAAAGATTACATCTGTTGTTCAATTCTAAGGCATGAATCCAAGCTCAAACTCTGATATGCTAACTTTCACTTGATGCCTTGTTCTTTTCTTGAACACTCACTCAGTCACCTTCTGCTCTGATTTGACCCAAAGGAACACACAGGACACAGCACCATTTCAGAAATCCACTATTCTCACAAAATCATGTTGCAGAGGTCAATTCCAGGTTCTTCCACTACCTTGCACTTTTCCAACACTACTCCAGTTGGACCTGCTGCTTCACCCCATCTTCATGGTCTTCCATGTTTTTGAGATCTCCACTTTGTAAACTTACAGGTCGGTCCTTCTGTTTTCTCCTAGTGATCATCACTATCCTATTCCTTCTCCTCATTCAGCAGTTCCTCTGTGTACTTCTTCCAGGTGTCCTAAATTCCACTGCTATAGTCACAATATTTCCTTCAGCATTTTTAAGCAATTCACACCTGCTACATTCTGTGTTTCTTTTGTGACCTGCCTGGCCATCCTGAACACATTCTCATTCCTTCCTCATTCTGCAGCTCACTTGCAAACTCCTGTCTCATAGCTTCTTTTGCTCTCCTAATTGCTTTTCTAGTATTTTGCTTGTATGCACTTACTCTTCTTCTTCTCTAACTAAAAGATATCCTTCCAACAAAAACATCTCGGCCTGAACAGAATCAGGTTAAGGAAAAGTTTTATGCAAGTTTAAAAAGTATTTCTTTACACAAAAAAATGGAAAAACATACACAGAAAAAAATCACCAACTTTTTTTTTAGAAATTCTTGGTGAATTGGACTTGATAAGAAACAACAGATGTACCTGTTTTTATGGAAACCTTCTTCATATTATTCATAGATATTTAGAATGGGTTATTATTAAATTGTAACTTGTTTAATTGTGCTAATTATTGTCACTTGATTAGTTGTACAATTGGGCAAGTGAAGTACACAGTGAATTTGTTTGAAGTGTTTTGCCCAATTTTGCAATGGCCCCCTTTTTTAACTTATAGCAGCATAGTAAATAAAACTATTCACCAGCTGAAAGACAGCAAGACAACCCAAGGGAAAATTAAAATAGGAGGATAAGAGAGAGTCACAGGTTCCCCACAAAATCATTCACTTCTCTCCCCTACTTTCCAAATGTTGTACTTACCCAGTGATATTTTCTCTCCAGAGTCAGCTGGTAGTAAGAATACCAGAAGCGTCATGGAGGACAGGAGAACGCAGGGTATCAGCAGGTTAAGTGCATAATACAGAGTGCGTCGACGAATTGTAATATAGAAGGTTACGTCTGGATAGGGCTCCTTGCAACAGTCATAGAAGATTTCACTGCGGCTACCAGGAACTCCTGTAAATAATTATATGAGACACTGTTCAGAGATTTATGGGAGCTTTTTATAATTAACTCTGTAAAAGTCTCAAGGGAATTGAATGAGCAGCTTCTGCTCGGTATATGGATAACAAAGCCAAAAAAACAAAGAAAACTCTGTGCAGTGTCAATGTCAATCTGCAGAATATAAACAGAGCACAGCAAATAAGCATGGCTTCTCATTGAAGGCTAATATCATTTTGGATGGTGCACAACTTATATAGCATCTTAATGACATTTTCAATTTATGCATTTTCTTCCATTTAAGTTTTGATACCATCATATTAATTTTAATTACATCATGTAGGTTCAAGAATTTTTATTTGTCACATGCAAAGTCACACAGGAGTATAAGATGCAGTGACACGTATCTGTCCATGTTCCAATAAACACTGCCAATGAGATAGAGTTGGATTCAGAAATATCATTCAAATGAATTTGTTCAAAGAAATACAAAATTCAAAATTAATTTGAACAGATGTTACAAAGACAGATAAATGAAATGAAAGACTACATGAAAGAAGTTTGGCAATTAAATGTCTCTAGTTACAGTAACAGAAATATATCAAAGGGACAAATAAACCCATTTCAGATCGCTGCATCCTTCCAAGTCTATCAACACAAAGAAACTCAAAATGTTCCACAAAAAACATGCATTTAAAGTCATGGTATTTAAAAAGGAAAAAGAGATCAATTCACAGAAACTTGAAAAGAGATGGAAGAAAAGGACAGCTTCTTAGCTGCTTCAGAATTGGAACCCACTCAGAAACTCAGTCAATTATTCAGCGACTGACAATTTGCTAAAAAAAAATAAAATAACCATGCCAATTTAACAATCAAAAATAAAAAATAGAACATAAATAAATCTCATATATAGGTAAGTATATGCATCTATCTATCTATCTATCTATCTATCTATCTATCTATCTATCTATCTATCTATCTATCTATCTATCTATCTATCTATCTATCTATCTATCTATCTATCTATCTATCTATCTATCTATCTATCTATCTATCTATCTATCTATTGTGAAAGGGTACAGCCCGGACACAGACAGGAAGACACGTTCAAGTCCATCACCATATATTATTCATACAACTAATATATACAAGTCCTATGAGCACCGCCACCAAACTCCCCACAGTCTCCCAAAGTCCAGTATTTCTTCTTCCTCTCTCTTTACACACTCTCAGGCCTCTCTTCGCCCACCTCCTTCTCCAACCTCGTCCACCTCCTCACCCGACTCCAGCCTTGATTGTCGGGAGGCGGACCTTTTTATAGGCAGCTGAATGCCAACCACGCCCAACCACCTGTGAACACTATCTATCTATCTATCTATCGTGGCAGGAGGCTGGGGGCCAGACCCAGCTGGGATGCCTGGAAGGACTGGGAGGCAGTTTGTGCATCCCTCAGCAACTGTCCTGGATAAGGAGGGGACCATGAGGACAGAGCAAGGAGGCTCAAACCCATTTGGGGCCCATGGCCTATGGAGCCTGGGAAATCTGCACTTCCGCCACATCAAGGAAGGTGGAGGAAGGACCTTCCAGGGATGCCCTGAGTGCTTCCGGGTGCTCATGCAGCACTTCCACCACACCAGGAAATGCCCCCGGAAGGACATCAACAAGCACCTGGAGCACATCCAGGTGACAATAAAAGGGGCTGGCTTCCTACAGTCGGGGAGCTGGAGTTGGGTGCTGGAGTAGGACGAAGCTCCAGTGGATGGAAGAGAGGCGGCCCATGGACATTGAAAGGCCCGTGGAAGGGTGTTGTGGTGCTGGAAGCACAGTGTGTGTGCAGGACTTGGGTTTTGGGACCTTGGTTTACTAAACATGTGTGTTTTAAGAACTGCCGGTGTCTGTCTGGTTGTGTTCAGGCTGATTATCTCACAATGGCATCTCAGATGTGAGTCTCCGCCTGTTACAAGGTGGGGACCCCTTATAAAAATAATTTTGTGAGCAGCCCGGCACAGCGGACCACCACACACACGTGGCACAATATCGCAGCATGCACACGCACCACGGTGGAAGAGCGACTCACCCAGGGACCACCGCCAGTTCACGGAAGCATCATCTCTGACCGGATGGGGAGAAGGGAGATCAGGCGAAGCACCAGAGCCGCAAAATACCCGATGCTTCGGTGGATTCCCGGGGCTTGGTGTTTCGGATGGGCACACACAGGGAGAGCCCTCCGGAAGACAGGTTCCAGGAGGTAAGTTCATGTCTCAGAAGCAGACGGCCGGTCATGCGGGACCCTGTTTATGTTTTACAGGGAAGGACGTCCTGGATCCATGTCGGTGGCCGAGACGGGCTGATCCGGGGAGCAACGCCATTGTGGCAGTGCCGGAAGACACAGGGAAGGAGAAGCCGCTGCACGTCAGAAGGACGCTGCAGCTGGAATGCTCGCAGGAGGCTCGCCGCTGCATCAGGTCACGGAGGAAGGAGATAGCGGAGGACTGGAAGTCCCTCCCCGAGGCTGGCAAGGGATTGGGTGGTGTGTGTTGCGTTCCCGCCGATGATTGGTTGTAGGCGGGACCAACAAATGTCCGTCGCGAGCTAGGGGAGGAACCGACGGAGCCCAGAAGGAGGCTTCGTGGTGCACAGCTGGCATGTAGGACCGAGCAAAAGGTAAGTCCACCGCCGGCTGATGCTCCGTTTCTGCTTGCGGCTCGGCGTGAGCCAGAGGACTGCCTTCGGACCGCTGAGTCGCTTTTACAGGTATTACGCGACCTTCGAGACTGCATAGTTGAGCTGGAGGGGAAGGCGCTGATGCCACGGAAGACGCTGGGACAGTGGACTGAGCGGCACGGTGCTGGAATCTCCGGCCGGAGGATCGTGGCAGTGCAGGTAGGTGATGCCGGTACCGTAAAGGGAAATGGAGACGCGATTGAAAGGGTCTTGGTATTGCGTGGTTCCAGCGACCAAGTAGACGCATCTCCGATAGTGGATGCGACGCGGAGGGCTGATCGTGTGGTGGGAGTGGAGCCAAGATGCCAGCTGATAAGTGCCGTGGGTCTTAATACCCTACTCCCAAAGCCAGCGTCAGCCTCACATCGCTCCACAGGGATGCAGACGGCCAGGGATCTCTTCCTTTCCTGTAAGGCGGTTCAAACCGTCAGGGCGCCCCAGAGGAAAAGGAGGAACCGGAGGAGTAAAGCCGGCTCTTCCCACAGAGAGAGACATGAGCCCGTGCACTCACGTACGGTGAGCCCCGAGGTCAGCGGGGAAGACAGGAGTGCGAGCGGTCCCATTGGACAAACCGAAGAAGGAGGCACGAAGGCCGCAGAGTGAGTGCCGAGGTTTTGGCTTCCAGGGTGCCAGCCGAAAGGGGGAGTGTTGGCCATTTTGCCTAGTGGAAGCTGCCAGGCAGTGGTGTCAGGGCAACGTCTCTGCCCCTGTCTCTGCTTTGTATTTTGCAGGACCGGTCCCTGGACGAGTGCGATTCGGACCCGTTTCATGGGAGACCTGCCCTCGCGGGATGGGCCGCTGTGTCTGACGGGTCTCCGCTGGTGGAGGGGAAGTGTGGCAGGAGGCTGGGGTCCAGAACCAGCTGGGACGCCTGGAAGGACCGGGATGCAGTTTGTGCGTACCCCCACCGCGAGGGGGCAAGCGCCCTGGATAAAAAGGGGACCATAGGGACGGAGCAAGGAGGCTCAAACCCACTGGGGCTCGTGGCCACTGCCAGAGTGCACCCCGAGCATCATGGAGCCCGGGAAATCTGCACTTCCGCCACACCTGGGAAGGTGGAGGAAGGACCTTCCTGGGATGCCCGGAGTGCTTCCGGGTGCTCGTGTGGCACTTTCGCCACACCAGGAAATGCCACCGGAAGGACATCAACAGGAATCTGGAGCACATCCAGGTAACAATAAAAGGAGCCACCTTCCTACGGTCGGGGAGCTGGAGTCGGGTGCTGGAGTAGGATGAAGCTTCAGCGGACGAAAGAGAGGCAGCCCACGGACATTGAAAGGCCCGTGGAAGGGTGTTATGGTGCTGGAAGCACTGTGTGTGTGCAGGACTTGGGTTTTGGGACCTTTGTTTATTAAACGTGTGTATATATGTGTGTGCAGTATATATGTATGAGACTGTTGCATAATCTATTAATGAGTCTTATTAAAAACATCCAAGGAGCTGTAATTAATGTACTAACGAACACCACAAAGGAAAATTTCTAAGAATTCTTCCATAGCATGTAAGGATTGTAACAATTTTTCCTACAAAATTATTTTTAACATCAGCTATGTTATATGGGTTGGAGATGGTGGCACTGACCAAAAAACAAGAGACACAGCTGGAGGTGGCAGAGTTAAAGATGCTAAGATTAGCATTGGGTGTGATGAGGATGGACAGGATTAGAAATGAGTACATTAGAGGGTCAACTCAGGTTGGACGGTTTGGAGACAAAGTCAGAGAGGTGAGATTGTGTTGGTTTGGACATGTGCAGAGGAGAGATGCTGGGTATATTGAGAGAAGGATGCTAAGGATAGAGCTGCCAGGGAAGAGGAAAAGAGGAAGGCCTAAGAGAAGGTTTATGAATGTGGTGAGAGAGGACATGCAGGTGACGGGTGTAACAGAACAAGATTCATAGGACAGGAAGATATAGAAAAAGATGATCTGCTGTGGCAACCCCTAATGGGAGCAGCTGAAAGAAGAAGAAGAAGAAGTCTTATTAATTTCATGACTTTAAATATAAAATACATGATAATCTCAAACTGGTTTAGTCCAAAGGCTGTACACTGGGCACTAGAAATGATATAGCTCTTGACAAGGTGCCAATACGTTGCACATATATACTGCATACATACATGCATATATTTGTATCCATGACATATATAAATAAATATAGTCAAGCATGCATGTCAGAGGGGCAACCTTCTGGGCTCATCAGAGGTAAGCACCACCAGTTCAGAGAATGAGGAGTGCTGTTGCTGGTAGTTATTGTCTCTTTATAAAAGACACATACACACACACACACACATATATAATATACTAGGGGGCTTTGCTCGCCAACCCCCCCGGCCTGCACTATGCGTCAGCCACTTCGCATCTCTGCCACTCACGTATGTGGATTTCAATTTCGCCAAACAACAAATCTTTAAATTCTTGCAGATACGCCTCGTCATTGGGAAGAAACACTACTTTTCCCTGATGGCAACATGAATCAGAAGATGTACAAGTCTCCAACTTAAAGTTTAAATCCGAACAATATATTTGATCTCTTTTCACTGTTCTGTTATTTCACTGAGTAATAATTTCCATTTGTTTGCACTAATGCGACCTTTACTATCATTTTTTGAGACTTTCAAATTTTAGTACTTTCATTATCTCTAACCTGCTCTGCATGTGTATCGCGCCAATGTTTTTGAATTCTTTGTCTTTTATTTCCGCCCCCGGGCGTGGTTAAATCTCTTGGCACAAAGTCTCATCTCGCAAGACTTGAAAGTATCTCTCTGAAAAAGTCACGTCTCGTCCCAGGCTAAAAAGTCTTGTCTCGTCCCAGGATTTTTTATTGTAATAGATATATATATATATATATGAAAAGGTCTATTCACAATCTAATATGTGGGTGGTTACCTAACAGGTAATGCTTGTGGTTGGTCAGCCAGTTGGTAGACATATGCTATGTCTTCTCAGTTGCAAGAAGCAGATCATGGACATTTGATAGAGTACCTGCTAAATAATACAAAGAGTACATGACACATATTTTGCTCTATTTGGGGCTCATCAGGTGTATGCACATTTGCTTCCCTTTGTGGGGATCAAACCTTGGACATCAGGACCTGACACAAAGCCTCAGATGTTGTGCCATGGTGGCTGGATTCATTTACTTGATAGACATTACCTAATGCTTCTTGCAACTAAGAGGACTTGTTGGATGTCTGCCGACTGGCCGACCAACCACAAGCGTTACCTGGTAGGTAACCACCTAAATATCAGATTGTGGTCAGACCTATGCATGTTATATTCCAATCTACACCAGCTATTGTGGTACTTCACAACAGGCCCTGATGTCTGAGGTTCGATCCCTGCATGGGGAAGCAAAAGTGCGTACACCTGATGAGCCCCAAATAGGGTGAAACAAGTGTCATGTACTCTTTGTGTTATTTGGTAGGTACTATATAATACTGTATATGCAGTATATATAATTATTATTTGAACCGGGACTTGTGTTAGTGTCGGTGTTGTTGAGGGTTCGGTTTGAGGGTTGTATATATATATATATATAATATATATATATATATATATATATGGCATTCGTAGTCTGAATCACAATCTGACTGTATGGGTGGTTACCTACCAGGTAATGCTTTGTGGTTGGTCAGCAAGTTTGCATTATTTGACAGTAAAACTATTTCAACCATATATACTGTATGTATATGGATATGGTGCTTGAAATACTATAAAATGTAATTAGTAGAACCTAATACCAAAAAATGTATGGTAGAGGTAATGTAAGAGGATACATTTTTAAAGCATGGAGGTGGTGCTATTGAGTGATACAAATTTATTATTGATTGCTGCAATATTTTAACAATTTCAATTAATGCTTAATTAAAAATGTATATATTTATTACTTCACAAGTGATCAAGCATTTTGTTATCCTAATTGATCTCCATGGATAAAGGATGAATAATATCATAAATGCTGTGTTTTACAGTCTAGCCATTATCTAATTAAGTAATTAATTAATTAACTACCTCATTATTGATTTGAACCAAATCTAATTAGAAGCATCAATTCTAGTCACATGTAACATAATGGTGGCACAGTGGTTTTGTACCACTTCCTCATAGTTTCACAAACTTTGTTCAAATTTCAAGCCTAGTCACTGCTGTTATAAACCATGCATGCTCTTCCCATTTCCAGGTGGGGTTTCTCCTGGCATTCTGGTTTCCTCCATAATTCTAAAGATTGTATACTAGATTGAGTGGGAGCTCTCTCTCAGGTGAGTGTATGGTGAGTCAACGTGTCTTCCAGTGGGTTCCTGTGACCCCGATTCAAGTAGGTGAGTTGAGAAAATAAATGGAAATCTAAGGCCCATCCATCAGGCCAGTTATTTGATAAAAACAGATTTAAAAAAAATTCTATGAAATTGGGATCTTGCATTTATTGAACACTGTACACTTAAATGTCCATCTACTAATACTCTATAGTGTACAATAAAATTTCCTCCATAAATTGGAGACTAAATGCAATGTTACTGGAAGCCCCCTTGGTTAGGGTACCTAAAAATGGCTGAAAACCTGCTGAAGTTGCTGGAGCGAATTGCACCTTTTTGTATTTTTGTATATTCAGTTTATAACGACAGTTAAGGTTAATCATGCCTATCATCTCTACAGCTTTTGTTGAAGTAACTTCTGCATATGTGAAATGGTTTACTTGGGGATGGTTAAAGACAATGAATGCCATATCAATCCCTTGAATCATTTATTTTTGTGATGTAGGAGGATCTTGGATGACATTTTTTTTTTCAGGACCACAAGTAATACCTAAAGCAGAGCCAATTGCAACTGAACTTTAAGGTCAGAATATTCTGTCTTAACACCTTGCCACATAGGCCTTCAGCACTTAGTGATCATTGGGACTAAGATGAAATGTGAAAGTGTATTAAAAACTGTGTGAAAAAATCCAATAAAGACAAAGGTTGACTGGGAAAAACAAAGAGGCAGTTGTCATGACTTTTAAGAAAGTTTTTTAAATGTTTAGATTAATCGTATCATTATAACAGAGAACCACCAAAATAAGAGAAGCAGAGCAGATAATCGATGTCAAGAACATGAGTTCAAGAAGCTTGGGCATTTCTGAAGTTCTCCTTTAATTAATGCTCTAAGAAATTAAATTTCGTTTTCTTCATGTCATATACTCAAATAGACACACTGGCCTCTCAGATAAATGGTGCTGTACATTAGGTCCTCTAGACTTCTATACAGCTTCTGTATCACCTGTGTCTCCTCCATCCAGATCTGGCATCTCATGACCTCATGCGGCGGACAGTCTTGCAGTAAATGCTCTGTTGTCTGGTGGCCCATTTTGTATGGGCACTGGGCTAACTGACCAATCCAGGACTTGGTGAATATGTGGTTGTTTAGGCAGTTGTGGCCTGTCTGGAGTGTGAAGGTAGCCACCTGCTCAGATCTTGTAAGCAGATAATATGGGTCATTCCTATTATTAGCTTTGTGGTAAGCAGTAGACCGGTCTTCTTATACTTTTATAGAACCCTCCTTTGCCAATTTGCCATCAACATCATTGCCAAGTATATTACAGTGGGAAGGAATCCTCTGCAATATGACTGTGTGCACTCTGCATTGGGAAATAAGAGCATTAGACAAGGCACTCAGCTATCTGGCCCTAGCAGACTGTAGGGCCTGCCGGACACATGGAGCTTCTGTAAAGAATACCAATGGCTTTGCAACTTGCATTTAATGTATTGGTGTAGTGTCTGTGTACTTATCACCTCTTACTTTCAGCTTCACTGATGGCTAGCATTTCTGCTTTGGTGGCACTGTGAGTCTCTCCTGCCAGTATAATTAGCATCTCCACAGCAAGTCCTATGCAGTGTTTGCAAGTGGTGACAGGTGGTAACTGGGTGTTGAAAGGCCCTAGGATAAATTTGCAAAGGGTGGGAGGAGGTTTGGACCCCAGATGTGTGGATATGTCCTGGTGCCCATGAACCCCAGCTATGGGTCAAATAGCATGGGAAGATGGAGTTCATCAGTCTTGGTTGGCAATTCATCTAAGGGAAGGAAAACTGAGTATAAACCCAGGAAGTGTCCTCTTGCCAACCTTGGCTGGCAAATAACTTGACAAGATGAAAACAATGCAGAAGAAGGGCAATGCATTTCCACTTTTATGAAGGGAAATGAAGCTCAAAGACAATAATAGGAACTACAAAAATCTGCTTGTGAGCATCTAGCTTTTGACCTGCTGATTGAGTTAAGTAGCTAAGAAAATGTTAATTTAATACAAGACCTATCTAAGCCAATGTTACAAAAACTGCTTTACAAAAAAGATAAAATAGGAAAAAAAGACAACAGGTTGAGGCATGAAGAGGTGAAAATGATTACTAATGACTTATGCCATCACAAAAAATATTGGTTTCATAATTTTTTTTTTTGCTGAAAGACAAGGGGGTTCTGCCCCCTGCTCGCTTTGTTCACCAGATATACAATTTAAAGAGATTGTTATTTTCATGGGAATTGTTACATATTCATTATTTTCACTTTTACTTTAAAACTTTTGTAAAAACAATACTTGTTCTTTATTTCTGGCCCCGGGCGTGGTTACATCTCTTTCTCACAGGACGTATAACGCTGCTCATGTTGTGAAAGGGGGGGCAGCTGAACGCACGCTAAGGAGTTGCAGTCAGATCATCTGCTGGCTTGTTGCTGCTGGCGAGCTGTATTTTCCGCTTGTCGCACTTTGCATCGATCATTTCAAAGCCTGTACAACAGCTGTCCTTTTGCCACTTTATGTCTCTGCTGTTCGTGTTGTCAATGGGGGGTGGCTTGGTGGGGCTAAAGGCATGCTAAGGAGAAGCGGTCGGATCATCTGCTGGCTTCCTGCTGCTGGCAAGCTGCGTGTTCTGCTTGTCGCTTTTCGTTGATTTAAGAGCTGGGAGCACGTGATATCTGTCTGCCAAAAGCATTCCAACAACTGCTTGGTTAGAAGTCCATGAACTTGTTTTAAATGTTGTATCACTGCCTTGTCTCGCTTGATATTAAAATGTCTCTCGCAGAACGTCAAATTGCAATCTCTTGGCACCAAGTCTCATGTTTAAGGTCACGTCTTGTCTCCCTGATCTCCCATTTTTTTTTTATAATAGAGAGAAAAGTTTATTTCAGACTGATCCTCATCATTCTATATTTATAAAAAAACATCAGTAGTTTAATTTTATACAGCAGTAAAAAGCCAAGAGACTAATCAATAATACTAAAAACAAAAACACAGGTTGATATATGCAGAATATAATTTTAAACAAACAACAACCACATTTCACAACTAGAGACATGCATAAGAAAAAAGTTCTAGAACTTTCAAGCAATTACTGTTAATTCGCAAATTGCATTTTTTTATTCAAGAGGCTTAATGCAGATAATAAAAATAATTTGCTGTTTGGACTGTATTTCTAGTACAGCTGTCTATTATTTGAATTATTAACACCTAAAATATATGTAATAGTGATACATAACATTTTCAAATGTAGAGTTATGGCTGGCAAAAGCAGATATCAACCATCCCAGCGCCCCCAATTTACAACTGGTAATCTTATATATATATATATATATATATATATATATATATATATATATATATATATTATATATATATATATATATATATATATATATATAAATGCCAAATACAGTAGAACCTCTGGTCACGAACATTTCCGAACACGTACAAATCAGGCTATGATCAAAACGTTTGCCAAAATTTTGCATCTGTTCACGACCACATGATCTGGTGGCAAACAAAAACACTGGCGGCCAGTTTCCCTATGCGCGTTCGTACGCACCAATGATTTCCCATTCTCTCTTTCCCATTTTCTTTTGTTTGCGTATACAGGGCCAAACAAAGCAGCTGATGTTGCAAAAGGAATTACAATGTTAACCAAGCAGAGGCCTCAAGTGCTGGAAGAGGTGGAAAAAACTGTTGCTAGTGTGGATGAACAAGAAGCAACTTCCAGGGAATAGCGTAAGCAAGGCGATCATATGCGAGAAAGCCAGGAAGATTCATGGCGATTTGCTGAAAAAAAATCCTTCTTCGAGTGGCGAAGGTGAGGAATTTAAAGCCAGTAGAGGATGGTGTGAAAAGTTTTGCAAGAGAAGTGGCATTTAATTTTTTTTCCCTGTGCTTAAAACTCATAAAAAAGTGTTTCCAGCGAATGGTTCGTAAGGGTCAAGT
Organism: Erpetoichthys calabaricus; assembly: GCF_900747795.2. Classification (NCBI taxonomy): domain Eukaryota; kingdom Metazoa; phylum Chordata; class Cladistia; order Polypteriformes; family Polypteridae; genus Erpetoichthys; species Erpetoichthys calabaricus. The sequence goes on from NC_041395.2 coordinate 88,093,148, forward strand.
GCAAACTCTTACAATGTTAGTTTTCTCTGTTGTTCAAGTTTTTCTCAGTGTTATTCAATGTTTTTACATTTAGTTTACTAGTACACTGTGCATTCTATGGTATAATTAACTATTTTTGTGCTTAAAAAATATATATTTACATACAGTTTGCACGGTCTGGAACAGATTAATTGTATTTACATACTGTCTTATGGGGAAATTCCGTTCGGGTTGCGTCCAGAGTTTTGGAACGAATTACGGTCGTGACCAGAGGTACCACTGACTCACTCATCATGAAATCTCTTGAACCATGAGGACTTGGGACTTGAAATTTGGAATGTATGTTACTGTTGGACCATAGGTGCTCACTAAGAAACGGTTTTAAAAATTGTGTGGTCCACGCGCGAAATTTCTTAGAGTTTTTTAGACCCGTTTGTATGTCTGTCCACTTTTCACAAGAGAACTACTTAACGGATTTAAATCGGGTTTTTTCTATAATTTCTTGAACATTCTGTTGATTTTGCGACTTTCTCATTGTGCTAAGTATTATAGTTCGCTTGTGGTACCGTTTTATTAGTGCAAATCCGAGAGAGACTCATTGGGCTGTGGGGGGGGGGGGGTTGTTGGGGGGGGCTAGCCCTCCTTACTCACAATTCTGCCTCGTGGTGTAACCTTAACTCCATTTAGTTAGCGAACGAGAAAACTACTTAATGGATTTAGATTTTTTTTGTCTATAATTTGCTTGAACATTCCAGTTGAATTTTGACTTCTCTCATTGCGCTAAGAATCATAGTTCGCTTACAGGAGAGATATATACATGCTAATCCGAGACAGAGGCTGTGGGCCGTTGGGACGGGGAAGAGTGACGTCAGGAGTAGAGAGCTGGGTGGGGCCCTCCTCATTGTCCTGTTTCACTAATAATACGTGGGCAAAGCCGTGGGGGATGGCTAGTCAATCTATAAGAGGAATCTTTGGGAGTGTGAGAGGACATGGGCAGAACTTGCAAACTCCATATGGACAACAACCAGGTGTGGGATTTGAACTCAAATAACAGTACCTGTGAGGCTGCAGTGCTAACCAATGTATCACCCTGTCGCAAATTACTGCATATTGTCCAAATAATTCAGGGCACAATTGCAAAGTGGAAATCTAGGTGCTCATTTACGCCAGACTAAGCAAATGTTTCATGAATGAAACTGCACCAGGTCAAAAGTGCAGGATTTATTATAGAAAGGTAATTAGGATGTGTATAAAATGATAATCTGGCGATAAAAAATACTCAGCTGTTGGCCTTGGTTAACATGCCTGTTCAATGCTGTGTAGAAGATGGAGACAGTGGCCAATTGGGGTGCTAGGCAGTGTTTCTTTTAAGGTCCAGGTTGACTCAAGAAAAAAGATATTTCTTGTAAACAAAAATGTTAAGTTATGTTACGCTGTGAGCACTATAATGCAGTATAATTATCTATTCATATGTAATAATGTATTTCTTTTAAAACTAGCTTAAATACCCAGCATTGCCTGGGAGGAAAATAAAGTGTTTTTTTTAATTGTTTGATAAAAATATAATTTAAAAAAAATAACTTTAAAAAACAAAATAAATTAACAAACAATGAAGATTCACTCATGTGCTTGTCTTGCAGTCTTGTATGTATGTTATCATCCAGTTGACGCTCGGAACTGGCGAACTCTATTTAATGTCAAAAGCAATAGGCGGGCGGTGGTGGAGCTCAAACATAAAGAATGCTGGCAGTCACCTCCAGTTCGCCCTCTGGTGGTCGTTCTGAGTGTCAACTGGATGATAACATGCATACAAGACCACAAGATCATCCACCACCCTACCCAGAAGGGGGTGGGCTAGGGCTGATTTCACCCTACAGTATTTTTAGTTGACCAATGAGAAATGTGCACCAAGTTTCATGAAAATCGCTCCAGCTGTTCGGAAGTGATGCTGGAATATACATACATACACACACACACATACATTGACTTTTATGTATATATAGATTCATTAAAGTGGTATGTTTATTTAAACTATTAAGATACCATTTATTCATTATGTCATGAAGCTCTTCAGATATACTGTATGTTGCTGATGACTGGAATTAAAAAAATAAAACTGAGTGGACAATTTAACAGTGTACCTTTTTTAAAAGAAAGCATTAGATGCAATTAGATTTTTAAAGATCACTCAGAGATGATTTAAAATTCCTACAAATCACAACTCTGTAATGTCATCAGTGTCCAAAAGCAGAATTGTTTGCTTCATCACACTCTGGACTTGCAGATATGACTACAAACAAGAAACACATTTCATTTTTGTTGTTGAGTGTAAAACGAGTGATATCTATCATATAAATTAATAAATATTTTAAATGTCTTTATTTGTAATATCAAAGAGTCAGGAAGCTGGACAAACCAATTTTCTACCCCCAGAGTTTCATTCATAAGGAAAAGCAACATTTGGACCAAGTTTACAGCTTAATTGTTTCCTTTCTTGCTTGGTTGTTAAGCACTACAGAAAATATTAGAGATTGGGGGGTTTGAGCTTGGATGAGTTGCTCCATTAATTAACATTACACCCACACTGTAAAATGGCTGAACTTCTGCATGAGCGATTTCATTGGTGAATGGTACCAGGAAGTGTTCAGAGGTGTGTGTGTCAGGAGCCACAGAGGGACAATAAAGAGGGAGACCTGCATCTTGCCATGAAGAGAAGACCACCTCTATCTCTTGCCTTTCCTTCATGAAGAGAAGACAACTCTGTCTCATCAACCATATTGAGACAGGCAGGTTGCCTGGGCCTGTGCAGATGATGAGCTGACTAGGAAGACTTGAATGTAACTATTAGTTATTGTGCTACCTGAAACTAGACATCTAGCATTAGTAGGTTGTATTGGTTTGTAATCAATACTCATGTTATTCTGCTTTTATATAATTTAGGCATATTATCAATAATACATACTTAATTAAAAGTGTAACTCTCTCTCCTGTTTGTTCTATTGCTCTATCTTGTTGCCTAAACACATACCGGTATAAAAAGTAGATAATATTCTGTATGAATGCTAAAAATAAGAGACATGAGCCATTTTGTTAAAGTCTACATAATAAAGAGTATAAAAGGGTTTCCCTAGGGAACAACTAGAACTATATACGACAAAACAATGTTTAGCAAATATATTCCATCCATCCATCCGTGATCAAATTGCCTTAACCACCAGAGCAGAACCTAACAGCATCAAGCACTAGACAGAAATCAAACCCAGAAAAATTGGATGAGATTTTAATATTGCTCTTGAATTCCAGAGAGATCTCTTGAGAAAACAAAATGAAATACTCATCCTAATTAAAGTCGTCTGAACACCATGACTTAACACCCGGTATCTCAATTTTTTGATCAGTTAAAGCAAATAAGCTGCTGGGATGACAATTAATATTCTGCTTTTTTTCTATAGTGTTCATGCTAATAACTATTTTGCTTATATTACACTATTAACATGTAGGTGATGGTTCCATCATTACATTAAGATGGTTATCAGGCCAATGTGTATAGTGTCTGCTCCTGTGTTCAGTTTATGAAACCATTGTGAAATCAGTCAATGCAGTATAAAAATGATCACTCCACCATGGAGGAACGATGAGCATATTCATAGAGTGGCAATGTGCTCAAACCCTGAGCTTTACACCCAGGGTGAGGTTTAAACGAATTTGTTAAGAATGGTCTCTGAATCTGACTGTGAGGTACTAAAGGACCAAGATGACAACAGCTACAGCAGTAACTGAAGTGGAACCACACATGTGTGAAGTTCAGTCAGACCGTTAGATCCCCTTAAAGAGGGTCTGGCACACAATGCAACAACTCAAGAAGGGCCGATGGGACATCACCAAGACTGTTCTTAGAGAGATGTTGTAGCTGAGGCTTGGAGATAATCCAGTTTTTCAACCTAAAAGTCATGTTTCTGCTGCCCTCTTGCATCCTTGATTGTGACCTCTGACATGGTAATAGAATCGTTTTAATGAGTGCAGCCTGCTGCCTCCAATCAGACTGTGCCTTTACTTTGTGTTAAGTACTCATTTTATTTACATATTTTACACATTTACTTTGGGTTTCAAAAGTTTTGATTGCCAGACAATCAATCAAGCAATTCACTTCTAAACATAGGATGGCGGGTCATCACTCTCCATCTCTTCATAATTGCTGAATGAGCTAGGCCGAGTGAGATCCTTTAGAAAAATGGTGACATTTATAGCAGACGTACCCAAAAGAAACAGAGAGAAACATTCTGGAGTGTGGAACAGGCTGAAGGCTTGAGCACACCGACCACCGTTGCCCAGTATCCCATTAGCCTATGCCCAGTCACTGGAGAACAGAAAATCAGAGTGAGGATAAAGTTCCAGTGAGACATTCAGGACTGCAACGTCTTTAATCTCACAGAGACATTTCTTATGCCGACAGTACTGGATCATGCAATTCGGCTTGGTAAACACTGAATGTAAGTGTTTTATCACACTGCTGCTCGCCTGATGATTAAAGGCAGACCATTTTATCTCCCCCTGGAGTTAACTTCAGTCATTGTCATGGCTGTGAATATTACACTTCAAGCAGACAGTGACGCTACCCAGACAGAACCGTATGAGACACGCAGTCACCACCAGAATCATAACCTGAATGCTGCTCTCATCATGGCTGGCAGTTTCAAGAAGATTAGTCTCAAAGGGGTAATGGTGAACGTTTATCAGCATATTACATGTTCTACCAAAGGGGGCAGTAACACTAGATTAAAGCTACACTCCATTTCATGATGGCTATAAAGCACAGATGCTGCCAACTTTGGACAAATCCGACCATGCCACCATCTTTCTTATGCCGAGATATAAACAAAAGTTAATGCAGGAAGCACCAGTCACCTGTGAGGATGCACATTGGACAGACCCAAACCTGAGGCTACAGATGGTTAAAACAATTCATGATGCACTAAACACATGCACTGCTACGTACAACTTGGGGCTTCGGTCTGGGAATACAGGCGATTACAAAGCCGCCAAGTGCAATCTATGGAGAGCCATGAAAGCTTTTTAAACAATGATATGGGGAGAAAGTGAAAGAGCAATTTAAACATCCGATCCTAGACGCAATGTAGCAAGGTCTCAGGACAATAGCAGACTGCAAAGTAATTACTCATACCATGGTGAGTGTAGACACCTCTCTGGCAGATGAGCTTAATAACTTCCACTGTATATGTGCTTTAATGTGAAAGCTGCCAAAGACAGCCAGTGGTGCAACACATTTGTGGTGTGGGAACCGCTCAATGAGGAAACAGCGCTCACTTTGTCGTAACATGACTTAAGGAGAACTTTCAGGCACGTGAACACCAGGAAGGAGTAGGTCCGGACGGCATTCCAGGACAGGTTTTCAAGATTTTGTGTTGATCAGCTTGTGCCAGTGTTCACAGAAATATCTAATCTCTCCTTAACTCTGTCTGTCGTACCAACATGCATTAAAATATCCACCATTGTCCTACCAAAGAAAGCAAGTCCAACCTCTCTGAATTATCCCATTGTGCTAACGGCTACTACAGCAATGAGTGCTTTGGACAGCTAGCTCAAAAATCACACATGCTTTTCTCTGCCAAAAGAACTGGATCCATTACAGTTTGGATATTGCTCCAGTAGATCCACAGAGAATGTCATCACCTTGATCATTCATACAGTATTGGCCCACATGGACAACATAAAGGGGAATTATATGTGAATACTATAGACTATAGTTCTACATTTAGCACAATAATCCCCTCTAAGGCCATCACCAAGCTCATGAATCTCCAAATGAGCATTTCATTGTGCAGCTGGATTTTGAACTTCTTGGCAGGTGGGCCCTAGAGGTATGAGTGGGTGGCCACACATCATCATCCCTCTCTATCTTAACACAGGCGCTTCACGGGGCTGTGTCCTGAGTCCATTGCTGTAATAACTCTACACATATGACTGCATGGCTGCACATGACTTTGACATCATTGTCAAGTTTGCTGACGGTAGGCCTGATAATCTAACAACAATGAACAGTCTTACCTGGATAAAGCAGAGAGACTGCCACACTGGTGTCAGGACAATAGTCTACTCCTGAGTGTCAACAAGATAAAGGAGCTAATTGTGGATTTTGGAAGAAAACAGCAGAGGCACTACCACCTCCTCAGTATTAACAACACTTCGGTGGACCGACACCTTGGTAAATGAGGCACACTGTCTTTACCACCTCAGACGTCTCATGAATTTCAAGCTACCCTCCCAATTACTAAAGACCTTCAACACATCCACCTTTAAAAATATCCTGACATTAATGCCTGGTTTAGGAACAGCACACAGCAACACAGCCAAGCTCTACAGTCAGTGGTTTGGTTAGCTAAATGCATACCTGAGTGTGTACCCTCCAACTCTGAGACCAATCAGTGTTGGACCAAGGCAAAGAAAATTATCAATGATATCAGCCATTCCAACAACAGATTCTTTCTTGTACGGCAGTCAGATAAACAGTACCGCTGCCTAACGTTTCAGTTCAGAGACACTGAGGAGGAGCTTCTTTCCACAGTTCATATGTGTCTTGAATATGGTGAGTGTCTAGAAATGCAGGACGTATTGCACTATTGTTACCTCTCTTACATGAAGTTATTTAGATTAAGTTATTATTTGTCTCATATTTAAAATTCTATTAATGACTGTTGAGATTTATAGCCATGTATTATTGTTATTGTCCTTTTATATTCTTCTTAAAGGCACAGTCATTGAGCATCTAAGCGTTTCACGACATATTGTACTGTGTGTATTATTTTTATGTGACAAATAAATTTGATTTCATTTGATTTCTTTTGATTTTCAGCTGCACGTGATGCAGTTGGGATGAAAATTAGCACTTGCAGTTCTAAGGTTATGGTCTTTAACTGGAAAAAGTATGCTTTATTCTCATCAGGTAAGAGGAGTCCAGCAGTATAGAGTACCTGGGGGTCTTCTTCATAAATGGTGGTCCAGGTGATTGTGATATAAAGCAAAAAATCAGTTCAGCAGCAACAGTTTTGTGGACATTTGTTTCAGACTGTTGTGTTACAGTGGGACTTAAATCTTTGGATGAATATTTTGATTTACATGTCAACTTACATTACCATCCTCAGCTATGGTCAAGAAGTCAGATTATTGACCAAAAGTCTTTGTTTGCTAGTATTAGTCTGTGAAATGAAGTTACTGTGCTGGGATGCTGGACTGACTACCTGTGTTAGGATGAAGAATGCGAAGCCCACAAAAATGCTGCTCCTCCTGCCTGAGCCATTTGAGATGATTTGGCCATGTATTTAGGATGTGCCCTTGGTACCATCCATTGTCCAATTGAAAAATATAAAATGGCAGAACCTGGGAACTGTTTTGGGAGCACCTTAGAGTTTTACAAGGTAAGCTGGAGGAAGTTAATGAGGACTGGGTAGCCTGGTCTGTGCAACTCAATAAACTGTCATCAAAACATTGACCATCACAAATTGGTCAAGTGATGTGAAATGAAAAAGCTGGTGTGTCATCTCCAACTTTCTATAAACATTTTTATGGGAAAGCATTTCTTTTACTGCTTATTATAATTAACATGTTAAAACTTACTTCAAACACACAACATAGACGTCCGTGTTGGTATATGTATTTGTGAGAAGGAGAATTTGTCTCAATTGTAAAGCCACTTACAGATACATGTGAGTTCTTCTTACTTTGAGTGGCATACCTATCCTTCATCATTGTATGTAGTACAAGAATACATGAGATGGAAGGTTAGTCTACTATACAATAAAATGTAACTATCTGTTCTGTATTTGTGTGTATGTGTATATGTGTGCCTGGTCCCTCTGGATGCTCTGTGTGGTCAGCTTGACTTTGGTCTCATTGGCTTTGGTTGCTCAGTGTTAGGGATGATGACACTATACTTTAGAGGAGCAAAGTTGAATTCCTGATTGTGATCATTTTTATTTTTCCAGAAACTGAGTTAAAATGTAGCATTTCACCGACAACAAAGTGAGTAACATGCCCAGTGATGTTGGTTCTCTAAATGCTTCTTGAGTTGCCTTCAAAGATGGAAAGCATTTGCAGGAATACAAATGATGCTTTTGCAGCAGGTAATGGGTGATCATCTACCATTGGGGATAGCCAAAAAACAGACAGGAGGCAAGCAAGGCACGTTGAAATGACAGAGTCTGAGAAATAGGCTTTACAGAAATGTGATTCATGGAGGAATTGCAGGACAAGAGAAACTGAGGCACACGAGGATACTGAGGAAAGGCATAGGGGGAATTCTGAGGGTGTATGCAGGGCAAGAGGTATTAAATATTTTATAGTGTATTCTGTTACTTGTCCTTGACAGGTAACATAGCCAGTAATTCATAAAAATCAAATCATAGCTATATTCTCAAGTCAGTGTTTCATATTTTATTATGAAAATATTTATAATTGATACATATGTATGACCATGACCTTGATCAAGAAAATATGATTACAGAAAAATGAGAAGAAGGGTCTATCTTTTTTTCTGAGCCTACGGTACAGAGTCACAGCAAGATGGAACCTAGGAGAACTGCCGGTCCATTGCAGGGCATACTTGCCCACACACTAACTTTCACTCTTAATGGATTTGTTCAAAGTAATTAATCATTAAAACAAGAACACCCAGAAAAATCCAAATGTATAAGGAGGATAGTGACAGTGGCTGCACAGAAGAGCATTCAAGACATTGTATCACCAGTGGACAGCTGGCAGAAGGTGGAACAAAGTGAGTACCAATACTAGAAAAACACCAGTCAAATTAATGGATACAAGTATGGTAATTGTAATACATTGTAATAAATAATAAGTATTTATCCAGTCCACATCACTCTCTTCCATTTCATATTGTAAGAGATACTGTATGAAGCTTAGTTTAACCTGGCAGCAATGGGCTAAAGGCAGGAAGCAAGTCTGATGGATTAATATATTTATTGTAATTATGAAGTATGATTCATATGTTAACATGACCATCCATCCATCCATCCATTTTCCAACCCGCTGAATCCGAACACAGGGTCACGGGGGTCTGCTGGAGCCAATCCCAGCCAACACAGGGCACAAGGCAGGAACCAATCCCGGGCAGGGTGCCAACCCACCACAGAACATGACCAGCAGAGATATATTTAAAGCATCAGTTTAAGGAAGGCAGTTGTGGCCTGATGAACTGATATTTCTCTATTCTGAGGATGAAGGTAGAGCAATAAAATAAACTATAGTGGAGTCTATAGGGGGCAGGTTTATAAAATACCGGCTACTACAGGGATCATCAGTTTTACAGCAGATATTGTTATCAAGCAATTTTATTTCTACATGTTTATGTCTTATACATCAGCACTGAGAGAGGCTGTAATTGTGAAAACGCATGTGACAGCCTCCATATTTTAAGATGCATTTCCACTTCACTGTTGGTCAATGAGTATAGCCCTAGAGGGACTATTGGGGTTGTAACTCTCTGTAACTTGTCATCCTTTTAAAGTCATTAAAAAGACCTATATAATTTGAAATATTTTCTAAGATTCCTGTTTAGCTGCATTATATGAAGAGTGTTTCGGCTTCAGTGCCACATTAAACCCATGGGAGAGGTTTCAAAATTTTGAACAGAAACACCTTGGTTTATTTAACAGACACAAAATCCAATAACATTAAGACAACCACTAACACTGGGGTGAATTTAGATTTTCCATTGGTGGACCAGCTTTTGTCCTGGCTACACACAGGCTGCCCCTGTGAGGCCTCGAAAACATGCTGATCTATCTTTCTAATTAACTGGCCCCATGGGAGAGGAACTGCTCAGCCTCATCGATGAAGGCCTGCATCATTAACCAAAGCCCTGCTGAGGTTTTATCAACTGACACTAAAACAACGAGCCTCCGTCCAGGGACCATTAATCATGGCTTTGCCGGAGCGAGGCAAGAGGCTGCCACACGTCGGATCCTCAGGACTGGTGTGCTTTGCATTATGTTCACAAATTGCAATGCATTCTATTGTCTCTTTTTTCTTTTCTCTTCTGTATTTTTTGCATAATTTTTATTCACTATTGTTTCATTTTACAAAATTCATAGCAACTAGGCTCTATCAATGAAGATAGTCATCTGATGCTCTTCTTTTTGTGAGCATTTAATCTTTCGAGCATGTTGGATTCTGAAGGAAAATCTTACGATCAAATTTCCTGAGGATGAATTTTTCAAGACAGATATCCCTGCATGCATGAATAATTGTGGCAAGTGGCATGTATTAATAAATAAGCTGAATGGTTAAACCCTTCTCTTACTTGTGGTACTTATTTTTTTCTCTTTCTCTGTATCCAGTTTATCATTTACAGTATATGACTATGAATAATTGGAAATGAAAGAGATCATCTTTCTTTTGCTGTGCATGAATGAAAATTCTTATATGGACATTCCTTGGCCCCAAGGAAATGAAGCAAATAAATAACTGAAGTGTGACTTCTTATAGTGACTCCAACAGTTAACTGTGGAAAAGAGTCCTGCTAGACGAAATCTGGCTGAAATTACAAGACCCTTAATTTGATGTCTACAGAATCCTCAGATGTCTGTGGATGAGAAAGTGACATTCTTTAAAAAGTTACTTATGGAATCAAACAGTTAATACAGAAAACAAAACTGTCTGTCATCCCAAATCATTTTTATAATACATCCATCTGAAGCTGCGAAGACCACAAAGCAATCCAGAAGCATACCCTATACATAGTGAATAGGGCTTTATTTGGGTTCTTCCTCTAAAGTCATGAATATAGTGTGGCACCTTGGATAGTCTAAGATTTCTGAGGTCACACAACGTGCAAGTAAGAATTTCACTGTACTCTGGACATTTAACAGTGCTACTGCTATTACTACTACAACACCTGCTTCACTTCTTAATAGAGGTTGCTTCAATAAAACCAGCTGGTGCTAACAGATATCTTACTATACTGAATGACTTTTAATTAGCTTAGTAAGCTTAGCTTACCTTATTATATTAGGTCTTCCCAAACTTAGTTACTCTTGGATCATAATTAATGACTTATTTCTATTTGGTGACCTTTGACCCCATTAGGGGTTAAATATTAGGTTTATATATGTTGGATTGTTATGATTTCATTTTGTTATGTGTGTACTGTATATATATATATATATATATATATATATATATATATATATATATATATATATATATATATATATATATAAAAGAAAATCCTGGAATGGAAAGCAAATGCAAGGCTACGATACGTAATAATCTCAAAAGACATTTTAAGGACACGCAAGACCAAGGAGACTTGCCACGGTGCTTCTTGCGGGGACCATAAACATGAGACTTGGTGCCAAGAAATTGTCCCAGGGCCGTAGCAAAAAAGACAGCGGCTGTACAGGCTTTAAAAAGATCGAAGGGCAGCGTGACATCAGCTCCCCAAACCTCCCCCCCCCCCCAAATGCGAGCAGCATTATACATCCTGCAAGAAAGAATTCAAACACGCCCGGGGCCAGAAATAAAAGACAGGTATTGCTTTTACAACATCATGCGAGACCAGACAGTGAGCCATTATTTAAAACAAGTCAACAGACCTCTAATCTAGCAGTTGTTGGATTGCTTTTGGCAGGCAAGCATCATGTGCTCGGAGCTCTTAAAACAACGACATGCGACAGGCAGAAGAGGCAGCTAGCAAGCAGCAGAAAGACAGCAAATGATCCAAAGGCATATCCTTAGCGTACGTTCAGCCGCAACACCCTTCACAACACGAGCAGTATTATACGTCTGGGAAGAAAGAGATGTAACATCGCGCGGGGCAGGAAATAAAGAAACAAGTATTGTTTTTACAAAAGTTTTTACAGTAAAAGTGAAAATAATGCATATGTAATAATTCACAAAAAAATAACAATCTCTTTAAATTGTAGGTTGCCTGCCTAAGGTAAAGTCATCCCTGATGAATGGGGACGTGGGAATGAGGGGTTCTTTCATCGGATTAGCGCTATTTCAGATGTGGAATGACAAAATGGGGGAGGCAGCTTGATGAATGAGGTCTCCAGGACTTAAAACAAATCCAAATCATATTATGTGATACTAGAGGGCTTCGCCCCCTGCTCGCTTTGCTCGCCAACCCCCTGTTTTCAGTTTTCCGGATACACACTTTTAAGATTGTTGCTATTTCATTAATTTCACTTTTATTTCAGAACTTACGTAAAAACAATATTTGGAATCCTTCGAATCCCAATGTGCTGAATCCTTTAAATGAGATCCGTGAGACCTGTGTTTAATGACTTTGTACCATAATTCAGGATAGGTTTTGGAATTTCAGCACAGACAAAGCGATCTACATCATCAGCAGTTAATAATTTTTTTTGGAAAGTAAGCAATAAATGCATGTGAGGTAAAACAGCCTTACAATATTTACATACTTCTGACATATCACCTGTGTCCATATATTCGATCACTATTCGCCTTTTAGTTATTTCTTGGAGTAATAATTTCTTATTATGTGATATCATCTAATGTGAAATTCTACTCCGTACTTCTAGAATTTTTATTTTTATACTGTATTGAGGATTTATTCTGTTCTATGTATTGTACTGTATTGTATTGACCCTCTTCTTTTTGACACCCACTGCATGCCCAACCTACCTGGAAACGGGTATGTTTTTGAACTGCCTTTCCCAAGGGTCTTCCATTTTTTCCCTACAAGGGTTTTTTTTTTTGGGAGTTTTTTCTGGTCTTCTTAGAGGGTCAAGGCTGGGGGGCTGTCAAGAGGCAGGGGCTGTTAAAGCCCATTGCGGCACTTCTTGTGTGATTTTGGGCTATACAAAAAATAAATTGTATTGTATATCCGGTAAACCAAACACGGGGGCTGGTGAGCGAAGTGAGCAGGGGGTGGAGCCCTCTAGTCTTATATTTAAATGTCTACGCGCGGAAGTGTATGTGTCTGTCCGGCCCAGAAGTGAGAGGTGGAGTCTGGGTAATTGCTCCACCTCCGAGGAAACAGAAAACTCGCTTAGCCGCTAATAACACAAGCAAGGCCAACACAACAGCAAAACGAAACCTCAGAAGAAAGACAAAGTCGCTTAGCCGCTGACATCTGCAAATCGGTATCCCTTTTACTTTTCCTCCCGCCACTAATGCTCAAGCGAAGTGAACACGTTGGTAAAAAGAATTTCTTCATTTCAATTTTTTTTCTGATGATTTCAATAGTTTCTAGGACCCCGGGCTTTTTACAGTATGGGCTTACACAGGTACTATATATATCTCTCTATTATAATTAAAAAATCTTGGGTCGAGATGTGATTTTCTCAGAGACACTTTAACATCCCGCGAGACAAGGAAGTGAGACAAAAGGACACTGCTCTACAGGATTTTAAATGTTCGATGCGCTGCGTGACATGCAGTTAATGCAAGCCAGCTGATCGAGCAAAGAGGAGGTAAAAAAAACGATTTGTTTTTTGTTTCCAATTGTATTACCGTTTAAGAGGGGGTTTTTGAAGAGTGACCACATCTCCTTAGCATGCGTTCAGCCCCCCTCTGCACAACACAAGAGGCAGTGACACGAAGTGGCTGGCGTGTAGTATGCCCCAGGGTGGGGGGGAGGAGGGGGAATAACTCATTCACTACAGCTTTATTACTGGCAAATATCAAGAAATAAAAAATGAATGAAAATGAATGAAATGAAAATAACAATCTCTTTAAATTGTATATCCAGTTAACCAAGCCCAGGGGTGGGCGAGCGAAGCGAGCAGGGGGCATTTTTTTATTGTTTCTTTTAGCTTAGGCTGTTTAAAATGTGCTTTTTAAGTAAAGTTTGACTGGACTTGACTTGATTTAATTGCTAATAACTCATAGCTGCACAAACTTAGTTTGACTCATGGCCTGGTAACTGCCTATGCAAAGTTTCAATGTGTCAATGTGGGTTTCTTCTGGGTTCAAACGTTTTCTCCCATTTCCCCAACACACAAGAACAATTTTACTGTGAACAGGCCATTGAACCTAGCATAGCTCGACAGTCCCTATTCACCAAACCTCTGAAAAATATCAAACTGAGTTGTGCTTGTTTTTTAAATTGGCAATTCTAAACTGAATTTGTATGTATGATGGTGGGATGCCCCCATGGTTAGGGCTGATGCCTTGTGTCACTGGTTCAAGTTCTGTGCCTGGTTGTTAGCTCTGTGGTGTTTGCATGCTTTTTCCCCACATCTGTCTGTCTACAGGTTTTACCTGTATATTACATTTTGTCTCACATATTCCAAAAGATGTGGAAGTTAGGTTAACAGGTTATTCCAAACTGTCCCATTTTGTCTCCTGTAAAAGATTTTTGCCCCATCTAGGGATGCTTACTGCTCTGCATCCAATGCCACTAAAACTGGGTTAAATTATTTTATGTTGTTATTTTATATTTCTTCTGTTGCTGTACTTTTTTTCTGCCTGTACATTAATTTATTGCTGTGTTTGTTATACTGTCACAAGGCTCTAGCAGGCATACAAAACTGTGTACAGTACTTGGAATGTGGGGTTACGAATATCAAATAGATGGATGGACAATGACAATGTGAGTCTGGAGCAATCATCATCATGCCTTCATGACAGTGAAAAACAGGCTTTATTGCTTGCTTACCTATTAGATCCCATTCTCCATTTTGCAAGTATCCTGAAATATCTGCATCATTCATCTGCAGGTCCAGCAGCCAACCATCATAGGTCCATGAGCCAAACTTTAACTCACATTTCTGGGTATCAAAAGGGAACCAGCGGACATCCACATTGCAGGTACTCATAAAGATTCCTGTCCGTGGAGTGAAAACAGAGCTTGACACATACTACAGGAAAGCACACTGAACAGACTTTTAACAGTCAAAAAGGACAAAATGCTGCATAAATACTGAAATGTTAAAAGACATGAATAAAGGGAATTTTTATTCAGCAGCAACCTGTCATCTCAGTCAGACAATGACCTCCCTACTGTGCTGAAATCTGAATCCCAATAATGGACAACATTAGAATGTCCTGATGCACAGAGAAGTATATAAAATAATATACCTGTATAGTAAGGTTATACTGATTATAACAAGACAGAGAAGGAGGCATCAGACTTTATATAAGACATTGGAAAAAGCAGAGCAAAGAATACAAAGAATGAAAGAAGCAAAACAGAGCAGGACGATGAAGCCAGATATAAGGACGGATGGTGACTTTTAAATGCATATGCAAACTAAAGCAGGCCAAAATTACACTCACCAGGAGGAAGGTATTGGCAATATCCGCTGGAATTCACTAGTACATTTGTTTTGAAAGAGGCATCAAAACGTTCATCAGCACTACATTAAGGGGATAGAAACAAAAACAGAGTTTTTAGGGTTTAAGCTGATGTCAGGAGAAATATAATAAAGCTTTCAGCCACAATGATACACAACATGTCCTAAAATAGATGCTGTTGTATTCTTCTACAAACTGCATCATATGATGAATTTGTGTCCTGTCCAGGTTTGCGTTCTGCTCCCATTCCTGCATGGATAGGCTTTGGATCCTGGAATCCTAATTTGTAAATTCTGGATTCAGAAAATTACAGGACAGAACTTTGCAAATGTTGCTCAAGAACAGTAGGGTCCAGTACAATTACTGACATGTGTTTCTTTTTACTTTCATGATCACATCACTCAGGCAGAAGTTATTTTGAGAAGTGTAGGATGTGACATTACTGGCAAAATGTGATGATTAGTTTTGTGCCCTTGTCCTGTTATACTTATTTCCCAAACAGTCCCCAGACTAATGTTTACTCGTGGACCTCCTATGTAAGTCCATTACAAAGTGGATGAATGAGTCTGCTAAGCAAATAAATGTAAATGTAAAATGACTATCACTTATAAAAACATTAACAAAATAACAATAAAAAATTCTTACCCCAACCCTACCCCTAAGCCTAACCCTAGCATTTTTGGAATTTTGCATCTGGGCTCTGAGGTAAATTACATTTTTGCATCACTTGTACACAAAGGCAGCAGTGCACTGTGTCTTACATTGAATTAGCACCCCACCAAGTGTGGTCTGCCTCAGAGAGATGCTAGTTTCCTAAGCCCCTGAACTGTGTTAAATGTGCTGAAAAAAGAATGTGTTGTTGTACACCAGATTTTAGAAAAGAAAACATAGCCTCATGTATCCTTCAGCTACATGCTTTGGTTTAAACACAGACCTTTCCAAAGGCACATAAAATTGGAATTAACCAACTACTAGATGGAAAAATTACATAAGCAGAAAAACAATGAGATGGAGCTCACAGGGGAAATACTTTCAATGGAGGATTTGAGCAAAAGCATCCTTTATTTTTAGAAAATTACACCATGATATTCAAGGTCTACGTGTACATAATGGCATCCCATTACCACTGTTATCATGACATATTTTATTGAAAAGACATTGCGAAGGGAAGCATATCAAAATCATAATTATAAATGTAACTGTAGGGACAATTGGACTCTACCACTTGGGAATCCTTTACATGACCTTGACAGGATGCAAGCTTCTCTGGATTAACAGTACATGCAAAAATCTCACAGCTGCTTAGGGCTGCTCTGCAGAAAATCAACAAACTGTTTTTACTATTTTGATTAATTTTTCAGCTAACCCAGCCACAGGGGGTGCACAAACCAGTGTGTTTCTTCATGCCGGTCCCAAGCCCGGATAAATGGGGAGGGTTACGTCATGTGATGGAGATGTTGATGGAGAAGTTTAGAGAAGGCCAGAAGGAGTTGCATTGCGTCTTTGTGGACCTGGAGAAAGCATATGACAGGGTGCCTCAAGAGGAGCTGAGGTATTGTATGAGGAAGTCGGGAGTGGGAGAGAAGTATGTAAGAGTTGTACAGGATATGTATGAGGGAAGTGTGACCGTGGTGAGGTTTGCGGTAGGAGTGACGGATGCAATCAAGTTGGAGGTGGGATTACATCAGGGATCGACTCTGAGCCCTTTCTTATTTGCAATGGTGATGGACAGGTTGACAGATGAGATTAGACAGGAGTCCCCGTGGACTATGATGTTTGCTGATGACATTGTGATCTGTAGCGATAGGTGGGAGCAGGTTGAGGAGACCCTGGTGAGGTGGAGATATGCTCTGGAGAGGAGAGGAATGAAGGTCAGAAGGAACAAGACAGAATACATGTGTGTAAATGAGAGGGAGGTCAGTGGAATTGTGAGGATGCAGGGAATAGAGTTGGCGAAGGTGGATGAGTTTAAATACTTGGGATCAACAGTACAGAGTAATGGGGATTGTGGAAGAGATGGGGAAAAAGAGAGTGCAGGCAGGGTGGAATGGGTGGAGAAGAGTGTCAGGAGTAATTTGTGACAGATGAGTATCAGCAAGAGTGAAAGGGAAGGTCTACAGGATGGTAGTGAGACCAGCTATGTTATATGGGTTGGAGATGGTGGCACTGACCAGAAAGCAGGAGACAGAGCTAAAGGTAGCAGAGTTAAAGATGCTAAGATTTGCACTGGGTGTGATGAGGATGGATAGGATTAGAAATGAGTACATTAGAGGGTCAGCTCAAGTTGGACGGTTGGGAGACAAAGTCAGAGAGGCGAGACTGTGTTGGTTTGGACATGTGCAGAGGAGAGATGCTGGGTATATTGGAGAAGGATGCTAAGGATAGAGCTGCCAGGGAAGAAGAAAAGAGGAAAATTTATGGATATGGTGAGAGAGGACATGCAGGTGATGGGTGTAACAGAACAAGATGCAGAGGACAGAAAGATATGGAAGAAGATCTGCTGTGGCAGCAACTGACTGGAGCAGCCGAAAGAAGAAGAAGATTCATTTTTCAGCTAGTGCCAGAATTCCACCAGATATGCATTCAAGCCAAGTGGCTTTATTGTCATACCATTCATATACAATATTGCTGCATAGAGTGGCACAAAATAAGGGCCACACAAACACAAACACAAACACAGGTCAAGGGCAAGACAGGTAAAGAACTATTGTATAGTGTAATAGGTGTATAAATAATTAACAATTAATAAGTGGTAAGTGAATAGATGGCACTAATTTGACATAGATAGTAATAAATAATAAATAATAACGGTAAAACTCATAACAAAAAACAAAAGTAGTGATAAATGTTACAAATGACCGGCATAAAATAAGTTACTAGGAGTAGATCTGGGGGTGGGGGACAGCACAGATTTTAGTGTCTGTACAGCCAAGGGGTAGAAGCTTTGGTACTACCTGGCAAAACAGGTTCGGATACTACAATACATTCTGCCAGTGGGAGAAAGAGAGTGTGGGAGGGGTGGGAACAGTCCTTCACACTGCTGTAAGCTTTGTGTATACAATGCTTGCAAACTTGTCTTCAATGGAGGGCAGAGAGGACCTAATAATCTTTTCTGCAGTGTGCATTATCCATTATAGGACCATATGGTCAGAAACACTGTAGTTCCCAAACCAGATAGTAATGCAGCTGGTTAGAACAGAAGTGGGCTAACTACACAGCCCTGGGGGCACCAGTGCTCAGCACGATGGTACTGGAGATGGTATTTTCAATGCAGACTGTCTGGAGCCTCACTGTCAGGACGTCCAGGACCAAGTTCATACCTATCCTATCAGCTTCTGAGGGATAATGGTGTTGAAATCTGAACTGAAGTCAATGAAAAGCATCCTACCATAAGTATCTTTTCTGTCCAAATGGGACAGATCCGGATGAAAAGTAAACGATATGGCACCTTCAGTGGAACTGTTTGGGCACTAGGTAAACTGGTGTGGGTCAGATGTGGTAAGTTCGGCTTTCCAAAACTAGCCTATCAAAAACCACTTCATGATGACAGGTGTGAGTGGTATAAGGTGATAGTCATTGAGCCGAGAGACAGAAGACTTCTTTGGCACTGGTATGGTGGTAGTGGTTTTGAAGCATTTGGGGATGACTGCCTGTCTCAGGGAAATGTTGAGAGAGGGTAGGGAGCATGTGCTGATAGCGCGTAGCTGAAGATGCCTTAAAAGAATATCTTAGCTGAATGGCACATTCCCTGAGCACTCGGCCAAGTATGTTGTCTGGTCCTGCAGCTTTGCACAGATTTACATTCAACAAATCTGAGTAATAAAAGCCTTTACATTTAGATGAATATTTGTATCCACTTGCACTACCAGTCAAAAGTTTTAGAACATTCCAGTTTTTCTTCAAATTTATTACATTGAAATGCAATGAATGGTGAAATGGTGAAAATGTAAGCAGTAAACTGACAGAGGTTTAAATTTAAAATTTAGGTTAGCATAGACTGAAAAACAAGAAATAGAATATTAAAAATGGAAAAATAAAGGTGTTCTAATTTGACTGGGAGTGTATATAATGTAAGGGCTATAATGTCTGATGAACAAACAAAGCAAAAACCACAAAGTAAAACAGATGTAAGGGCAAGAATATCTGAAGAAAAAAGGCAACAAGACACGCAGAGACAGAGGGATGTAAGGCCTAGCATATCTGGTGAACATCCATCCATCCATTTTCCAACCCGCTGAATCCGAACACAGGGTCACAGGGGTCTGCTGAAGCCAATCCCAGCCAACACAGGGCACAAGGCAGGAACCAATCCCGGGCAGGGTGCCAACCCACCGCAGGACACACACAAACACACCCACACACCAAGCACACACTAGGGCCAATTTAGAATTGCCAATCCACCTAACCTGCATGTCTTTGGACTGTGGGAGGAAACCGGAGCGCCCGGAGGAAACCCACGCAGACACAGGGAGAACATGCAAACTGGAAGCGAACTCAGGTTCCCCAGGTCTCCCAACTGCGAGGCAGCAGCGCAACTCACTGTGCCACCGTGCCGCCTATCTGGTGAACAGAGTTTCCTAAATGATTGAAAGAGGCTTACCTTTGTACCATTTTACGTCTTTTAATAATCAGTCATTTTGCTATGGT
Organism: Erpetoichthys calabaricus; assembly: GCF_900747795.2. Classification (NCBI taxonomy): domain Eukaryota; kingdom Metazoa; phylum Chordata; class Cladistia; order Polypteriformes; family Polypteridae; genus Erpetoichthys; species Erpetoichthys calabaricus. Next base: position 88,113,071 of record NC_041395.2, read on the forward strand.
GGTCTCCAATATGTTTGATGTAATGTTATCACCGTAAGTATTATGCTGACTTATATATTTTAATTATTTGTACTGTGTTTATGTTTGATGGTTGTGTTCTTTGCTGATGTATTTTTAATGGTATGTCATGGTCTCTCTGTAAAACCTGCTGACAAACCAAATTTCCCTATTGGAACAACAAAATTGAATTGAACTGAAATGTACTCAGCACAGTGAGTGTGTAGGCCAGGATTTGACCCCAGAACTCTGGAGTTCTGAGGCAGCAGTGTTAATTACAGAGTTATTACTAGTGGACAATTCATAACACAACATTCTGAAACCTGCTAAATGTAATTCAGGATCAGACAGAAATAGCCCTGAAGAGGATGTCAGACAACTGTGTATACTGCCACACTCACACAAACAGACACTCATGCCAGTCATTGAAACAAAAGTACTTTCTTAATTCAGCTGAACTACTTAGGTTAGGTTAGGCAGACATTATTATCTCAGAGGGAAATTTATTTGCAGCCAGAAAGTACAAAACATAAGACATTGTTTCACAGAGACAAGCAAGTAAGCTAAGTGACAACAACTGAGGACCAGTGTTATCATGAGTACACACTCTCAAGATTAGTACCAAGAAGAATAATTACCTTAAACAGAATTAAGCATCATCCTTGCAAGTTACAGAATTCAAAATGCATATAGCTCAAGGAATATAAGTGTTCTTTAATCTGTTGCTCTTTACCCTTGGGAACATAAATCTGCAGTCTGAACACAAGAGCTGAAATTTAGGAAAAACAGGATGGCAACTGTCTGACAGAATTGAGTCGGCCTTCTTTCTAACCCGTTTGAAATCCAGCTCAGTGATGGAGGTCTGTTGTGAACCAATATTTTTATTGCTAATTTTTACAGTGTTGTTAAGATAATTTGTATTGTTCATGCTGTGGTCGCCAAACCAACATAAAAAAGCAAATGCAAAACTAAACCCAATAAAGAACTTATTAAGATAAGTGCCATTATGGTTTTCCATCCAGCCGTTATCCAACCTGCTATATCCTAACTACAGGGTCACGGGGGTCTGCTGGAGCCAATCCCAGCCAACACAGGGCGCAAGGCAGGAAACAAACCCAGGGCTGGACGTGCACACACACACCCACAAACCAAGCACACACACTAGGGACAATTTAGGATCGCCAATTCACCTAACCTGCATGACTGTGGGAGGAAACCCACACAGACACGGGGAGAACTTGCAAACTCCACGCAGGGAGGACCCATGAAGTGAACCCAGGTGTCCTAACTGCGAGGCAGCAGCGCTACCCACTGTGTCACCGTGCCGCCCCCATTATGGTTTTCTCCACTTTAATTAAACTGAGTTCCCTAAGAAAGAAAAGCCATGTTTGCCCCTTCTTACAAATTTGTTCTGTGTTAAGATCAAAGTTTAGTCCCTAGATATTTGTATTGCTCTACCTTGTCCTCCCCTTTTATTATTGCTGAGAATGTGAGAGGTTGGAAGCATCTAAAATCTATAGTCATACAGTCATATCCTTTAGCTGTAAAAAGAAACGATCACATCACTGAACAAACCCATCAACAATAGGTCCATGGCTGTCCTCCTTGTCTTGTAGAAGCCTCACAATTTCAGAATGCCTGTCCTTTTATGAACTCCTACAGTTATTTATGTGTAAGATAAACAGAAGAGGAGACAGAGGGCATTTTGGGGGGATTATAGAAGAGTTAAGACTATTAGAAAAACAGCCATTAACACTCACTCTTTGTGTTCTGTTAGTCAAAACGTCTATTAATAAACTATCTATCTATCTATCTATCTATCTATCTATCTATCTATCTATCTATCTATCTATCTATCTATCTATCTATCTATCTATCTATCTATCTATCTAGAATCCACCGCACCAAGTTAGGGTCCAAACAGAACTTATCAATCAGTATATCAACTAAGATGTGGGGTAAATTGTATTAAAAGCTGTTGAGAATCCAATAAGCAATAGTTTTTCATGTTTTTTCAGTTGTTCCAAATACTCATATAGTTAAATCACGACATTGCTGTGGCATCCTCCACCCTCCTCTTTGCTCTGTGTGCAAACTGCTACAGGTCCAGATAGGCCTGGTTTTGTTAAGTAGTTGTCGATTAATTAACTTCATAAACGATTTCATGATATGAGAAGGTATGACTTCTTGGTGTGTAGTTGTTGCTGTTGGAATAACGTTTGCCGGTTTTTGGAGTCTGGTCACCTGCTGTAAGTCCGGATATCTCAGATATAGAGTGTAATATTGGAGAAAGCTGCTATGCATGTCCATTTATACTGTCTGGGCTCGAGCTCTTTTTGGTTTTAATTTGTTTAAGAACCTTTCTGAAATCATTCTGGTCAAAGAAGGACCGACTCCTGGCTCGAGCCCTGAGTCTGCTCCATTGCTAATTAATTTCCGAAGTAAAATTCTGTGTCCCAAACCTTAAATAGAATTCATTGAAATTCTGAGCCAAATCATTGTCAGTTTTAACCCCTACTAATTCAACATGATTATTGCATTTGGTGTGAATGTCAGCCATCTTCTTCATGCCTTTCTACAATCAACTTAGGTTACCAGTCCATAATTCACTTTTAGTTCTGTCTTCATACTTCAGCTTTTCCTGCTTTATTTTATCTCCTTCTGTAGTTCATTCTGTTTAGTTAATGTTCCATGTTGTAATGCTCTATTTATTCTGTTTATCAGTTTTTAATCTCTGGTAATCTATGGCTTGTTGTTAGGAGATACAGTATTTTGATTGATTTAATGGGGGTTATGGTGTCCTCACAGAATTTTATATAACTGCTTACAGTGTCTGTCTATTCATCAGTGTCACCACAGGATTCTTAAAACATGTCCCAATCAGTGCATTCCAAACAGCCATGTACAGATTTCTTGTCCAAGGCTTTTATGTGTTTAATTTTATGTGTTCAATATATTTAGCTCAAAAAAGTACTTCGTTCAGCTATTTTGTTTTATACCTCATTTTGCCCTGTCTTTGTGAAATTTACCCTTTATCCTCCTTGTTTTGAATTTGTCTGTAGTTTAAAGATACATCCAAGGTTGTGCTTGGACACGTCTTCAGTGATGTTTCCTGAGGTCATCAGGTGTTTGAGGTCTCGTAACACCAGACACCCTTGCTCAGATGACTCAGCCAGAGTTGATCAGGCCCTGGCTTGTGTCCCAGCAACAACAGCCCACGATTCAGACCTCCCGATCCAAAGCGACCTGGTGGTCCTCTCTACAGCCTCTATGGTGGACTTTATGGCTCAACATTATTTACAGCTCCTGTAATGCCAAGCAGGGTGTAGACCTTGAATAAAGATTGGCCAGCAAAGCCTCTATACCTCATCTCAATGGGCATTCCAGCCACTTTCATGGTACTCTGACTGTTTTCTTTTGTTAGCTCTTTAATGCGGTCATCCCAAGGGACTGTCAACTCCACTATAAGCACCTCCTTTAAATAGGCAGATGTTAACACCATGTCTGGCCTCAAAGAAGTTGGTGTAACATGGTCCGGGAACTTAAGCTGTCTGCCCAAGTTTACTCACAGTTGCCAGTTCAACACTGAGGTGAGCAGGCCGGCTGCTAGTGAAGGCTGTGGCTGAGGCTGATCTCCTGTCCTGACAAAGGTGATGCCCTTCCGGCTGCAGATGATCTTGTTATTAGCCATGGCTCTAGAGATGGCCTCTGCCACTGACTTAAGCACCTGGTCATGTCACTAGCGGTAACAGCCCTCACTAAGTGCTACTGCGCAGCTACTGAGGATGTGCTCCAGTGAGCCCTTTCCAGTTCAGACAGGTCATACTGGAGACCCAGGCTTGCCCCAGGTATGTAGATTTGCTGGGCTGGGTAGGACATCATACATGGCTTGAACCATGAACTTGATATGCTGTGTTTCAGCCTACCAGATGTCACCCCAAGATATTACATGGTTATATTGTTTCAGTTGCTGTGGCTTCCCTAATCTTTACACTACAAGTCATAATCATATTATGGAGTTCTGGCTAGATTAGGTTATAAAAAGTAGTTTCCAAATGTACACAGTATGTGAGGGTACCCATTACTGAAGTAAATATTAAATGCTGCAGTACAATAAGTCTGCTTGCAGGAGTACTAAATGCTGGCAAAGTGCTGACAACTTTCATGTTTTCTGTGACCAAGATATGGAGCTGTGAAGCGCACAAATTAGTGTTGGAGTGATGTAGAAAATGACATTGCTGCTGACCACTGTTATATGAACATCCATCCATCCATCCATTTTCCAACCCGCTGAATCCGAATCCAATGTGTGTGAGGCATGGACTAATACAATTTCACATGCACCCGAGATAAGACTCTAGTGCTGGGCTCCTATGGCCACAGGTTCTGCCTTTGCCCTTAACTCAGCTAGACATCTAATTTTAGTTTTCATCCCAAAGCACTTGATATTTCAGTAAATCCTCGCACACCCGTCACTCTCTTTAGTATATGCTGAAAGGAACCATTTCCTTAATATTCAGCTTATTATAGTTGACTTTGATATACGGTTAGCTTGTTACCTAATTTTGTTCAGCTGGAAGCATCTCACATCACTCTCTACTTTGAATGGCTTATCATTTTTCTTTGTTACATGAAAATTTCAAAACTAAAATTACTGTACAGGGCCTAACAGTGCTATTCACCCGGGCAAGGCGGCTTTTCTTAAATAAGGCTAACATTTAAAAAAATTGAAAAAAGGTGCCTTACATCTTTTTATATTCTCTTTGTTTAATGTGTAAAGGAAATAATGAATGCTGCATTAAAGCAATACCTAAAAAATGAAAAACATGTTTAATATGATATATAAGTAATAAACTTGTGCTGTATTTGTACGTACTGTACTTTTAAATTGTAATAAAATGTGACTAATAATAGAAAGGAGGGCTGAGATCACTTGTGTTGTGTGCTTTGTATTTTGTAATAATAATAACAACAATAGCTAGTTTTAAATATGATCACAGCAATTGTCTGTTATTAACACTGCAACCTCACTATAGTTTAATGTCTACCCTGATTTTCTGTCTGTGTGTATCATATGTTCTCTTTGTGTTCTTGTGAGTCTGAGTGCATGTAGGGATGTGCATTACTGTGTCCTGGTATAATTTTGCATCCCCCCCAGATTTGGACTCTGCACTGTGCTGATCATGAAAGTTAATAAAATGAATATATTGATCAAAAACTAGATCACAAAAAAAATTGTATTTCTATTCAGTCACTGCAAAGTCTTGTGGTCATCACCATCACCTTATTTTGCCTGGTTAATATTTTAAAGGTGTGGAACCCGGCTGGGATCCCTACCCGGCCAGGACACCCGGGGAGACAGGAGGAGCACGAGTGGGCGACCGCCCTGGTTGTATTGGGGGCCATGGGTACAGGGCTTAGAAGCTCAACCCTGTAGGGGCCCGTGGTCACCGCCAGGGGGCATCCCCGTGCCTGATGGACCCTGGACCCCAGCACTTCCACCACACCAGGAAGTGCTGGGGGGAAGAAGAGAGGGAACACCCGGAGTGCTTCCAGGGAGACAACCGGCACTTCCGCCACACTGGGGCGTGTCAGGTGGAAGATTGCCGGTGCACACCTGGAGCACATCCGGGTATGGATAAAAGGGGCCGCCTCCCTTCATTCGAGGCTGGAGTTGGGTGGAAGCAGGACGAGGTCAGAGAGAAAGAGAGAAGGAGGCGGTCCGAAGAGGAGGCAGTGTGGTTGGTCTGGACTTTAGGGAAGATTGGGGTTTGTGTTGCACTTAAAGACTTGTAAATATTAATAGTGTAAATAAACGTGTGGTGGTGCAAATTAACATGTCTGCCTGTCTGTGTCCGGGGCTCGTTCCACAAAGGGTTCATGGCAATGTCCCACATCCTCCAAGGCAATAACTCTCAGTGGACTTCTTCCAAGGCAATTCATTTTAAAGTGTGTAATTAATTTATTTGCATACCTGGGCACAAATAAAATTCTATCTATCTATCTATCTATCTATCTATCTATCTATCTATCTATCTATCTATCTATCTATCTATCTATCTATCTATCTATCTATCTATCTATCTATCTATCTATCTATCTATCTATCTATCTATCTATCTATCTATCTATCTATCGTCATGCACATGCTGATGGGAGACAGCTTACAGGTTTGAGTAAGTGTGATTACCCGACAAAGCAGGGGTTGGTGCCATGCTCTAATTCTCTTTCTTTCTCCCTCTGCAAACCAGCCGACTGACAAATCTACCACCAATGACATCATTTCCGGTTTCCACTCTCCTGGACCCGCACCTTCCCGTCTATCCTCCAAATAAACCAACACTTGACTTCTGTTACTCAGTTCTGTTCTGAACTTATGTCTGTAAAGATGTATTTTATTTCTTTGCCAAATCTTCAAGTATATGGGGTTACTAAGGTGGTATCCACAACCATTTTCTGTGTTTTATCTCTCTCTTATTTGCAGTGGCATAGTTGGCAGAATGGGTGTATCACGTCAATCTGCTGAAACGTGGAGGCATCAGGACCTGAGTACCCACTCCAGTCAGCCCCATTCCTACTTTGCTCACAAACCAGTTCTTAACTTTGGCACCATTGTGATGGAATTAAAAGCAGTACAGTAGTCCTTTCTGTCCCAGAGGTGGTGAGTGAAAAACTCGATAGAACCACTCTGATTGCACATGAAATTGTGACTGAATCTGAGGGTGGTTATCCGAGAGTCCCTGTATCGACTCCTGGAGGCAAAGTAAGCAGAGGTGGAATTTGACCTTGGTGTGACTGAATAAAGTTATAGTCCCTAGTCTAGCCTCATTGTTTTGGTACCCAAACTGAATGGGAGTTGGAGGCTTAGCAACGACTTCTATCGGCTTAATCAAGTCTCCCAATTTGAAAATTATCTGATGCTGTGAGTGGATGACATACTTCAGTGATTCTGTAAAATGTTATAATATTGGCAATACTTTAAAATTCTCTATTTTATGGTAATTCAAACAATTTTTGAAAAAAAACGCCAGTCATTTTTACACAATGCTTGGGCTGCATTTCAGTTGTTCATTAGAAAGCATCAAAGCATAATCAATTGATATGTTCAGTTTTACCCATCTGGTTGTTCTGCATTTTTCTGTAAAATGTATGGTTAATATCTTGTTATCTTTGTGATATGAAAACCCATTGATTCATGCTAATTTTCATTATGGCGTAGCAGAAATTTAGAACCTATCCCTTATGTATCAAGAGTGGAAGAAGCACTTGATGGGAAACAAATACAACAAAGATGATAGCAACATCTATTAATACATCCATGATTTTTCTAAACCCTCATAATCCAAATGTGGATCTGTGGGGAGATGAGCCTGTAATGACAGTTGTGGGAATAATAAGAAGAGTCATGACATTTCAAATTAAAGAAGATGATGATTCCACTTTGTGAAACAAGGAAGACCAAAATGGTTAGATGTTCTGCTATGGACTAGTAAACTATTCAGTGCTGCTTCCAGCCTTGCATCGTGTACAATTGTGATAGACCTCAGCTCCACAAAACTATAAATTGTATTAAGAAGGTTCTGCAAATGGATGGAGAAAAATTGAGTATGTCTTAAGCAACTTCCAGTGTTTAGTTTTTGCATTATGTTTTTCTAAATATTCTTCATTCTTACCTGTTATAGAGTAGGATATCAGGAGTCCACACCTGGTCTGTGGTAAAGCGCAAATTCTTCACCCCTGGATAGTCAGACTGATTCCAACGTAGGTAATGGTCATACCAGTACTAAAGAAAGAAAAATAAATTAACATGAAATTGTCAAACTTCAGTCTAATTCAGGGTCACAGGGAGCCAGAGCCTATTCTGGCCACACTGGGTGCAAGGCAAGAACCAACTCGGAACAAAGAACCAATTCATCATAGGTTCACTCATATATACAACATGCTAACACAGGACCAATTTGTATCACATACTACAGCTAAAATAATTTGACAGAATAAAACTTCAGCAAACTAGAAAAGACTGCATCTCAAAAAATGTGTTGATTTAAAACACATTATTAAAATCACTCTTGAATATCATTATTTACAACGTTGTAAATTGATATTTGTCACACATAGGTTGATGCTGCTGCCTCACAACTCCTGGGTCATTGTTTCAAATTCCTGGCTGAGGTACTGTTGATGTGGTGTTTTCATGGCCGCCCCATGCCTGTCTTTATTTTTTTGGGGTACTCTCAGATTTCAAAAGTGTATTTATTATGATAATCAATGACACTTTTAATTAGCACTATACCTGTGATGGACAGGTGTTCCATCCAAGACAAAGGTTCTGCCTTGTGCCCAACACTGTTATGATAACCTCTGGTAACTGTCACCATAAACTGAATTAAAACAGGTTGATGATGGATGGATGGGTAAACTTCATAGCTAAAATGGTTAGATGATATAAGCCAGGGGTGGGCAATGTCAGTCCTGGAGGGCTGCAGTGGCTGCAGGCTTTTGTTCCCACCCAGTTGCATAATTAGGAGACAATCCTTGCCGATAATTTAATTTCATGGCTTGCTAGTGCTTTAACTCTGCCATGTCAAGTCATTCTCATATCCTAGATTTTTTTTTACTTTCTAAGGATATCATCCAAATGATTTGATGTCTAAAATGGATAATTAATTCTAAATCCTTCACTTTTTTCTCTTCACTTTACTTCCAAGTATTTAATTAAACATAATAGTGCATGATAAATACACACAGGTGTAAATGGAAACCAGCTAAATGGAGAAATGCTGGTCTCTTTTGTCATTTGCATGTTATTGCTAATAAGGAGCAATTTAAAACCAAGAATACAGCTGTTTAAGACTAAAATAAGCAATAAGGGTTTAAAATCTTAACGAGCGAGACAACTAAAGTGAAGCTGAAGTGTTAGTTGAGCAATAAGTGCTTCTTATTAAGTAACTGGGTTGTAGCAAAAACCTGCTGATACTGCGGCCCTCCAGGATTGACTTTGCCCACCCCTGATATAAGTAATGCATTACTTTTATTCTTCTTTTTCTCTTGCATGTATTTAGACCTTTCACCACCCAGGTGACTACAAATATTCTTTTAAAAATTACACATCAACAGTGCTATACTTGGTGTTTGATACTAAGAGGCCATTTAAATTTTGGTTATACCATTAACAAATATTAATATACAGTATATGTGTGCAGAAATACACATTTGTTATAAAAAATAATAATAATAACAATAAAGTCCATTTTTGTCTGGTCAACATACTGACTCCTTATGCCAAAGTGTTTATCTGATTAATTGCAACTTATCTTTAAATTCACCTATGATTCAACTCCCTAGCAGGTCAATTTATATTAATTAATTTATGGATGGAAATCATAAAGACAGAAATGTCATACATTTCCATCTGGCACAGCCACGATCAGCACCTTGACCAGCGTGAGACATGAACTAGCACTCGGTGGGTTTGCATAACCAATGTGTAGCGCATTCATTCACTGGTATGTGGTCAATCAAGAGCTGCTATTTGTCTTGAAGAGTTTCTCTTTGGACTATTTTATGTGATTCTGATCAAGTGATGAATACACAAACTTAACAGTCAAGGTGCCTCAGTTATGTGGGTGTTGCATGTGTATCGTCAGGAAATTCTTGTAATTTACGTTTTGTGGGCAGTGCAGCCTAGCGGTTAAGGAACTGGACAATAAACAGTGAGGATCAGACATTGCTTGTAACTCCAGATCAAATCTTTTGACCTGCCTGTGCTCCACATTTAAAAATATATCTGTGAATAATAGTACGATACTGTATCTTATGTGGGTAAATTGCTTTGGGATTATGTTAGCTATGGAAAGGAGTCTTATAAAATCAGGGTTGTTTATTCATTTAAATTGACATTTAAGCCCTGTGAAAGACATACACACTCCAACTCAAAGTTTTTACTAAAATCCAAAGACAGTAAACTTAGGCATAGAAGACTACTGCCATGTATTTGATGTTGTTGTGACTGCAAAACTGGATTAAGTGAGTTTGGTAAATGGGTGGATGATGGATTTGAGTAGATGTAGGAAGAGCTGGGGATTTTCTTGTAAATGAACAATAAATTAAAGAAGAATACATCTCCATGAAGTATAGCAATCATTCAGATGTTACTGCGCATAGCGCTTACCTAATGAGCCACTTCACATAGTAAACTTTGACGTTTATTAGTCTGCATTCTCATTTGTGGTCACCCACAGTGCAACTAATTATGTCCAGCTGCAGCTTCTTTATCATTAATGTTTGCTTAAAATGCTGCATTATCATATAAGGCCTTGAAACCACATGAGAAACAATGTTCATTTTGAAGCTAAATACACTAAGCCAGGAGCATCTTTTAGTAAAATTAAAGTATACAGTTTGAAAAAGTCAGTCAGTCAGTCAGTCAGTCAGTCAGTCAGTCAGTCAGTCAGTCAGTCAGTCAGTCATTATCCAACCCGCTATATCCTAACTACAGGGTCACGGGGATCTGCTGGAGCCAATCCCAGCCAACACAGGGCACAAGGCAGGAACAAACCCCGAGCAGGGCACCAGCACACCACAGAGTTTGAAAAAGTGATGGGATTTTTATTCTTTTATTCTATGTTAATTAGTGTTCCCTAATTTTAATTATTTATTTTGTCTTTTTTCTCTTTCTTCATCATGTAAAGCACTTTGAGCTACATCATTTATGTTCAAATGATGCTATATAAATAAATGTTGTTGTTGTTGGATCCAATTCTTTGTGAATATTCATGGCATTATAAATATTTAAGTTTAGGAGAGTTATTGAATCTGAAAAAATGTTTCTGCCTGTGTCAAACTGACCAGACAGGTTGCATTTTTATTGCCTTGTATTTAATCTGATATTTGGATATAATCTGGTGTAGTCCCTGGGCTTTCCCTTTTTTCATGATACTCCTGGAGAAAAGATAGAAATAGACGCATAAAATATGTAAAATAATTAAGCAAAAGTGATTGTGACCCACCAATCAGGTACTTGCAATATATTATATCACAAGAAAGAGGTGTCAGTACACATTGTACATATCTTGAAGTCTACCTACAACTGCACTTTAATGTCTGCCATTTAAGTTTCGTCAGTAAAGTGTGTTTACAAGAAACCAATTTAAAGAAAATCAGAAAACAAGTGCAGATGAAAGGGTGAAATAAGTGACAGAGAGGAAAATGTAAATAGGTCAAGAAAGCAACATTACAGGGATAAGGTAAGGCAATGCCAAGTGGTGCACTGCACTACAAAAGAACTCTCTGCTAAAACGTGAAGCCCAGCTCTTCACTGCCATTCTGATTTCATGTATAACACGAGGAGATATTCCTTCGGATGCCAAAATTCTCAGAAGGAAGCGTGTTAACAAACAAAATGAAAGACAGTGGTAAAAAGATAAAGCCATGTACATTTTGTGTGGAGAGATTTAAAAGTCACACCTTTATTTTAAAAGGACTTTACAGCCTGATAAATCGGTGAACATTATGCAGGTTCTGATTTTGAATATGTAGAGCAGGGTAAAAGACTTCATTCTATCACAGTGTACACCATATTTACACAGGAAAACCGTGTCTGTGTTTACTATGCATTTATTGCTGTGATAATGTGATACAAAAGCGTTTTTCTACACAGTAAGAAACAGCAAGTCTGTGAGGAAGTGGGACTGTTAAACGTTCTGGTCAATAGTATTGTTTGACATGTTTTGAGTTTTGGCTCTAGGTAATTTAGTCTTTTTTTATTCCTTTCTAATATAATAAAAGTAACTGACATTCCATTAGAGAAAGGTTATAATGTGACAAACTGATGAAAAAACACATTTCACACATGTAGACCATACCAGGAATTTGCCAAAAAATACTTTGTTGAAAGACTTTTTGAACAACGCCGAAACAAGTAGCACTAAGGTACTTGGTCCAGTGATTTCCCAAGACATGACCTAATATAATCCCTAGAAAAAGACTGGCTCTGCTAAAAAAGTCATGTAAAATATCTGAATAGTTTTACATACTGTATGATGGCTGAGATTGGCTCCAGCAGACCCCCCGTGACCCTGTAGTTAGGATATAGCGGGTTGGATAATGGATGGATGGATGGATGGATGGATGGATGGATGGATGGATGGATGGATGGATGGATGAACTGATTCTAAGGCAGAAAAAAAGCAGATTATCAACACACAACTTAAGTCAACACAAAGCTTCTGAATGAAGTGGGCTGGCTACACACGATTGCAAAAACATCAACAGTAGCATCATGATGACTGCGCCATCATCTTGCAAAAACACAAGTCTTCACAACATGGAGAAAATGTCAAAGATGTGTAAGTAGTGGCAGCAACCTCACTGTCTGAAATGTAAAGAGTAATTTGAACCCAAACCTGATATTAAGGGTGTTCAGTTGTTTTATGAACACAGTGAAGCATTTCTGTGACTTTGAAACAACGCAGTCAAGAATCTTTAGTGCAGTGGTATTAATAATGTAAACATGTAAACGACAGATGATAACTGTTTTTCCAAAAATATATTTGACCACAGATGATGTAAAAGTAATTTTTGTCGAGCCAATCATGAATTCATATTTTACCATGTTTATGAATCTGAAAGATGTTACAAATGTTCCTGTAAGAACTGTGTAGTTATTTCAAAGTCTAAATAGAAGGTTGTTTTTGTTCACGACTGGTGGAAAATGGTGCAGAAAATGCAGAAATCGTGCTCTGCATTAATGTCATAAGGCTGAACTGGGCATCTTTTTGCACAGATGTAGAAAAATGTTGCAGGAAACTAAAGTGTACTTCATTGTTCTAAAACAGTCCGAATGTCAACAGTTAACTAATTAGTAGCCTTGCTTGATTAAATATTTGTAATTGCTCTTACAGCGAGGACATGTTAAAGAAATGCTAACACCCATAAGGCAGAGAACGCCAAAGGCATGGTCTGCTCTGTGAATATTTTTACACACAAATAGTGACTGATATATTTCAAGCTGCAGAGACAAGACTTGAAGAATTTTCACGACAATTGCTTGAGCATTGATACTGAGCGTGACATAATTACTGTACAACCAGATCTCTGTTGTACTGGAAAGCAACAGCAGTAAAATAATACATAAAATACTAACATGAAATTACATTTGGGTGAAAGAAGAACATTTTTCCAAATATCAAGCATTCTACACATGTGACAGCACCATTTGATTCAAATCACCCATGTGAGGCAGCATACTCCCACGTAACGATTATCAAGTTGAAATACAAACAAATAGGGCTGATGGCAGTCTAAAGTGGCATACAAAGATGAAAACTATACTTCACAGTTAATACCAAATTCCACAACCAAGCTAAAATCCTTTTGAAACAAAAGTCAAGGGTTTCTTTGCCGATAACTGGTATCATGGGCCTCCTGGTATGTTTAAAGCACAAGCAAATGAACATCTGAGTAGTAAGCTGCTCTCCTCATTTGTACAAGTAGTGTTTATCAAGATAAGCAGACATGTCTCTAACATCTCACAGACCTTGTGGCACCCAATGAGCAACTCCTTCTAAGCTAGTCTGTAAGAAGAGGGGCTGAAGAAACCTCATCTTTGCAAGACCTGTTGAAGAAATTTATTTTCAAATGACTCAAAAATTTAGATTTATGTGTGCATAATTAAGGAATACTAATCTTCATTGAGAAGGTCAAAATATTCATTTATAATTACCATGCAAGTTATATGTAATTATTTGTTTTCATATCTCCTCTACCCTTAAGGTCTGGCTATGCACCAGTTATAAAAGCCAGCAAGAGGGTAAAGCAAAGCTGACGTCAAGAAGGGGTGCCAGAGGATAAGCCACACTTTTTCTTAAGAAGCTACAGAGCATAAGGCAACCACCCCACTAGAAACGGAGAAAGTCTCTGACTACACCAGAAAGAAGGACAAAACGTCAGAGGTCACAAGGGTCCCGGTGCATACTCTGTCTCATTCATCACAGTAAACACTAAAATTTGGACTGTCTTCAAGAAGACAATAAACTGAACACCAAACATCACATTGAAAGCCAAGGTATCATTAAATGCTTTATCTGTACTCTTCAACAGCCAGCCAAATCATTGCATTGTAGGGCTTTTTCAGGTTACTATTCAGCAAGGATAAATAATAACTATATCAGGTAAACTTTTCACTTGTATAGGTTTTTGATTTTAACCTACATATGAAGAAACCAAGTGATCTTTTCAAATACTGTAATGTTTACTGCAATACTGTAAACTGTATCCTGTAATGATTACTACACTTCTCAAAACTGAATTCTTTTAGCACATTATTTAAATGACTGTCATATTATGAAGAAAAATTTCAGGTAATGGGAAAATAGAAACAGGGGTAAGGAGTAAATCAGGAAGCTGACTTGTGTTCACTGTCAATTAAAATGAAGTTGCATATTTGAATACGTTCTTGTTTCTCATGGCGCTGAAGGGAGGTGACGTGTTGTATGTTGGTGAGATACGCAAGGAAGAATTTCATGGTACTTTGTACATGTGACAACATTAATATTCTTACTACTCTTGAAATGCATGACATTGTGATCTGTAGCGATAGGTGGGAGCAGGTTGAGGAGACCCTGGAGAGGTGGAGATGTGCTCTAGAGAGGAGAGGAATGAAGGTCAGTAGGAACAAGACAGAATACATGTGCGTAAATGAGAGGGAGGTCAGTGGAATGGTGAGGATGCAGGGAGTAGAGTTGGCGAAGGTGGATGAGTTTAAATACTTGGGATCAACAGTACAGAGTAATGGGGATTGTGGAAGAGAGGGGGAAAAAGAGAGTGCAGGCAGGGTGGAATGGGTGGAGAAGAGTGTCAGGAGTAATTTGTGACAGATGAATATCAGGAAGAGTGAAAGGGAAGGTCTACAGGACAGTAGTGAGACCAGTTATGTTATATAGGTTGGAGACGGTGGCACTGACCAGAAAGCAGGGGACAGAGCTGGAGGTGGCAGAGTTAAAGATGCTAAGATTTGCAGTGGGTGTGATGAGGATGGACAGGATTAGAAATGAGTACATTAGAGGGTCAGCTAAAGTTGGATGGTTGGGAGACTAAGTCAGAGAGGCGAGATTGCGTTGGTTTGGACATGTGCAGAGGAGAGATGCTGAGTATATTGGGTGAAGGATGCTAAGGATTGAGCTGCCAGGCAAGAGGAAAAGAGGAAGGCCTAAGAGAAGGTTTGTGGATGTGGTGAGATATGGAAGAAGATGATCCGCTGTGGCAACCCTTAATGGGAGCAGCTGAAAGAAGAAGAAGCAGAAGAAGAAGAAGAAGAAGAAGAAGAAGAAGAAGACTGCTCTTGAAATCCATCAGTAATACCACACAAAATCAAGAAATTGCAGCTGATCTCTAGTAGCTCTCCCTGAGGTATGGAAAAGATTGTAAAATCCTCTAACAAGTAAGGCCCTCTATTCATAGTGGAAAAGCTAGACTTCTGAAGAAACGTACAACAGCCAGTTTTGTGTTTTAGGTTTGCTTGGCTTGTTTTTCCCTTCCAATTGTCTTTCGTTTCCAGACATAAGCCATTATAGTATTCCTATAATTCTTGTGTTTATCAATAAATTGTGTTGTTGTGCTGGTTCTTAAAAAAGTTGACCAGTACTCAAGTTTACTGAGAAATACAAGAAAAGGCATTAAAGTAGTAATCCAGAAATGTCTCATTAAGTATTGGTCAAAATAATTAATTAAAAAGCAAAATTTGTCATTTCCCTTGACGTTTCTGGCTTGTCCATGCAAGGCAACCCCTTTTCCAACAACAAAGGAAGAGCTAATGGACAATTAAAGACTAAGTAAGCAAATGTAAGGGCATGCTCTTGAAAAGAATAGTCTTCTTTCCTTTTTACTTTATAACACTTAACTTGGCCGGGCGATAATATGGAAATTTTCTATTCTCATCTTTAAAGGGATTAAGAGGAATTTAGTGACAATGGGAATCAGTATGTGCACATTAAAAAAACCTTGGACAAGAATAGATAATTCAAGCAAACATAACAACATTTCCCATTCACCCAATTTTCCAAAATATCTTTGAGTTGACACTTGAACATTCCTACGGCGTTGCTTTCAATTGAATTATGTCACTTGGTACCTCATTCCATGTATGTTTAGTTTTCTGCATAAAGATATATTGCCAAACAGTCAGACCGATAACCAGTTTCTTTCTATATCCTTGTCTTCTTGCTGAAGAACAGGTTTTAATATATCAAGTGGTATGGAGATTATGCTTGAACTGTCTTTATTTTGCTTTTGCAGAGCAATTATGTGAGGAAAAATGCCAGGACAGTAGAGTAAATTTAAGAATATTGTTTTATAATGAAAGCACTGTGGTTAAGTGGATAGCACTTCTGCATCATGGATCCATTATCCTAGGTTCAAATCACACAACTGGCTTTAGTCTGTGTAGAATTTGCATATTTCTTGTATACTGATGTAAGGGGTTTTCTCCTAAAGATGTGTTAATTAGATTAATTGTTGCCAAAACGCCTGAACTGGAAAAATTGGGTTTGAGTATTTATGTACTACACGTGTATACAGTTTAAGTGAGGATGAATTTAAAATTTTGCAGGCAACCTTTCCTATTAAAAGAGGCAAGGGAGACCAGAGCTTCTACCAGAAGCAAAATGAGCAAGGCCAGAACCAACCCTGTATGTGAAAGCAATTTCTTACAGGGTACACTCATGCACAAACCACTTTTACTGGGGCCAATATAAATAAATTAAAATGTGTTTAGACTGTGATAGGAAAATGGAGTTGCCAGAAGAAACTCACGAGAATCCAGGAAGAATATTCAAACTTGAAGGGATTAGACCTAGGACCCAGGAACATAACCCCTGCTCAAATACTACGAATCCTAGTGGTATCCAGTTCACCACCAGACATTATCAATAAAATGTAATAAATCTTCTTGAGGATGTTAGCTGGTAGAGACTTGGATAATAAATTACGGGGCAAATCGAGTTTAGCACTTTGTTTATATAACAGATTTCTCCAGAGTAAAACCACAGGTCAGTGAATATTGCAGTCTACGGTCTTTGTGCAGAGTGCAAAATGAAGGAGGAATAGTACTGCTGGGTGAAGGCTTTCCTTACCTTTGACAGTGCAGGTGGAGCTATCATCAAACTGATTGTAAAAGTCTCAAACTCACCCTGTTTTGTGTAAAACCAAATTAATATTTGGAGATATCTGAAAATAAATTTTAGATATCTTAAAAAGCAGTCCAGATTTTCAAATAATAAAAACTCAGTTTCAGACATCTCAAAATAAGTTCCTTTAAATTTTAGGATATTTGCAATACATTTTGAGATATCTCAAATGCATTTTCTGATAACGAAAATATATTTTCAAATATCCTGTGATTTCTCAAACTCATTTTGTTATAACACAACTCATTCATGTAAAGTTTACTGTTCTTTAATAGGACTTCATGTTTTCTTTGTGAAGTGCTGAGATATGTTAAAATACATCTGAGATATCTCAGAATGGATGGAAAGCTATTTTGAGATATGGAAATGCATTTGAGATATCTTTAATTTAATTTCAGTTATATGAAAATTGTGTCCAGCTACTGTATATAAAAAACAATGTCCTGTCTTTTTAAAGACATCTGAAAATGTATTTCTGATATATTGGAATATATTCCTTTTAAGGTGGCTCTGACTGAGTTGCAGCCTGTTTTAAGATATCAGATAATTTATTTGAGATACTGTGTCTAAAAATGTATTGTTGGGATCTCAAATGTGAGTCAATGTGAAAATATTTGAAATGCATTTTAAGATATCTTGATTGCATTTTGAGAAACATTAAAATACCATCTAGACCACCTTAAGATACCTGAAAAGCATTTCAGTATATTTTAAAATAAATGCTTTGTTCAATTCAGGATATTTCAAATTCATTTCAAGGTATCTTTACAATTTTTGGGATCTCTCAAAATACACTTGAAGTCTTTTCAAGATATCATAAAATGCATTTACAAGATCTTAAAATACATTTCAGATATCTTGGAATATTTTCTATTTATCAATCTTAAAATAATATTTCACCCAAAAATTACATATTTTTTGTATTACTCATCCTGTGTTGTTCATAGTAATAGCCGAGAAAAAGTTTTAATCTTATTCATTTATGAAGAATGGAGATGACAAAGTAACTGACACAACAGGCTTCAATTGGGACTAACGCTGAACAAACACTGCATTAAAATCTTAATAAAAAAAATTGAGTTTACTCATGTTGCTTAATCTACATACAGATATCCAGGTGTGTGCTCATATTGTCTTAAACATGTGTATATTTACTAAAACATTGTTAAAAGACATCACTTTCTGAACACACTCCTATAATAGGATAGTACATGTGCTCAAACAAGAATGACCTTTTCAGCTAAACACCTGCCTTCCATCTTCACTGGTCAGGAGTCCTGCCCTGTAACATCTCATTCATTGGCTACCCTTATACTCACATCATATTGACATTGCAAAGGATACTCTGAGAGAAGAGTGCAATTAGACATTAAAAATGAAATAAAAGCAAGTGAAAAAATTAACAGGTGAGAAGTTCAAAGTGAGACCAAAAAATTTGGTAATAGCATGGGAGTAAGGTTTAGTCATTGAATATAGTAGGTATCATATGCCTATAGTCTGGTTAGTTAGTTGGCCAAGTGGCAGCATGCGAGGTTGATCGAGTCAGTGTTTCTGGTGTTTATTCTAATGTACAATTGTGCACGTGACTTGGATGATTTCTTTCTCCAAGCCACCAAGGCAGATTTCAACAGTCAATGATGATTGCATTTTTCAACGCTGATAGACTTGTTCATAAAGAGTTTGTTTCCTGCAGACAGACTGTTAATCAACCCAGCCACAGGGGATGCACAATCCAGTGTGTTTCTTCGTGCCAGTCCTAAGCCCGGATAAATGGGGAGGGTTACGTCAGGAAGGGCATCCGGTGTAAAATTTTGCCAGATCAATATGCAGACAACGATACAAATTTCCATACCGGATCGGTCGAGGCCTGGGTTAACAATGGCCGCCACCAGTACTGTTAGCCAGCAGGGTGGTGGTGGAAATTGGGCTACTGTTGGCCGAAGAAGGAGAAGAAGAGGGGGGAGACATGTCTGGAGGCAGAAGGACAGGAGGAAGGTAAAGAGAGTGGAACTGAGGGTAGGAACTTTGAATGTTGGCAGTATGACTGGTAAGGGAAGAGAATTAGCCAATATGAAGAAGAGAAGGAAGGTTGATAGATTGTGCATGCAAGAGACTAAATGGAAGGGGAAATATGCTAGGTGTATTGGAGGTGGATTCAAATTGTTCTATCATGGTGTGGATGGGAGGAGAAATGGGGTAGGGGTTATTCTGAAGGAACAGTATGTCAAGAGTGTTTTGGAGGTTAAAAGAGTGTCAGAGAGTAATGATTATGAAGCTGGAAACTGAAGGTGTGATGATGAATGTTGTTAGTGCATATGCCCCGCAAGTTGGGTGTTCAATAGATGAGAAAGAAGATTTCTGGAGTGAGTTGGATGAAGTGATGAACAGTGTACCTCAGGGACAGAAAGTGGTGATTGGAGTGGATTTCAATGGACATGTTGGTAAAGGGAACAGAGAAGATGAGGAGGTGATGGGTAGGTATGGTGTCAAGGAGAGGAATGAAGAAGGTCAGAGGATAGTGGATTTTGTAAAAAGGATGGGCATGGCTGGGGTGAATATGTATTTTAACTCTTTGAGGGCTGAATGTTTTTTCCAAAAAACTGTTTTTCTGAAAACCATGCCAAGTGATGTTTTACACATAAATCAACATAAGACATCCATTGCTGCGTGCTGTGGATGCTGTCAGTACCTGTTTGGCAGAGGTGGCTCAATGGTCAGCAGGAATGCTGCCTGGCTTTTTTTCGTGCTGCAGGTGGACAGCAGTGGCGGTGCGATTGGCTTTGTACCTCTTGTTACTGTAAGTGGCGATCCTCCCAGACGAATGTTGCCATCATCTACACGACTGCGTTCAGCACCACAATCAGCTGATGCTGGCACCTCACTTTTGCTGCTGATCTCCATCTCCAGGTCACTTGCCTCAAAATTGGAGTCCAAGAAGTCAGAGTCTGATTTAGCGGTAATACGCAAATTTTGCTTTGAGCGTTTGCTTTGGTCTCTTACCAGATGTCGGTGCCATTTCTGAGGGTTTTTTGCTCTTTGCTACTCATGCATGCACAGGGAATCGAGGTCAGATCAACTAAGCTAACTTTCCTTCCAGCAAAGAGAGTTGAACTAAAATGTAACGGCAAGTTTTGTTACAGTTCACAGCTAATTATCGTCGTATACCCCTGAATTTTGACAAACGTCAACATCCCTCGAGAAGGGGGGCTGAACACACCCCTAGAAGATACGGACGCTCCTAAAAAAAACCCCTCTTAAAAACGCTGATAGACTACCTTCACATTGCTCCCTTACTTGCTGGGCTTACTTGCAACTGCTCTGTCGCATGATATGTTTCTCGCACAGCGGTACGCATACTTAAAAGCCTGAACAACACCTGTCCTTGTTGGCTGATTGCTTTGTTTCTCTCTCCTCCACCAGACATCCTCTGATCCTGTTGCGGATCCCGCTCCCGTTGTGCTCCCCTATGATGTTAACCTATTCTTTTAAACGAAAACTAACTGCATACTGAGCTTGTTTTACTTCTGAAAGAGACATGTTTGTTTGAAGTGTTTGAATAAAGTTCCTGTCTCTACAATCTCCTTTGTTTCTGTGCAATTCTGTGACCCAAGCGTGACAATCCGCCCTGAAAGAGTTAAGAAGAGGGAGGAACATAGGGTGACTTACAAGAGTGGAGGAAGATGCACACAGGTAGATTATATCCTATGCAGAAGAGTCAATCTGACGGAGATTAAAGACTGCAAAGTGTTGGCAGGGGAAAGTGTAGTTAAGCAGCATAGGATGGTGGTCTGTAGGATAATGTTGCCGATCAAGAAGAAGAGGAGGAGAGGCAGGGCAGAGCAAAGGATCAAATGGTGGAAATTGAAAAAGGAAGACTGCAAGGTTGAGTTCAGGGAGGAGGTATGACAGGCACTGGGTAGCAGTGAAGAGTTACCAGACAGCTGGGCAACTGCAGCAGATGTAGTAAGGGTGACAGCAAGAAGAGTGCTTGACGTGACATCTGGACAGAGGAAGGAGTAAAAGGAAACCTGGTGGAGGAATGGGGAAGTACAGGAGATTATACAGAGGAAGAGAATGGTGAAGAAGAAATGGGATAGTCAAAGAGATGCAGAAAGTAGACAAGAGTACAAGGACATAAGGCGCAAGGTGAAGAGAAAGGTGGCGAAGGCTAAAGAAAAGGCGTATGATGAGTTGTATGAGAGGCTGAACACTAAGGAGAGAGAAAAGGACCTGTACCGATTGGTTAGACAGAGGGACCGAGCTGGGAAAATGTGCAGCAGGTTACGGTCATAAAGGATAAAGATGGAAACATACTCACAAGCGAGGAGAGTGTGTTGAGCAGAAGGAAAGAGTACTTTGAGAGGCTGATGAATGAAGAGAATGAGAGAGAGAAGAGGTTGGATGATGTGGCAATAATAAATCAGGAAGTGCAACGGATTAGCAAAGAGGAAGTAAAGTTAGCTATGAAAAAGATGAAGAATAGAAAAGCTGTTGGTCCAGATGACATACCTGTGGAAGCATTGAGGTGTTTAGGAGAGATGGCAGTGGAGTTTTTAACCATATTGCTTAATGGAATCTTGGAAAGTGAGAGGATGCCTGCAGAGTGGAGAAGAAGTGTACTGGTACCGGTTTTTAAGAATAAGGGGGATGTGCAGGACTGCAGTAACTACAGGGGGAGAAAATTGATGAGCCACACCATGAAGTTATGGGAAAGAGTAGTAGAAGCTAGGTTAAGAAGGGAGGTGATGATTAGTGAGCAGCAGTATGGTTTCATGCCAAGAAAGAGCACCACAAATGTTATGTTTGCTCTGAGGGTGTTGATGGAGAAGTACAGAGATGGCCAAAATGAGTTATATTGCATCTTTGTGGACCTGGAGAAAGCATATGACAGGGTGCCTCAAGACAAGCTGTGGTATTGTATGAGGAAGTTGGGAGTGGCAGAGAAGTACATAAGAGTTGTACAGGATATGTATGAGGGAAGTGTGACAGTGGTGAGGTCTGCAGTAGGAGCGACAGATGCATTCAATATGGAGATGGAATTACATCAGGGATCAGCTCTGAGCCCTTTCTTTCTTTTTTTTTAAAATTTTATTTATTAATTTTATTGTAATCATTCCATATAAATAGATCAATTAATACAAAAAAGAACTGAAGACAAATCAAACCCCACCCTTGAGAAGGAGAGCCTGAGCCCTTTCTTATTTGCAATGGTGATGGACAGGTTAACAGATGAGATTAGACAGGAGTCCCCGTGGACTATGATGTTTACTGATGACATTGTGATCTGCAGCGATAGTAGGGATCAGGTCAAGGAGACCCTGGAGAGGTGGAAATATGCTCTGGAGAGGAGAGGAATGAAGGTCAGTAGGAACAAGACAGAATACATGTGTGTAAATGAGAGGGAGGTCAGTGGAATGGTGAGGATGCAGGGAGTAGAGTTGACGAAGGTGGATGAGTTTAAATACGTGGGATCAACAGTACAGAGTAATGGGGATTGTGGAAGAGAGGTGAAAAAGAGAGTGCAGGTAGGGTGGAATAGGTGGAGAAGAGTGTCAGGAGTAATTTGTGACAGACGGATATCAGCAAGAGTGAAAGGGAAGGTCTTCAGGATGGTAGTGAGACCAGCTATGTTATATGGGTTGGAGACGGTGGCACTGACTAGAAAGCAGAAGACAGAGCTGGAGGTGGCAGAGTTAAAGATGTTAAGATTTGCAGTGGGTGTGATGAGGATGGATAGGATTAGAAATGAGGACATTAGAGGGTCAGCTCAAGTTGGACGGTTGAGAGACAAAGTCAGAGAGGTGAGAGTGTGTTGGTTTGGACATGTGCAGAGGAGAGATGCTGAGTATATTGGGAGAAGGATGTTAACGATAGAGCTGTCAGGCAAGAGAAAAAGAGGAAGGCCTAAGAGAAGGTTTATGGATGTGCTTAGAGAGAATACTTGCAGGTGGTGGGTGTCACAGAGCAAGATGCAGAATACAGGACGATATGGAAGAAGATGATCCGCTGTGGCAACCCCTAACGGGAGCAGCCGAAAAAAGAAGAAGAAGAAGAAGAAGACAGTAACATTGCATTGAATTGCTGTGGCATCTATAGGAAAGCATCATTAAAAACCATCTAGAGAAATGCCACACATGAAACTGGATTTTGCACCATGGCAACGCATATACACACACTGTGTTGTCTGTCATAGAGTTGCTTCTGCCATCCTTGTATTTCACTCCTTGTGACTTCCTTTTGTTACTGAAATTAAAATTGAGACTGAAGGGTAGAAGATTTGCTACCACAGAAAAAATCCACGAAAATATATAGGAGGCTCTTGGTAATAAAAGATGAGTACAGGAAATGTTTCCAGGAATGGGAAAAGCACTGGGAGAAGAGTATTGCATTTCAATGAGTAATATTTTGAAGGTCACTAAAAGGGAATATTGTGTTTAGTTTTGCCATAAAGTTTTTTTTAACAATTCTGGGGATTTTTGGGTCCCACCTCATATGAGTTGTATTTGTTCATATTTGCGGTGTTTCAACAAGCAGAAGGTGGTGCAGTTTTGACAGATTGCTGTTGAAAAGCCCAGAAATATGGTGTGGTAGATTAACTATTAGCGAATGCAGGGAGAGGCTAGTGTTCAATTCAAAAGCACGAGATTGTTCAAATGCACTACACAGCCGTTCACGAGACAATTCTCTGGAAGTGGTTTATTTAACAATATTTTATCATGTGTTTGGGAAGTTGTGCACACATGACTGGATTTCTGACATATGGATTATGTGACACCTGTAAATGCAGACTTTTTCATGGATGTTTGTATATTGTTTCCTGTTTGCTCAGTATTAGTGCCCAATTAATAATTGCATTAATAATTTTGTTTCATTTTCCACAAAAGCATGAGGTTAAAATTTTTGTCGGCCATTACTACAAACAACATGGGGTAACAGACAATAAAATGATCATTTTTGGGTGGAGTATTCTTTTAAGATATCTAAAATGCATTTTGAAATACGGTATTTCTAAATGTTAAATCAGCATGCCATATTGTTTACCATATGTTACACTTACTAATTTCTATTTTTTCAGTTTTGTGCACAATGAAGAAATGAAGTAAAATTAGCAACAGAAGCTCAACCTGGTGAAAGCAATGAAGTCATCCTGCATATGTGTGAACGATGTGTTGTGGTAAATGTGTCAGCAGTAAACCTAGCTAAGCATATAAGTGTTTATAACAAAATTGTTTTGTTTGTCAGCATTGTGAAGATGCGTAAAGGTTGGAAACTCTGAATTGGACTGGAATAAGTGTGTACATGAAGTTACCCACATGACAGACTGGCATCCCATCCAAAATTGGTTCCTGCCTTGCACTCAAGTACTGGCTGTGAATCCAAAAGAGGCGTCCAAAGATGGATAGCTGTGCCTGTTTACAAAATGGTATATGTGTGTCTGCAAAGTGGAGGTCTCGATCAGAAGATGTGTGAAGGATAATGAAAATAGGAAAGAAGGCTTGTGTATTGTGTGTCTGTCTCATTTTTATAATTGCTTAAGAACACAACTGACAGAGTACACAGAAAACATAATAGCACACACTCTCCACATTTCTTCAATGTAATGCAAAGATCAACAGCACCAAAAGAAAATAACTTCAAAAAGAAAAATATAAAGTAAAAATCTTGTCATTTGTAGCCCAAGTCTCGTTGTGCTATGAACTGGCCAGCCATGAGTAATGTGACATTGGATTTGTCTGACATGTGGGGATGCACCACTGAGTAAGAGTGTTAGACCCAGTGGGAACCATTGGCCTTTGACTTCCAGCCATTGATATTGATCCCTGACTGGGACAGTTTAATGAGGCTAACATACTGAGAGAAGAGCAAAGGAACAGGAGAGGGAGAGGGAGCAGAGCTACAGATCCTAATAATCCAATGGTGTATTGCACTTACCATTTGAAGCCAGATATTACTTGTCAGCACTTGATTTTTTTCATCCTGGGAAGAAATGAGAAAAACATTCAAGCTGCAACATCAAATCAAAAAGCTTCTTTAATCTTTCCTGGCATGCTTCATAAAAAAATTTTGATGTTTTGCTTTGGAAGAAGTGGGTCAGAAAGTGGATGCTACTGTAAATGCCCCTTATGTTTACCCTGAATTCCAGAAGCAGTTAAGGAGTCTACTCTTTTTTTAGACTAAACGTTTAAATCCTAAACAAATATTTTTGTAACAATACTTTTAAAACATTGTTTCAAACCACTTTCCATTCTTATTATAATTCTCACTCAAAAAAGCTTTCCCACTAAACATGTTTTAATTCTCACTGGAACAGTACTTTGAAAACAACTATTTCACTGGTTGTGTCAAAAGTTGTGTTCCAACCCTCTCTGGAAATACACAACTGAATGGCTTCTTTACTGAATCTCCCTGGAAATGCAAATCTAGAACATTCTTTCACCAAGTCTGTTGTAATTCTCACTGGAAATGTAAAATCAAATAGCTCTTTACCAGTAAGATTTTAATCTTATCCACAGTCTGCACCTTGTTTTTCTCATCCCAGTTTATCAAAGCCTGCCATACCAGTGAGACGTGCCAAACAGCTTTACAGAAAGAGGGTGCTAACCTATTGCGGGATGCACTAAAAAGTTTTAAAGTTTTGAAATTATTAATCAACCAGACATCCATTTGTGTATGTTGTGAAGAAACTGGAGTACCTAGAAGAAAAAACAAAAAGACTTGGGGAGAACATGTACACTCCACCCAGATGGCAACCTTAAATAAAAATTGAGTGAGGATTTACATGATGTGAGTTGGAAACAATGCCCTGTATTTACAATGAAACCAAATATGTCTCTTTATTATATAAAAAAATCCTTGGACAAGACAAGCTTTTTAGACTGGGACGAGATGTGACTTTTTCAGAGAAATAGTTTTAAGTCCCGCAAGATGAGACTTTGTGCCAAAAGATTTAACTGTGCCCGGGGCCGGAAATAAAAGACAAAGAGTAGATGACAAAGTAGAACGTTGTAAAGAATTCAAAAACGTTGGTGCGATACACAGGCAGAGGAGGTTAGAGATAATGTAAGTACTAAAATTCGAAAGTCTCAAAAAAATGGTAGTAATGATCGCATTAGCGCAAACAAACGGAAATTATTACTCGGTGAAATAACGGAAGAGCAAAAAGAGATTGAATATATTATTCGGATTTAAACTTTAAGTTGGAGACTTGTAGATCATCTAATTCGTGTTGCCATCGGGGAAAAGTAGTGTTTCTTCCCAATGAAGAGACTTATCCATGAAAATTAAAAGATTTGTTGTTTGGTGAAAGTGAAATCCACATACACGAGCAGCAGAGATGCGAAGTGGCTGGTGCGTAGCACAGGTTGGGGGGTTGGTGAGTAAAGCGAGCTGATTTTAAAAGTTGATTTTAAAATTAAATATGATATATAATGACTATTTCAACATTCATTTTTTTTCTTTAATTTATTTTTACTAGTCAGATGCATTGTCCACTCATGAGGTACAATTTATACTGTACATGAATTCTTCAAAATGTTTCCACATTTTTTCTTTTTTGATTAAATATTATTCTTGTGAAGGAAATCTGCTGAGCCTTTGTAACCCTTAGTCTGAGAGGCTGGTACCCTGCTGATATTCACATTGTTGTCACTGAGTGAGTTGCTAACTAGGCGTGAACATCACTGCACATATATCTGTTCACAGTAAAAAGGAACACAGAAGTGTTGTGTGATTTTTTGAAGGTAGATGGTGTTAAATTAGAAGTTTATATCTAGGCATGCTTTCAGTCCTAGCACTATCTAAATTAAATATATACAAGTAGACAGAGATGTTTAAAGATACACAAAAAAGTTTGATGGAAGAAGAGCATTTGAGGCAGCAGTCAATCTCAACCACTGAAGAGAAGTGAGAAAAGGAGGCTGGGGCAAATGTTCTTACTCACAACTGAGTAACATTAAGTAAAATCCCATTACATCCAGCAGCTGCCCTCATTTTGCTGGTGATGATGAAGTGAAAGAAGCCGTGCATAACTAACAGTACACCTAACCAAAAAGGCATTCAGAACTTGTAGGCAGTGTGAAGGACAGCCGGGTCCCATGCCCGGCAGGGATGCCCCTGCTGCGTCTGTTCCTGGGGAGCCACCATGGGCAGCTCAATACCTCCCCCGGGATGCTTGGTGGCAGTCTCCCTGGCGGACGGTGATTCCCCAACCTGGCGCATGGCTCCATGGGAGATGGAGTCCTCCACAGCCTGGTTGGGGGCTCGATGGCCGCTAGGGGGAGCTGCATGGAGTCTGTAGCCTGGCTGGTCGAATCTTCAGCCCCACCTGGAAATGCAATTAGGACCAGGTGATCAAGCACCTGGAACGCTTCCGGGTGGGATATAAAAAGGGCCAGCCACCACCACTCAGAGAGCCAGAATCAGGAGGAAGAGGACGAGGTTGCCTGGGAGGAGTGGTGGTGCCAAGGTGGAGAGAAAGAATTGTTCTTTGTGCTGTATAAGTGCTTATGGGACTGTGTTGTGGCTGGGGGTATTACGGGGAAGATGTGCCCTCTAGCTGAAGAAAAATAAAAAGACTGTTTATTTTACACGGGCCTCTGCGTAAGTCTGTGCCGGGCTGGGTGCTATATAGCGCCTTTTCTACAGCAGCTAGTATATGTTTTAAAGGAAGCAGAAGAAGAATATCCCAAGAAGAAATGATTTTTAAATGTCTGCAACATAACTAAAGCCTTTTTGAAAAAGAGAGTGTGAGAACTTTTTGAAGATCCCTTGTAAAACCAACATAAGGGACAGTGAGGAAATATGAAAGAAAACATGTATGCAATAAAAAGTATTCACTTCCACCATTACAGCTACACATTTTATTATGTTACTTTGTGAATCCTAATCAAATTAACTGAGAACTAATTTAGACATTGATCCACACAGAAAAAAATCTATAATTTCAAAGAGAAAATCAAATTCTATTCAGCCTTCTAAATTTATCATTAATAAAGGAAGAAGTCTTACTTGAGGCTGCACACTGGCACAGTGCTTATTGTGGTAACCTCACAACTCTACAAAACTGGGTCTGAATTCCAGCTTGATGACTATATGTGTGGAGTGACACAGACAGCCAGGGTCCTTATCCGGATGGGATGCCTCTTCACTGAGGGCACTGGGGGAGCAGGCATGGACAGAACAATACCTCCCTCGGGATGCTAGATAGCAGCCCCCATGGGTGGCAGTGGTGCCTCGGATTCCTGCAGGGCTCCATGGGAGATGGAGTTCGCTCCAACTCTTTTGGGATCTGGGGGTGCCGCCAGGGGGTGCTCAAGTTGTTCCTGAGCCTATGTGGGCAGTTCTTCTGCCACACCTGGAAGTGAAGCCAGAAATAGGTCATCAAACACCTGGAGCACTTCTGGGTGGGCTATAAAAGGAGCCAGCGGCCACCAATTCAGGAGCTGGAGTCGAGAGGCAGAGGATGGCGCTTGAGAGGAGTGGAGGCGGCAGAAGAAACAAAGAAAGTGACTGTTTTGGGCATTGTGTTGTGTGCAAGAAAGAACCGTAAAATAAACAGAGTGTGCATTTGAACATTGTGTGTCCTTGGTGTCTCCAAAAGCCGTACTAACCCCTACTTTCTTTGCTGTTCTTTTTCTGGTTTTCTGTGGTGGCGATCTGCGCCATCACCACCCGATCAAAGCACCGTGATGTCCCTACATTGATGGATTAAAGGCCAGAAGTCCACCGTCATCATCAAGTTCTTCCATGTGAAGCCTGAATACTATGAGGACTGATTGGAGGTCATTTATGTTAGGCAGAATGCCTAGAGGGGGCTGGGGGGGTCTTGTGGCCTTGGAACCTCTGCAGATTTTTTTTTTTCTCCAGCCAACTGTTTTTCTGTCCTCCCTGGCCATTGGACCTTTACTTTATTATATGTTAATTAATATTGCATAATTTTGTGTTTTTGTCTATTTCTTCATCCTGTAAAGCACTTTGAGCTACATCATTTGTATGACAATGTGCTAAATAAATAAATGCTGTTGTTGTTGGCGTTGTATGTCTGTAGCTGGGCTTCTTTCACAAGAGCTAAGAAAGTTCTTCTCATGTCTGTGTGCTGGCTGGACTTACCATCAGTTAGTGAGTTGCTATTGAGTTTTGAACAACTGTGTTGAAATGTATGCCTGTTTATACATTCAGCCTCAGCTTTACCTCTGATATCTGATATAAGATTAGATGATCAGATGTAAGAGAAATCAAGGGTCACTTTAAGGTTTTACATTTACTGGAACACAGGACATATATTGTTTAAATTAACTGCTGCTATTGAAATGTTGTACAAAACAAAAACTTGATTGAAATAAAGTCTGACATAAAAAGTAATCTCATGTGAGTAGCATACAGTAGATGTCTGGAAAGGAGGAGGTCTCAGATGAGGCAGTAAGGGAAGAAGTACTTGAGGACTCTGCCCTCTTGGTACAAGCTTCAAAAGAGAGCTGACAAATGGAGGTGGAATCATGCCATATGCTGTTTTGTGAATGTGGATGGGATTGTTGTTAGGGTTTCAAAAAATGAAGAAAAGAGAAAATTAATTTTAATGAGCTGTGACAGTTAATAGCAACCAGAATGGGAATTGCGATTACATTTTCCTACAACTCTCAGACAGTTCATCAGTCTGTCAGTCAGTCATTCTCCAACCTGCTATAGCCTAACACAGGGTCACGGGGGTCTGCTGGAGCCAATCCCAGCCAGCACAGGGCGCAAGGCAAGAAACAAATCCCTGGGCACTGCAGGGCACACACACACACACACAAGCGGGACAATTTAGGACCGCCAATGCACCTAATCTGCATTTCTTTGGACTGTGAGAGGAAACCGGAGCACCCGGACACGGGGAGAACATACAAACTCCACGCAGGGAGGACCCGGGAAGCAAACCCAGGTCTCCTTACTGCGAGGCTACCACTGCGCCACCGTGCCGCCCCTCTCAGACAGTTTTCTTTGATATTTATGAGAAAACCTGGTGAACCACAGTCACCTTTTTTCTGTTTTGGCTAGGCATTGTAGCCTATTGGTGAATGCATTTGGATTTATAACCACAAGAATTTCATTTCATCTACGACTCACTCTCAGCTCTTTGCAAGTCTCTTGACTTCCCTCTGCCACTCATCTATACTACTACACTTGTAAAGCAACACAAATACATACTGGCAATATTAAAACTCATATGCAGCTACAAATGTACCTTGAACATATCACAGGACAGTACCGATCTGTGCCATCATCCTAAGACTGCTGTTCTTAACGGCTGCCTGACTTTCCAAATAAACAACTAGCCCTGGACAGTGTCTAGGAAGGATGTGGAGTCCCAGTGCATAATGCGCATTTGCAGCTTTTGGAAGCAAAAGAAAATTGTATGCTTTGGTGTTTTGTATGACTAGAGATACAACACTTATGGCATGGTGCAATATGCAGTTACACATGCTATAGAATAAGCATCTTACACAAAGGGGTACATCCCACTTGCAACTATTTAAATGTGTGTCCAAGTCTCAGACACACTGATACACACGCACATGCCACCATTCAACACAGTTGATCCATTAGTTTCATTAAAGTAGACTCTAGGTTACCACAGATTAGCAAGCATAGAGCTGTCTTACCACATCCATGATCTGCATTAAGCTCAGAGAGAAGTGTACTGTGAGGGGTTGTGAGTCATTGGCCACGGGCCTCTCCATCCTGTTGTAGTCCTTGAGCAGCTCTTTGAGCAATGTGCGCTGGTGTGGACCTTGGAGGGTTACTGGAAGAAAGAAAAAAAGATGAAAAGCACGTTAAAATACAACAAATTTCAACTGAGGGGTCCTCTAAAAATGGATCATCAAGCAGTCAGGCAAGTTGCAAATGATATTATGGCTGCACCTCTTCAGCACAGAAGCCTAGCTCTTCAGTGACTACTCAGTGTGAGGGTGATCTTCTCATTTCAGATCACACTTTTGCAGTCCTCTTTTAAGCATATTCGTGAAGCAGAATTTGGAAGCCCAAATTCTACTAGAGCATGAAGCTGGAACAGTCACAGATGGGGGGGATTCAGCAGCTGATTCAAGTGGAACTCCAGGTAAACCCCTCAGCACCTGCTTGTCATGCACTAAAGAGTGATAAACTAGAAATTCGTTGAAATCAGTTTTACGGGAGATTCGAGAAACATGGAGGTTCGGAATCCCTCAGACTTGCCTTTACGAACTTGACAGTGTTGGTAACATCCTTTGCAAAGAGGCTGGACAGCTCCAACAGCTGCGGTGGCACACCACTGAAAATTGCACATCGCGATAGCTGCATCCTGACTAAGTGCAGCATGGCACACTGCCTACACGGGCACGCATGCCACAGCTGCAAGATTCCACCGCTACCATTACTGAAGAAGCTCCTCACTTCCATGTTGATAGCAACATCACTGTTGTATGATTCTAGTAGGCAGGCGGCTAAACGGCTGCCAGTCAGCCTGTGCTCCCTTCCCGCCTCCCCTTCTTCAGAGCTTGATGCAAACGGTGCACGTACCTGGCAGGAAAGCGGCGATGACAGCCAAGCGGAGGCACAAGGGGAGCCCCATGGTCTCAGGGGAGCAGGCGGGCAGAGGGTCGCTCCCAATGGGAGTCAGAGAAGTAAAAGAAAGACAGAAAGGCAAAGGAATGATGATGATGTGCAAAATCAGTGCTGAAAAGAGACAGCGCTGGCCAAACGAGAAGAGCGGAGCAGCACTCCAATAATCCCTCACGCGTGCTCGCTCTGACAGCAGGCTGAGGAGTAGGGGCTGCGAGCTGGAGGGGGCGGGGTGAGGGGGAGGGTCTGGGAGCGGAGATGTGCAGCGACCGGCTTTCCTCCACTTCTTGCCTCTTCTCGTCTTCTTGAAAAAGCGCTGTCACAACGATGCGCTATAACGCCCGGCTTAAGCCCTGGTGTAACCAATCAAGCATCCTATCTTGCCAGTTTTAATCACGCTTGGTTCCGTTACTCAAGGATGTCATCGTGGCTATAGGGAGGAGGGTGATGTGGCTCCAGATGATGGGAAGCGAATGTTTTACATTTAGCTTATTTCGTGTAAGAGGATCTAACAGTAAAGTTTCTGCTAATTGTGATTGATCACCTTTCGGAATAAACACCTATCAGTCTGCAGAATTACTTGGAAAGCGGTCCGACCGTCAGCGTTTTTTCGGGTATTTCTTTGAGGTCTGCTTATTTAGGGTTGTGTTTATTCCGGGAGCGATGTTGATGGATTTGCACCACATCTATCAGCACTGCAAACCCATCCAAGCTAGGAGAAAGAGTGCTGAACACTGCAAGAAACCAGATTTCTGTTTAAATGGGATGAAATAACATCCATCCTTGTTGCCCTTGCGCCCTGGCAGTTGTTGACGGCAAGCCAAATATACATTTAGAGGTACCTTAATATGCATTTTCAGATATATCTAAAAATTAATTAGCTTTTCCTTAGTTGTGCTTAATCTTACTCTTATACTTGAGCCACTCAGAATTTTCAGGGTCCGGGTGTGTAGAGATGCGCTGTTATAATAGAAATTCAAGCTGGGAGATGACATCATGTAAAATCAAAGGAGATGTATTTGATATCAGATATAAGATTTGATATAAGAGGAATCAAGGGTCACTTTCAGGTTTTACGTTTTTTGGGCGAATGCACCTTAGATAATACTTGGGAATCTATAGGTACCGAAGGTAGCCAGCGGCCGCCGAGATTCAAGACTGGGTCACTGTCGTTCAGGCGTTGAGAAGAAGAGCTGAAGCTGCAACACAGTGACCCTAATATTTAAAAAAAAAACTAGGGGGCTTTGCTCCCTGCTCGCTTCGCTCGCCAACCCTCCGGGCCTGTGCTAGGCGCCAGCCACTTCGTGTCTCTGCTGCTGGCATATGTGGATTTCACTTTCAACAAACAACAAATCTTTTAATTCTCATGGATAAGTCTCTTCATTGTGAAGAAACACTATTTTTCCCTCATGACAACACGAATTAGGCGATCTACAAGTCTCTGACTTAAAGTTTAAATCCGAACAATATATTCGATATCTTTTTGCTGTTCTGTTATTTCATGGAGTAATAATTTCCGTTTGTTTGCACTAATGCGATCTTTACTATCATTTTTTTTTGAGAATTTCGAATTCTAGTACTTTCATTATCTCTAACCTGCTCTGCATGTGTATTGCACCAGCGTTTCTGAATTCTTTACGATGTTCCACTTTGTCATCTACTAATTGTTTTATATTTCCGACACTGGGCGTGGTTAAATCTCCTGGCACAAAGTCTCATCTCGCTGGACTTGGAAGTATCTCTCTGAATAAAAGTCATGTCTTCCATCCATCCATTTTCCAACCCGCTGAATCCAAACACAGGGTCACGGGGGTCTGCTGGAGCCAATCCCAGCCAACACAGGGCACAAGGCAGGAACCAATCCAGGGCAGGGTGCCAACCCACCGCAGGACACACACAAACACACCCACCCACCAAGCACACACTAGGGCCAATTTAGAGTCGCCAATCCACCTAACCTGCATGTCTTTGGACTGTGGGAGGAAACCGGAGCGCCCGGAGGAAACCCACGCAGACACGGGGAGAACATGCAAACTCCACGCAGGGAGGACCCGGGAATCGAACCCAGGTCCCCAGGTCTCCCAACTGCGAGGCAGCAGCGCTACCCACTGCGCCACCGTGCCGCCCAAGTCATGTCTTGTCCCAGCTAAAAAGTCTCGTGTCATCCCAGGATTTTTTTATATAATAGAAAGATAGGAATCAGGATCCAGAAAGAAGAAATCTTGAATATATACAACAGTTTTTAACACAGTGGCTAGAAAAAAAAAGTGTACAGTACCCGGTTTGTTCCTCAGCTAGGATAAAATCACGCCGACCTGGGTTTATCACACTGAGGTATGAGTGATATCATGATCACAGATTTGTTCACTCCCTTAAACTTGTGTAGCACCCCTCTTGGCACCATTTTTAAACATTCTCATTGGCTGTTCAGCTTTTAATTGTTTATTGGGCCCTCCCTTCCTATGAAAAGGTAATAACAGGGAAGCTTGACTGAAGACAAAGTGCAAGCAATTGATAACGGTGTTCACTGGAATATGGACTATTTAATATGGAATTTGTGTCAAAGAATTTATAAAAAATATAGGTGAATAAGGCATTCTGTGTAACGTTACATATTGAGGAAAACACTACAATGACAATGCTACTATAACCTACAAATATTATGCTGGGTTAGCGGGTAAGTATCCAAATGTCTACTGTTTATGTTTGTAACTCATCATTTAAAGTTCTTGCTTTTAATTTAAAACACCTATGACCTGGTGCAAAGGCGATTAGGGACTCTGGGGTGTTAAGCAAAAAACTCCATGTGGAGTTAAAATTTATTAGCATTATTTTAGGGCAATGTCTAATTTATTTAAGATCAACAGCGAGAATTTAATAAACACAAATACTTTTTTGTGAAAAACAGATTATGTAAATAAAAAAATGACAATAAATACATTTGTATAAAAAATAGAAAATCAATAATAACTGCCCCTCCTTGAACCGCCACCTTATCTTGGTGGAGTGGTTTGCGTGTCCCAATGATCCTAGGAGCTCTGTTGTCCGGGGCTTTATGCCCCTGGTAGGGCCACCCAAGGCAAACTGGTCGTAGGTAAAGGATGAGACAAAGTGCGGTTCAACAAACCTTCAATGATGAATCAAAACTTTGGACAGCGTTTTCCCTCGCCTGGACGCGGGTCACCGGGGCCCTCCTTTGGAGCCAGGTCTGGAGGTGGGGCTCAATGGCGAGTGCCTGGTGGCCGGGCCTGCACCCATGGGGCTCGGCCGGGCACAACCCGAAGAGGTAATGTGGATCCCCCTTCCCATGGGCTCACCTCCTATGGGAGGGGCCAAGGAGGTCGGGTGCAGTGTGAGTTGGGTGGTGGCCTTGGCGGGGGCCTTGGCGGTCTGATCCTCGGCTACAGAAGCTGGCTCTTGGGATGTGGAATGTCACGTCTCTGAAGGGGAATGAGCCTGAGCTAGTGTGTGAGGTCGAGAGGTTCCGGCTAGATATAGTCCGACTCACCTTGACGCACAGTGTGGACTCTGGAACCAATCTCCTTGAGAGGGGCTGGACTCTGTACCACTCTGGAGTTGCCCCCGGTGAGAGGCGCAGAGCGGGTGTGGGCATACTTATTGCCCCCCGACTTGGAGCCTGTACATTGAGGTTTACCCCAGTAGACGAGAGGGTAGCCTCCCTCCGCCTTCGGGTGGGGGGACGGGTCCTAACTGTTGTTTGTGCGTATGCGCTGAACAGCAGTTTGGAGTACCCACCCTTTTTGGAGTCCCTGGAGGGGATGCTAGAGGGCATACCTTCTGGGGACTCCCTCGTTCTGCTGGGAGACTTCAATGCTCACGTGGGCAATGACAGTGAGACCTGGAAGCGCGTGATTGGGAGGAATGCCCCCCCCCCGATCTGAACCCGAGTGGTGTTTTCTTATTGGACTTCTGTGCTCGTCACAGATTGTCCATAACGAACACCATGTTCAAGCATAGGGGTGTTCATATGTGCACTTGGCACCAGGACACCCTAGGCCTCAGTTCAATGATCGACTTTGTGGTCTTGTCGTCGGACTTGCAGCCACATATCTTGGACATTCGGGTGAAGAGAGGGGCGGAGCTATCAACTGATCACCACCTGGTGGTGAGTAGGCTTTGATGGTGGGGGAGGATGCTGGTCAGGCCTGGTAGGCCCAAACGTGTTGTGAGGGTCTGCTGGGAATGTCTGGCAGAGTCCCCTGTCAGAAGTAGCTTCAACTCCCACCTCCGGCAGAACTTTGACCACATCCCGAGGGAGGTGGGGGACATTGAGTCCGAATAGGCCATGTTCCGTGCCTCTATTGTTGAGGCGGCAGACCGGAGCTTTGGCCGTAAGGTAGTCGGTGCCTGTCGTGGCAGCAATCC
This sequence comes from Erpetoichthys calabaricus, assembly GCF_900747795.2. Taxonomy (NCBI): domain Eukaryota; kingdom Metazoa; phylum Chordata; class Cladistia; order Polypteriformes; family Polypteridae; genus Erpetoichthys; species Erpetoichthys calabaricus. Next base: position 88,149,214 of record NC_041395.2, read on the forward strand.
CCGAACCCGTTGGTGGACAGTTGTTCCTCTCCTTGCAACCGATCTGCTCCTCCACTATGGTGGTCTTTCCCAAAGGCTTCTCATTGTAATCCTTTCCCAAATTTCCGTTGTGTGTGACATCAACTTTATTCTTCTATAGTTTCTACAATACTGAATATTGCCCTTCTCCTTATAAATGGGTACAATCACATTGTTCGTCTACTCCTCTCATATTCTCTCCTGTTCATAGATCTTCTGCATTGCATCCACAACACTTTTACTCCCTCTTCTCCTAAACATTTCCACACTTCTGCTTCTATTTTATTTGGTCCTGTTGCCTTTTCTGTTTTGCATTTTCTTCAGTGCCTCCTTTACTTCATCCCTCCTTATTTTTGATACAAGCCCTTCATTTGGGACTCCATCCCCAAATACTACCCTTGGATTTTCTTCATTCAACAGCTTTTCAAAGAACCTCTTCTCTCTATTCTTGATTCTATGATGCTCACTCAAGACAAACGCATTGTTTACCTTTTATCTACCTTTGCTGTTTTAGAAGACATTCTCTTTGTCTCCAGTTTCTCTTACACCCCCTCCAAAGCTTGAGCCTTGGCTGTTGCCAATTCCCTCTTCCCTCCTTGTTTGTCTGCCTATATGTTTCTCTGTTCTCCTCCTCCCTCCTTGGTAACATGTCATCTTTGCCTGTTTCTTAGCCTTTATCACATCCAATATCTCACTGCTGATTTTGATCTCCCATCCATCAGCACCACATTATGTTGCTCTGTCACACTTTTCCCATCTATGACCTTACAATTCTTTATCTCATTCAGTTGAGATCTTTGACACATTATAAATAAATGCACATAATAGAAATTAAAAAAAAATGGCACAAAAAGATATTACTGTAACTTTCAAAATCACCATTTGCAGGCTTTCAAATGCAGCCACTGTGTCCTCCAGACCTTTGAACATTGTGTTCTAGTGAAAATAGAGCTAGGACTGAAAGCCTTTTCTGGCACAAGGTAGATCTCAAGTAAGAATTAATCAGCTTTAAAGATGAATCAACGTCTCTCACCAGAGGCAACACTGAAAGGAAGAGTCAGGACTGCCAAGGGACTAAATTTTGACTTCTTAGTGGGTAACAGTGAGACAGAGTCTAACACTTTGGGTGGATTGTTGCTGCTGCTTTTGGCCACACAGTGACTACATTGGGGCTGGAGAGACTTCCTGAAGCCAAATCAGAAATGGCCTAAAAGTTGAAGGAGTGAGAGAGATAGTTGGCCAGTTAGAGACAGGGAGTGATTAGGGGTCCAGAATGGACAAGGCCATGGTGGGCAATTTAGCCAGGACATCGGAAACACCCTATTCTTTTTGAAAGATGCCCAGGGATCTTTTATGACCACACAGAGTCAGGACTTGTGTTTTACATCCCTTCCAAAAGACACCACCTTTTTTACACCACAGTGTTCCTGTCATTGCACTGTGGAATTGGAACCCACACTAATCTCCTAATAGCCTCACCAACACCTCTCCCAGAAGCAAACCAAGCTTTTTCTAGATAGTGTTCCATCCATGTTTTGGTTGGGTGCAAACCAAAGAGTCAGCTTTGAATGGCACATCAATTTGTCATAAGGCTCACACACATTTAAATGTTTCTAGTTCATATATGTTTTTGATGTTGGATGAATATTAAAGTTCATAGAGAAAATGTTACTGTAACACAGGGAGAACATGCAAATTCCACACAGACAAGGCTGAAATTTGAATCCAGGATGCTGGAGCTAAGGTCTGTGTAACACTCCATTAAAACATTAGACCTATTCTTATTTGTTTGCACAGACTCAGGTCCTGACTACCTTGTGCAGCTGCAGACCTAATGCCACCAGATGATGTGTTATTGCAAGAACTAATGAAGATATCAGACCACAATGGTGTGTTAAAGTGTTTGGCTATTAGTGCCTGTTCACTTTGGAAGAGCCATGATGATTATAGTGTCTTTATATGCTGGGCCTTCTCTTTTTGTCTATGACCATATATCCTACAGACACCACTCAGTTCTTTAAAGTCTGCCACAGAAGTACTGACTGACTCCTTCTTTCTTGTTTCTTTTATTTTGCAGTTATCAGGGGTTTGGGCGACAAGCAATTTTGCACACTTGTCACAATTTCTGAAAAAGTATTAATGGAGAGCTTTTTCAGGAGCAGTGCAATCACAAAATAATCTGTACTTACTGAGGCTGATCAAACTAAAAAGAACTAAACGTTTCTTTCATCTCAGCCACTATGAAATATCTTTCCATTTGCTGTTCATATGTTGTTCAGTTCTTTGGTAGTTCATCAAATCCATCTATTTTCCCATTGCCCACCACAGGTTAGTATCAGTATGGTGGGTTTTTTTTTGTGTGTTTGTGTGTGTGCTGTACAGTATACAGTATCTCACAGACATTGTTCAGTTGATTGAAACATATGTGCTGTTAATTTTTTATTCATCACTTACAAAGTTATTATTGTTATTACAATCACCCTAAGACCACTTCCTAAAGAGGTTCTAAGAGAGCGCTGATATTTCATTAAGAGAAGTGACCGCGATGTTAGCTACGGTATATTGGTTATGTACTATCAGACAAGTGCGAGTAGGAAGGAGCTAAAGGGCTTAAGTAATGGTAATACCACATCCGACCATCTTTCTCAGTTCCCTGCAGACCTTTCCCGAGAAATCCTGCCAGGTTCCGGCGCCTCCAAAGACCTCACGTCTGGTTCCAGGCCCTTCGATGTAGTCACTTCCGGTTCTGGGGCCTCATGTATAAACAGTGCGTATGCACAGAAATTTTGAGTACGAATGTTTCCACGCTCAAAACACGATGTATAAAACCTAAACTTGGCGTAAAGCCACGCACATTTCCACGGTACCTAATACCCTGGCGTACACAAGTTCTCCGTTCAGTTTTGCAGACTGATGGCACCCAGTGTCAGAGCAGTGCTACTGTCCCTGTGTGGTTACCCTTTCTTTTTCAGATTCACATCCCTGACACGACTTTATAAATACACTGAAATTAACTGCATATTGTTTATTAGTTTAATGCATCTGATTAACCAGTAACAATATAATGGTCCACGGAATGGTCAAACTATTCCAAATACCATAACTGCTTTAGCGTTGTTACTCTCACTGCACCTTCGTTTACTTCTTTCAGCTGCTCCCGTTAGGGGTTGCCACAGCGGATCATCTTTTTCCATATTACTCTCACTGCACCACTCAGAGCAGCTGATTGGAAAGAGAATTATCAGTATACAGCATCAAGCACAAGCTGCCTCAGCCATGCTTTCTATTTGAACTGCTTCTCACACGGCAAACGCTTCAAGACCTTTCCTGTACGGACCTCGTGGTTCAGAAACAGTTTCAAGAGCTGTAACCCGCACTCAATCAATCCATCAACTGCTCTTTGTAGAACTGTTTGTACTTATAAGTACAATCACCTCACTGTAAACTTGCACTACAGTTATAATATTGCACAACCTGAGCCACTTTATAAAGCGCATATTTACATATGATGACGATACCATTTTTAAGATGAAATGCAGAAAAATATGTTTATTATATTATACAGATAAAACTTTAACTTCATTTAAATAATCTATATTGTTAATAATTAAAGGACACAGTGCTGCTACGGTAGCAAGGATCTGGCGCTCGTTCCTGCCTCACACTGTAAGCTTCACTGGGATTGGCATGAAGGATAGAATAATTAAACATGTACTACGAAGATATTTCAGTGTTCCTTAAAAGTTTTGAAGAATCGGCGTTATAAGCTTACAGATGGCTTAACGTCTATTACAGAGCTGATTGCATGGTGATTGGGTATTTGGAGAAAGAAAGGTAAGGACAGGAACTGGAGGTTAGTACGTTTGAAAGAGACAGTGCTGCTGCAATAAATTAATCGAAGGTCGCATACAATCACTGCGCCACCGTGTTCCCTTATTTAATAACATGCTTTAACTCCTATCGTCATGAAAATGATATCAAGTATACATCTCAGTATTTTAATTATTCAGAGAGCTGTAATATTACGAATGTAATGGATTTTGTGTCCTGTCGGAGGAAGAGAGGGCCGGTAAGCACATAGTGATTCACGCACATAGAGCACATAGAAGATCAAATACAAAACAAAGCATTTAACGTGCTACTTTAGTTACGATGGGATTTGAGAAACTAGTAAATTAAATGATTTTAAGATTAAGTTTATGATGTTCTACTTTAGTCCTGCGGTGGGTTGGCACCCTGCCCAGGATTGTTTCCTGCCTTGTGCCCTGTGTTGGCTGGGATTGGCTCCAGCAGACCCCCGTGACCCTGTGTTCGGATTCAGCGGGTTAGAAAATGGATGGATGGATGGATGTTCTACTTTAATGACAAAATAAACTACGTGATCAAAGTGGAAATTTCGAGATTAAAGTTGACATTTCGTGCTTTTTTCCACTGTGTGCCTATTTTTTTTTCTCTGTACCCTAATAAGCTTTCATATGAAACTCAGACGGTGGGCTACGACTTGGCTTTTTACGGTGAATTTGATATCTGACAATTATCAAATTGTATTTTGGGCTCTGTGCGACTTTGTGAACTTGAGTTTTTGAGTTTCTCTAACACGCTATGTCACTCGATCAACTTTCTTTTCTTGTTTATACCACTGTTTAAACCAACAAATAGTACGTTTTTCTTTGCCTCCACTTGGTATTCGCTGAAATTCTTATATTTTCCCCTGTGCTTTTTCCATTGTCTTTTCACAGAAGGCTGAGCTTAAGGGCTATTTATATCGATTTGCATATTCAAAGAGGCATAATGCTGGGAGGAGTTGGGACGGGACAGCAGGCGCGTGCACGTGTGTTATTTTTCACACTGATCGGGATTTATGTAGCAGAACGACGTGGAAGTTTGCGTACGTACAGATTCCAGCATCTGGATTTTTCTGTGCTTACGAACATTCCCGTTTTTGTGCTTGCGCACATGTTATAGTGTGAGTTCTACACACGATGTTATACATGAGGCCCCTGGTCTCTTCGATGACGTAACTTCCTATATGGGCCTTTAAAGCCACCATCTTACCACCAAGGAATCAGTTCTGTTTTGGACTCAGTCTTGTGAACAACTCTGTTATTTTCAAAAGCCATTTACAGCCAGGGATATCATACGGGTGGCTGTCCTAAAACTTTTCACGATGTCTGGTCTGTGTTTCTATCACAGTATGTTGAATTAAACCTCAATAAACATTAATCATTAATCCTGATTAATGTGGAGAGCTGAATGGTGACTGAGACATGCTGACGTACTGGTGTCATTCTTACTAGTGAAACTGGAAATAGTAGTGAGGTGTGTGTTGTGTTGTGTCACTGTTGTCTGTGAGTTAATTAAAATTTTGTGCCTAAAAACTTTTTTTTGTTGCCCCTAAAGAGCTGAGCAGGAATTTTTTTCATCCGCAGAAGAGCAAAAGTAGTTGAGTGTTTGGGGCAACATTTGGAAAGTTGCTTGTTAATTGTACTTTTCTTGTTAGTTGTATTCAGATCTAGCATCAGTGACGTGAGGAGAGGCAGAAAGCAGTAGATGAAATCAGGAAGTCTGTAAGTAAAAAAACAATATTGTAGCAGTGAATAATTTAAAATTAAGGGATATTATTGGAACTTTGGCTTCTTTCAGATAAAGAAGTTTTAATAAATTGCAATACTTAATATTTGAAAACAAAAAAAATCTGATATTTTAATATTTTGTGAGCCAGATATCAGGATGCTAGACTATCACAGGGTCTTTGGCATTTCACATCTATTTTCTGGCCTTCCTTCCCTTCAGTCATTGTCATAGCTGCCAAACTGCATTCCTGGGTCAGTCCAAGTGCCAGATTATCTCCCAGTAACCATCACTTACATCCCAAACATGTTCACATTAGGTTCACACTAAGTTGGTCCATTTGGAGTGCATGAAAGCATCTGAGTATGTTCTGAAATGACCTGGCACCCCCTGTTGGTTTATGCTTTGTACCCAATTCTGTGGTAGTAGACATTTGTTTCCATTAACCTATAATAGAATGAATGGATTCTGAAAATTCGAATGATGACGTTAACCAACCCTCAGTGCTATTACAACTCTTATTACAGAATTACCAGCTTCAACATTCTCTACAGATATCCTGCATAATATCTATTTCATATTTAATTTTCCTTCATGAACAATTTTAGACAATTAGATATTGTAAGTGCCATGTTCAAGTTCTTTCTTGAAGCACTACTAATAATTCAAGTAATATAAAAGTTTTAGAAACCAGCCTTAAAAGATGGCCTAGACTTTGAATAACTCATGATTTTACTTATAGGCCCTGCCAATATTTGTGTTCAACTTGTGTGGTACCAATAGGCCACTAATGCTGACTACATTGGTCAAGTATTTACATGGACTTTCTTTCCATATCTTTCTTGTAGTTTTGTTTGCTAAAACCATACCAATTTCATTTTCTAATGGTTATAATGACTTTCAAACTCATTTTTAAGAGTGAATAACTCTCAACAGAGACAACATTAATTGCTTTACAGAAGCTTGGCATATTCCCGATAGACTGATATTTTACTGGTACCACCTGCCCAGCCAGATGTTGGGGTTTACACTCGTGAAATTAATTTACAAATAAATGGTCCTGGATTGACTATATACCTGCTCTAATTGTATTTCTCACACCATTGAGAACCAGCTTAATTATCATACTACATGTCAAGGAGTTTAGTATGGTAGTGCATTTCAAGGATATCCAGGGCATCCAAGTCTGCCAAAAAATCAGGGCTTTTCCCTCTACACACTGCCAATTTATTTTGACTTGGATCACACCTTTCCTTTCAATAACCAAATAACAAACTGTGAAGTCAGAATGCAACAGAATGGTGCATGAACAGCTTTTACACCACTATTTTAGAGTCAACAAGTACAAAAAGTACATTAGTGCTAAAGCAAACAGCATAATAAACTGTTGTGTTCTTTATCTCAGATTCAATGTTCAGCTCATTTTCAGACAGATACACATTTTATATGGAGTTTGCTATTCAGTACATCATTGTGTATTTAATAGCGTTGCACTCACATTCAGTGGATTCATAAAATGTTCATCTTTACTTTCTACACACTTTATTGTGTTGTAGATTCGATTTTAATTTAAATAGATACATTTTCCATATTTTGCCCATAGATTTGCACTCAATAACCCATAATGATAAAATGAAAATTCGATTTCAGAAAGGTTTGCAAATTTATTAAAAATAAGAAGTGTATGTAAGCTACCATCCTCAAATGTCTCTACAAATGTTCTATGGGTTTTAAGTCTGGGCTTTGGCTGGACCACTGAAGGACTTACTTGTTCCGAAGCCACTCCAGCATTGTCTTGGCTGAACATGCTGGAAGGTGAATCTTCGTTCCAGTCTGAGGTTGCATGCACTCTGGAGCAGGTTTTCTTCAAGGATCTCTCTGTGTTTAGCTGTATTTTTAGAACATAAGGAAAAGCTAGATGTTGTCACGCAAATGTGATTAGGAAACAGTTTATGGGCTCAAATAAATGCATGTTCTCACCGGACCAGGCTGTCCTTTAACTCTGTCTCCTCTTCTCCTGCAGAACAACCTATGAACCATCAACCTAACACCACTTCCAATCCCCAGAAGACAACCTAACAGTACTTCCTGTTCTGGTCCCAAGAACCCACTTACTTCAGATGTCATTTCCGGTGCCAAGATGCCACTCTACCATTACATCACTTCCTGTTGTTTGATTATATATGACCGCCATTTTGTAATCTCTTCAGTTCTGTTTTGGACTCCTGTCTGCAAAGACATATTTTCACACCTGCATTCTCAAGTACACGGGGTGGATCCCCAACTCTTTCACGAGGTTTTGTGTCTTTTCTTACAATGTGAACAGGTCATTCAGCCCAACAAAACTCGCCAGTCCAAAGTTATTAACCTTACCTCAATTCTGACCAGCCTCAATCCCAATCCCACGGCTGTCCCAGTTGTGGAGCAGCACCCCATATCATGATGCTATCACTACCATGCTTCACTGTAGAGTTGGTATTAGACAGGTGATGAGAAGTGCCTGGTCATCACTAGGCATAGTGCTTGGAATTCTTCTGAAAGAGTTAAATTTTTTGTCTCATCAAACCATAGAGTCTTTTTCCTTATGCTGCCAGGGTCCTTAAATACCGTTTGGCAAACTCCAAGCAGGACATAATAACTAATGGAGTGTTGCTACGATGGTCATCCTTACAACAGGTTCTCCTATCTCAGCAGAGGACATCTAAAGTGCTGTTAGAGTGAACATTGGGTTCTTGGTCACCTCAACCATAATGCTTGCAATTCTGCCCAAACAATTAAATTTTGTGTCATCAGGCCAGAGAATTTTTTTTCCTCATACTCTCAGAGACTTTTGGCAAACTTCAAGAAGGCTGTTAGGTGCCGTTTACTCAATAGTGCCTTCCTTCTAGTTAACAGAGTGTTGCTGAGATGGTCAGCCTTTCTACACGTCCTCCCATCTCAGCAGAGGACTTCTGAAGTTCTGTTAGTGTGACCAATGGGTTCTTGGGCACCTCCTTGACCAAGGCCCTTTTTACCAGGTTACTCAGTTTGACTGGATGACCAACTCCAGGATGAGTGTTGGTGGTTCCAAACTTCTTCCATTTCACAATCATGGGGGCATCTGTGTTCTTGCGAACACTTAAAGCTTTAAAACTGTTTTTCTACCCTTGCCCTGATCTGCACCTCACCACAATTTGATAGCAGAGGTCTACAGAGAGTTCCTTGGATGTGATGGTTTGGTTTTTACACTGACATGCAATATGAATTGTGTCACAGGTAGACTCCAATCAAACTGTAGACACATCTCAAGGATCATTAAAGCAAACAGGACACACCTGACAACAGTTTGGAGTGCCAGAGCAAAGGGTCTCAATACTCACAATAAATGAGTGATTTCAGTTTTTGATTTTTAATAAATTTTGCAAATTTGACATAATGGATTATTGAGCATAGATTAATGGTCAAAAGTGGAAAGGTATCAATTTAAAATTAAATCTACAACACAATAAAGTGAGCAGAAAGTGAATGAGTCCAAATACTTTCTGAATCCACTGAAAATTGCCTGCTTTTGTTAAATTATTTTTCCATCTAAAAATATACATCCATCCATCCATTTTCCAACCCGCTGAATCTGAACACAAGGGTCTGCTAGAGCCAATCCCAGCCAACACAGGGCACAAGGCAGGAACCAATCCCGGGCAGGGTGCCAACCAACTGCAGGACACACACAAACACACCCACACACCAGGGCCAATCTAGAATCGCCAATCCACCTAACCTGCATGTCTTTGGACTGTGGGTGGAAACTGGAGCGCCCGGAGGAAACCCACGCAGACACAGGGAGAACATACAAACTCCACGCAGGGAGGACTCGGGAAGCGAACCCAGGTCCCCAGGTCTCCCAACTGCGAGGCAGCAGCGCTACCCACTGCGCCACCATGCCGCCCTCTAAAATATACAGTATATACATTATTTCCGAATGTTATTATTACTGCTATTATCATTACTGTTACAGTGCTTGCTTTTCCTTTTTTATTATATATTTGTATTTCTATGCCATATAAATCCATGGCAAAGTATGTTTTTGGCTCTGCCTGGGGAAAGGCTGAGAAAGTTATTTTTCTGAGAGACTTCTGGAAAAGGGGTAGTTAAGCTCCTAGTTTGTCTTTGATTGATTTATTATACAAAAACAGCATTATTCTAAAGTTACAAAAAAGAATTTCCATATCCTGCTATTTTGAGAGCCTCACCCCTACTGGTCTCAAGATTCACTGAACCACCTGGGACAGACTTTTTTGCCTCCTCTAACCAGATCTGAATAAGACAGCAGCCTGTGCGTCAAAGCACCTTAGCTATTTTAGGAAGGGGGAGTGATGAGAAAATTCCTGACAGCTGTATGAATATTCATCATATCAATATTCAAATGGAGTTCTAACTGCATTGTCTGACCTGGACTGCATGCAGAGAAAAAATTCTGGTTCCCATTTGTTGTTGTTATGGTTGTTATTTTGTTGAGAATTAGAGGTAGCATGATAAGTGGAAAGGACTTTCGACATGCTGGACATACCTCATACACTTTCAACCAGTTTCAGGAAATGGACGAGTGGCTCTTTGTCAACTGCGGTGGGTTGGCACCCTGCCCGGGATTGGTTCCTGCCTTGTGCCCTGTGTTGGCTGGGATTGGCTCCAGCAGACCCCCGTGACCCTGTGTTCGGATTCAGCGGGTTGGAAAATGGATGGATGGATGGATGGCTCTTTGTCAAGTGGTACCTATCATAGTTTACTATAACTAAGGCTTATGTTTTAGGTTGGAATTCATTATAATAGGAGTGACTGAAAACTGATGATTGCCTATATCCTTCGCAGAGCTTTTAACTTTTTCAAAGGATGTCCAGTGGGTGTCCATTTACACTATACATATCTACTCTATACATATAAAATCCTAATCCTAAAAGTGCAACGATTTTGTGCAGCATTTTTATGTCACTTTTTTGTCATGCTTTAAATCGGGCTACATATATATGTTTGGTATCATTCTTTGCAGAATTTATCGAACTTTACTGTGATGTAGTTAGATTTTCAGATTCTTATTTCGTTTTTAAATTATAAACTAAAAAATATCAAGAACTCACATCCTGCGAGAAGAGACTTTGTGCCAAACAATTTAACCACGCCCAGGGCCGGAAATAAAAGACAAAGATTAGGTCAGCTGCTGTACAGGCTTTTAAATGTTCGAAGCGCTGCATGAGAGGCAGATCATGCGGCACTTCAGCAGTAGCAAGCCAGCAGCTGATCGAGCAAAGAGGAAGTAAAAAAAAAAAAAACTGTATTTGTTTCCCATTGTATCACAGTTTAAGAGGGGGTTTTGGAGGAGCGGCCGCGTCTCCTTGGGGTGCGTTCATCCCCCCTCTTCACAATGTGAGCGGCAGAGACGCGAAGTGGCTGGCGTGTAGCACAGAATATGGGGGTTGGTGAGCGAAGTGAGCCAGGGGGAACCCCCTAGTATAATTATAATATATTACCCCTTTCTGATCATGATCACATACAAAATTATATGTTTTTCAGAAAAAAAAAGAGAGATCAAGTTGTTGAAGAAAAAATAAGTTCATGCCTAATTAAAGAAAACAAAAAACACTCTCCTTACACTCTGCTTATCCTGGTGAGGGCTATGGTGATAACATGCTGAGCTGGACAGTCCAGTTCATCATGTCCTCCAACTAGTTTTTCCATCTTTTTCCTGTGGAATTCCCTGATGCTCCCAAGCTAGTCAAGCAATATAATCTCTCCAGTATCTCCTGCATCTACCATTTGGTCTTCTCGAAATTGGTCCTCCTGGTAAACATCTAGGGTTCTTTCCAATTATGCGCCCAAACGACCTCATGTGGTTCCTGTTTATCTGAGACACAATGGCTATACTTCCAGGTCCTTCCATATTGCTCCTCACTCTTTCATGGTTAGTGAGCGCAGGAGCCCTGCTCATGAATCATATTTCAGTGGCTCATACTGAACATTTCATTCTTTTGGTCACTACCTGTAGCTTGTGGCCACAGACTGATAAATCAAAAGTCTTATGCAAAGTCTTAGTTCCTGCTTTAACACCATTCTCAGAGATAAAATCCACAAAACGGCTGCCACTGAATCAGTTCATTGGTCAATCTCCTCTTCCCTGGCTTGAGGATCAGATAGATAGATAGATAGATAGATAGATAGATAGATAGATAGATAGATAGATAGATAGATAGATAGATAGATAGATAGATAGATAGATAGATAGATAGATAGATAGATAGATAGATACTTTATTAATCCCAAGGAGAAATTCACATACTCCAGCAGCAGCATACTGATACAAAAAACAATATTAAATTAAAGATTGATAATAATGCAGGTAAAAACAGACAATAACTTTGTATAATGTTAATGTTTACCCCCCCGGGTGGAATTGAAGAGTCGCATAGTTTGGGGGAGGAACAATCTTCTCAGTCTGTCAGTGGAGCAGGGCAGTGACAGCAGTCACTGAAGCTGCTCCTCTGTCTGGAGATGACACTGTTTAGTGGATGTAGTGTATTCTTCATTATTGACAGGAGCCTGCTGAGTGCCTGTCGCTCTGCCATGGATGTCAAACCGTCCAACTCCGTGCCTACAATAGAGCCTGCCTTCCTCACCAGTTTGTCCAGGTGTGAGGCGTCCTTCTTCTTTATGCTGCCTCCCCAGCACACCACCGCGTAGAAGAGGGCGCTCGCCACAACCGTCTGATAGAACATCTGCAGCATCTTATTGCAGATGTTGAAGGATGCCAGCCTTCTAAGGAAGTATAACCGGCTCTGTCCTTTCTTACACAGAGCATCAGTATTGGCAGTCCAGTCTAATTTATCATCCAGCTGAACTCCCAGGTATTTATAGGTCTGCACCATCTGCACACAGTCACTTCTGATGATCACGGGGTCCATGAGGGGCCTGGGTCTCCTAAAATCCACCACCAGCTCCTTGGTTTTGCTGGTGTTCAGGTGAAGGTGGTTTGAGTCGCGATTTGAGTTTCGATCAAGAAATATTAAAACAAGATTAATTAATTAAAAATGCATTCAAGTAATGAAATGTAAAAAAAATGGTTCTTTGTGAATTTTCTTTAGCATTTTTATTATCTAAAATTTCATACCAAAAGACACTGCATTAGCAGTTTCACTGTTCAATATAACACAGGCTATGGGTTGAGTATAAAATAACTTTACTATTTAAACATCAATTCATATATTTTTGAACTAGCCTTTTCTGTTAAATGCTAATCATGAATCAACCCTTGATGGGTCATCAGTCCTTTTTCAGGGGTACACTCATGCATACATCCACTCTCAGATCTACTGGCCCAGTTATCAATTGAAATATATGTAAATAAATTTAAACATTTAAGATTAATTAAGAAATTAATAATTGCTTTAACACGTCACCTAATGAGTTAGATAAAGGTCATCTCTCTTCAGTTATAGCCGTCATACTGACTTAAAATACTTCAGCCTGTTTTTAGTATAATTGAGCTAGAAGCTCATTTGAAAAAATGCCAACAACTGTTAAGAGGGTAGTGAAGCAAGGATCTTTTACTGTATAGGGTATTCACTTTGCTTAGATGTTTTAATTTCTGGCTTTTAATTGCTAATTATCATTCTTATTTTCACTTTCTAAGTAGAGTTTATTAGACTTCCATATCTCTAGCAACAAGCTCCAGCTCTTTCTAGGTAATTCCAGGATTATCCTACAGTAGGTCAGAACTTCAATCCTTGCAGCATGCCCTGGGCCTGCTTGTGAGTGTCATGTTGGTGGGCCATATCCATGTCAATTCATTCATCACCAATGCCATCCATAAAATATTTTATATTATATATATATATATATATATATATATATATATATATACAGGGTGTCCCAAAAATGTCTACACACTTTGAATGATTTTGAATACAAATGCAACTGGTGCTGTTTATTTGAACTTGCTGCAGTCAAGTTTAGGTTTAAGTTTGATTAAGGTTTAAGTTTAAGTTTAAGTTTGAGAGGAGTTTAGGGCTGAGCACCAGTTTTCTTCGCTGCAGGATGGAGCACCTCCCCACTACCATCATGATGTGAGGGTCTATCTTGACAAAAATCATGGATTTGGATAAAGAGGTAGCCTCATGTTCACCAGACCTCATGATAATGGACTTTTTATTTTAATGGGGTCATGTCAAAGATAATGTTTATCTCACAAAACCGCAACAATTGATCATTTGGAACAAACAGTCAATGAAAGAGAATGCACCCAAATACCAAATGAAAAGATCTGTGATGTCTGAAAATCCATTGGTTCAAATTACCAGCAGTGCCTGGACAAGAGCAGCCAGTAGGTGTTATAACTGATTCTACATTTGTCGAAGTTAAATTACAAAACTTAGATGTTTCTTAATAAACCTTTTATGTATAATCATTCAAAGTATGCATACATTTTTGGGACACCCAGAGTGTGTGTTTCTGTATGTATATGTTTACATATATTATATATGGCCTCAGGATCAATGCTGTATACACCTGCAAACCCAATTCTGTCTTGTTGGAAATTTAGAAGCTCTCACAAAGTTGTAAAGATTTCATAAAATACTGCATATTATAAATGAGCTTGGGACTGATTTTTAAGAGTTTTGAATTAGAAGCTTGTCAATACTTGTTTAAGAATTTCAAAAAAATTGTATTCATATGCCTTGCCAAACATAATTTAGTTTACACTCTGTTATTTGGTTTGACTTGCATGTGATGAAAAAAACTTTAAAAGCAAGCTGGCATGCGGGAGGTTGGTGTGATTTCATTACAGTAGACAGGCCAGACTTGGTCAATACCACTTAATGAGAGTTGCTTGGGAATCCTTTTCTTTTGTGAAGGACATCAGTTGGTTAGTTTGTATGTCTACGGCTATTGACATAATCCCAAATAAACGACTTTAAACGTCATACCAAAACAAAGAGATTATTTATAAAGAAAATAGTATTTTCTGCATTTCAAATAAAGCTTTTTAGCTGCCTTTGGATTATGAATTAAATGCAAGTCTCTATTTTACCCTGAACATTCAGGCTTCATTAAATACGCATTCATCCCACAGTACATTCAGCCATTTTGTTCTTGACTACATTGCAGAAAGTATTGTGCTTGCTAACCATACCAATGACTTAAATAGATATTATAGAAACAGAAAATTAATTTGATTAACTCACTAATACCCTTCCCTAACTGATTTCTAACTCATCCTGACTATATCTGGCAGAGAGTAACTTAACCAAACTGGGCTAAGAGCAATCAGATGGGGTTTATGAGGCAGAGAGAGAGACAACAAAATGGATCAATCCTGGCCAAGCTGTAGTTTGGGACATCAGAATGTTTAATTAGGAGATCCCAACAGTGTAATCAAATTACTTCTTGGACCCTAGTACCTTTCCCTGGACAAGTCTCTGCCTTAGTTCTGAAAGCTGACAGTCTGTGCCATGCCAATGTGTAAATATGTTAATAGGGCTAGAATTTAATCATAAAATATATGAAGTTTGTATTAGTTTATATACAGTATTGCCCTTCATAATGTTTGGGACAAAATGCATTATTCCTTGATTTAGCACTCTACTCCAAAAAAAAAACAAAAAAAAAAACAAATCAAACAATTCAGACGTTATTAACGTGCACGTTGCAGACCTTCACCGAAGGATATTTGTAACATTTTGGTCACATCACAACACTTTTTATACAAGGTCCTCCCATTTCAGGGCATCATAATGTTTGGGACTGTTGTTGTCACAGGTTGTTAGGTTTGTTTCTACCTAAAGACTAACTTTGGAGTTTGTAGTTGCAATTGTTCAACATGAGGACAAGAGCACTGCCAATCAAAATCATTATGGGGCTGAAAAACAAGAATAAGAACATTAGAGACATAAGTAAAATCTTAGGATTACCTAAATCTACTGTCTGGAATACCATTAACAAGAAAGAAAACACCGGTGAGTTCAGTAATCTCAAAGGGACTGGCAGGCCAAGGAAGACCTCCACTCCTGATGTCAGAAGAATCCTCACTATGGCCAAGAAGAAGCCTCATAAGATCAGAAACAGCCTTCAGGAGGCAGATGTGGATGTGTCAGAGACTTCTATCCACAGAAGACTCCATGAACTGAAATACAGAGGCCACACTGCAAGATGCAAACCACTAGTTAGCAACATAAACTGGAGGGCCAGGTTATAGTTTGTGGAAAAAGTGCTTAAAAGAGCCTGCAGAATTCTATGAAATGGCCTTGTGGACAGACAACATAAAGATGAACCTGTATGACAGTGATCGCAAGAGCAAAGGGTAGAGATGAAAAGGAACAGCCCAAGATCCAAAGCACAACACCTCATCTGTTAAACTTAGCACTGGGAGTGTTATGGGTTGGACATGTATGGCTGTATGTATTGGCACACTTTGTTGGGGCGGAGTGGTGGCTCTGAGGCGAAGGATCTGTGCTGGTATCCAGAAGGTTGCCGTTTCGAATCCCCGTCACTGCCAAAACGAGATCCTACTCTGCTGGACCCTTGAGCAAGACCCTTAACCTGAAATTGCTCCAAGGGTGCTGTACAATGGCAGACCCTGCACTCTGACCCCAAGGGGTATGCTAACAAACTAACAAATACCTAATACAAGAAATTGTATAAGGCGAAATAAAGAACAAAACAAAACAAAACAAAAAAAACAACTTCATTGATGATGTAACTGTTGACAGAAATTGCACAATGAATTCAGATGTGTACAGAAATGTCTTATCGGCTCAAGTTCCAGTAAATGTCCCTAAGCTCATTGGACAGCGCTTCATCCTACACCAAGGTAATCATCCCAAACATACTGCTAAGGTAACACAGGAATGTGCCAAACCAGTCACCTGATTTAAACCCAGTTGAGTATGCCTTCCATATGCTGCAGAGAAAACCTACAGGGACAATAATAAATGTTCCTAAAGACTGCAATTCACAGCCTATTTGTAAATATGAGAGAGGTCGCAAAATCAACCGGAATGTTCAAGCAAATTACAGAAAAAAATCCAATCTAAATCCGTTAAGTAGTTCTCTTGTTCACTAGCTAAATGGAGGCAAGGTACACTCCGAAGCTGGTGCGTGAGTGAGGACAGCCCCACCTGGCTCTCCACTACTGACGTCACGCTTTCCCCACCGTTTGGCCTGCAACGTCTCTTGGATTAGGGCGAATATATCACTCCTGCAAGCGAAAAATGATTCTTAGAGTGATGAGAGATGTTGCAAAATCAACCAGAATGTTCAAACAAATTATAGAAAAAACCCAATCTAAATCTATTAAACTAGGGGGCTCTGCCCCCTGCTCGCTTCGCTCGCCAACCCCTGGTGTTGGGAATGACAAAGAGCGTGATGTATGAATGAGATATAGAATAGTGTGACGGTGTAGATGATGCAAATAGAAAGCAAACAATAAAGTGTGTGGCACAGTGTAAAGGTTTATTGGAAAATTTCTTTGTACACGCCGTTTAAGTGTAAAAGGTAATTCCAGCTCAGAACTTGTAAGGTCAATGAAGATGGTCATTGTTGTGATCAGAGTCAAGTTTGTCAGAGCTTAGAAAGAGTTGTGTCTCTCCAGGAAGTAATGGAATGACTTGGGTATTTATGTTTTCCACATTAATATTTTTTGGACCTAATATAGTGCGTTTTGTTTAAAGGGGCATTTGGTCTAATGAGATTGCTGTTCCAAATATGTCTGTAACTAAGTCGTCGCAGATAAAGGCTTGAGGAATTGTAATAATATGTGGCTGAAGTCCATCTGTATTGGTGAGTGTACCATCTCTCAGTTGTAATAAGCAATTGTTATGATCTGGTAATGGACATCGTATCTTTTTTACTAACTGTATCTTTTGAAAGTAATGCCAATTGTCTGCGTATTTTAAGGTGCACTGAACAATAGCTGAGTGCATGGCATCTGGAAGAATAGCTAATCACTGTTTAAAATCTCCTCCTAATAAAAGTACCTTTCCTCCAAATCGAATATTATTATTCATAAACGTTTGTAGAAGTTTATGAATGGTGTTGAGTAAGTGACTTCATGCCATTGAACATTCATCAATAAACAACATTTTTTGAAGACGGATGTCACGTGCAGTGCAACCGTTAATGTTCATAGTGGATACCGATTTGTAGGATCTAATGCAGTTGATAAAGATTTCACTTTCAGGTACATCGTCAGTTAGAAGCTTCTGTAGATATTCAGGATATGAATGTAAAGAAGGCAGTCTAATTTGACCCTTTTGACAACAACGTCTAAATGTATTACTTGTATTGCCAGTTGTTTCTTCAGGGAAGTGAACTGAATGACAATGATTGCAAATGACATTCATTAATCCGAATGAATTTTCCTGGTGTATGTTTTGCTTGTGCCGTTTGAGAGGCGCGTTGTTGAATATGTAGTATTTGGGACGTGTTGTTTTGGAGCTGTAATCGATTTGCCTGTGCTGTGTGAGACGCCCGTTGTAGCCTTCCTTGCCGTTAACGTATGTCTGAGACGGGAGGTGTTTCGTTTTGAATCCGTGCCTGTTGCGATGCAGCACTTTGATTGATAGTTTGCGTCATGTGGATCTAGGATGTAGATTTGTGCATATTTGCGTTGTTGATTTGTTTCAGGGTGCACTGTTCCAATGCGATGCAGTATTTGTGCACATATGGGAAAGCAGTATGGGCCATTGCCGTTTGGTGGCCTGATATTTACTAAAAGCAAATGAACTATTGTAGGATCTAACGCAGTTCATAAAGTTTTTACTTTTAGGTACATCGTTAGTTAGAAGCTTTAGTTGAGCTTTGCGTTTTTGGAGTCGAGACATTTTTTCTTTTAGAAATATGGATAAGTAATAAGAAGTATTGCACTCACTGTTAATATGGAGACTTTTCTGCGGTTGAACGGTTAATAGTGCCTTATTGTAATGAGATCCACCTATGCTGCATAGCCGTCTATTTTGTTGTTTCTTTCGTGTTCGTGTGTTTGTTCCTGTTATCCTTTCCTTTTCGTTTTGTACCCGTGACCGTGTATTCATGACTTGTGTCTTTCTCAGCATCCGAAATATGGATAAGTAATAAGGAGGGTCGCAGTCACTGTTAATATGTTTCCTTTTCTGCAGTTGAACGGTTAATAGTGCTTTATTGCAGTGCTCCGCAACCTTTTCTCACCTACGACACACCAAATTTCTTCCTAGAATTCCGCGGCACATCAAAAGCCAAAATATATAGCAGTGGCGTAGCTAGGGCGGGGAGGTGTGGCGGTCCGCTTCGAGCGTCAGCTATTTAGGGGCGTCCAAACTACGGTAGTTTCCTTTTTTTTTTTTTTTGTTCCTTGAGGAGGCACAAAAAAAAATTTCTTTCAGCTTTGGGGCGTCAAATTTTTCATCGCCCCGGGTCAACATGATCTCCAGCTAAGCCACTGATATATAGATATTAATTTAATACACAAATTTTACAATAAATTTTCATTTTTTATTAAGTATACATTTATTATAAGTATACATACATAAAAACTATACTATATTTACTTTTATGCAATCTTAATAATTATTATAACATAATGACTGATTAATGTGATACCTGCGCTTGTTTCAATGAACACAAAAGTTTTATATTCGGCTCAATATTTGACAGCGCAACCCGAAGTTCTTGGTCAAGATCTTTTAAGCATGACCGCTTATCATTTTTTAATTAACACAAGAGTTGTTTGTCTTTTTTGGCGTAACTGGGATGGTTTGAATTTAGATGGCGATTTAGTTTACTGGGTGCCATTGCCTCGTTTGATAGCTGATCACCGCAAATGATGCATTGTGGCTTTGGAGCCGTTTCGTCACCACACCACGAGAATCCATATCGAATGTAGTCTTCGTTGTACTTCCTTTTCACAATCTTCTTTGTTTTTTTTTTTTGCAACATTTGTGCTGGGTTCTTCATCATCTGTAAGTGAAGACGAATCTTTTCCATGTAAAAATTTATCCATATTTAAAGGGGTATAAAACTAAATATGAATCACACGAAGAACGTTAATCATACACAATTCAGCAACACAACTAATAGTAATGAATGATAACTACTGTCGCAAGACGAGTGAATGCGACGTAGCACGACTAATACGTCGGCTTGAATTGAATCTAGGTGAGGGCATGGAGCGATCTGCCTATCAAAGAATACTACGGAGTTGTCTGGCGACTACGTAGGGCCTACGTCGTAGGTGTCAGGCACCAGGCGATGGGATTTATTATTTCAGAGAAATGACACATAACATTATGAAACCTTTAAAAGGCTATTTACGCGAATATTTCATTGCACGTATTCTCGTTATTGTGTTTCTAAGGAGGACCGTTGAAATATTATTTAGTTAGAAAACTGTCTAATTTGACCGCGTCACACCTGTATCTGCTCAAGGCACACCAGTGTGCCGTGGCACACCGGTTGCGGAGCACTGCTTTATTGTAAGGAGATCCACCAATGCTGACACCTATGCTGTCTACTGTGAAGGTGCTGACGTTCACTTTAGAATATGTGGCTTTGGGTGTCACTTCTTATGGATGTGGGTGGGGGGGGATTGTTGAGGATTGTTGTTGCGCGAGCGTCTTCTTTCTTTTTGTGTTCCTGTGTCTTGTTGAATCCCCCTCTTTGTGTGTGTCCCGTCCCTCGCTTGTAGGGTCTGTGGGGTGGTTTTGTGTTCTTTTTTTTGTGTTCCATGGGCTTGTTGAATCCCCCTCTTGGTGTGTGTCCCGTCCGGTGCCTGTAGTGGGGGGGGTGTCTTGCTGTTGTGCGCGAGCCTCTTTTTTTTTTTTTTTTTTTTTTTTTTTTTCGGGTCTAGTTTCGTGTGCAATGTGTTTCGTGCTTTTCCTGCGTTTGACTTTGCGCCTCATTTCTCCTTTTTGTATGTGCTCACTCCTTTTTTCTGTGGTCTTGTCCGCCACTCACGGCCCCTTATCCACCTTTGTCGCCCTCTTTTCTCCGCCTTTCTCCGACTCTCGCGGACTCTTTTTGCGCCTGCGCAGTACGTCTTTTTGCAGCTACGGCCCATGGCCGGATGTGCCTGCGTCCATCATCCGGTTTAGCATTCTCGGTTAGTAATATGGATACCGTATATACTTACATATAAGTTGGATCTTGAAACCCAAAAAATCGATCATAAAATCAGACCCTGACTTGTACTCCCATTCATGTTAAATTTATGCTTACATGTCAGTCAGTCATTGTCTAACCCACTATATCCTAACACAGGGTCACAGGGGTCTGCTGGAGCCAATTCCAGCCAACACAGGGCGCAAGGCAGGAACAAATCCTGGGAAGGGCGCCAGCCCACTGCAGGGCACACACACACATACCAAGCACACACTAGGGACAATTTAGGATAGCCAATGCACCTAACTTGCATGTCTTTGGACTGTGGGAGGAAACCCATGCAGACACGGGGAGAACATGCAAACTCCATGCAGGGAGGACCTGGGAAGCGAACCTTGGTCTCCTAACTGCGAGGTAGCAGCGCTACCACTGTGCTGCCGCTTACATGTCATCAGTGTGAAATTGCTCAGGGCCCCTGTCTTTCTCCATTTTGCATTTTCACACAGAAAGGGTGGCCACAGACTCTGAGCCTTAGAGTCAACTGATCTATAAGGGAACTCCTCTTAGGTCAACTTGGTACTTTCTAACTGCAACTGCAAGGGTGGCATAGAAACAGGGCTATCTCACGGTCTCTGAGAATACGTCCCCTGACAAAGCACATGAATCTGCATGTCGTCACTGCTCAAAGAACAGCCCAAATATCTTTAAGTAAACGGCAAGAAATAACTCATGTTAAAATGACAAAAGAAACGGCAGATGATCTGCAAGTTTAATGCTTCTTATTCACGTGAGTTTGTTCATCTTCTGAAGGTACTTGCATGACAACACAGGTGTAATCTATTGAAACTAATTTGGAAATCTCACTGCTTGCTCAAATCCCCTCTTACTTGGAAACTGAGCTCTTTCCTCAACGGATTGACTGATGAACTGTGTGGTGACAAGTGAATGATAACCTTCATGATAGCAAGTAAGTTTGATTGAGAGTAGACCAAGATGCTGCCGATCTAGCTGCATATTCTTATCTGGAGGAGAGAACATCCACTGCGCATAGTGGAGAACTCAAAGGGTGAGATGCAACTGATGGCAGAGGTCTGTAAGGATTGTTTATGCTGAGCCACTCATTGTCATTCTCAAAAAAGTCTAACTGACCTCAAAAATGTGCTTTCTGCCTAATGCAGAGTTGGTGAAGTCCTCTGGTAGAAGAGAGGCAGCCAGGGTTCCGTACTCTTCAGAGATCACTGTCCATGTACAGTATATGGTAAACCCAGTACCCTAGTTCATTTTATATGATGCTAGACTGGTGAGGTGAATGTCTGTATCCAGTAGGAAATGCAGTGCCACGATGACCCAGATTCATTGTTGTGAAATGCACCATGGGTAGCTCACTCCACTGACAGTACCATCTCAAAGCCACAATGGCGGCAAAACAACACAAACAAAAAATAATCATGACGCAAATAGAAAGTTTAACTTATGAATTAATCAATCAGCACTGCTGGAAAAACACCATCTGGAGTTCAGCAAAATGAATGCAGCAGCAGCAGCAGCAGCAGTTAGGACACTCGTTTTTCTCTCTCTCCATTTCTTTGTTTGTTTGCTTTTACTTGCACCATTATGAGTAAGTCTCCTGACTGGAAAAAGACTGAGTGTGCCCAAATATAAGTTGCTACTCAGTTTTTTCAAATTTACATACAAATAGAATAAGAAAGTTTTTAAATCGCTTTCAACTTTTATAAATGATACTTTGTTCATCAATTTTTATGCACAATTAAACCCATGAAACATTTCGATTAAATCTTTTTGCAAAATGGTTTTATAAATAAGGCCTCTAGTGCACTCATAAGAATGTAATTTGTTGGAAAAAAATATGTTTAAAAAATACTCAACTCTTACTGGGCGATATCTTCTGTTTTATATTAAAATTTTAGCTGGCTCAGTCTGTGATAAATGATGAACTACAGCCGCGTTTCTCAACTTTTAAGTATTTGCGACCTGAGTTTTCATAACAGTTTTTATCGTGGCCCCCCTAATGTTTTTTTGAAAGGAGCCCACTAATATCAATTTGTTCTTTTTTAATTAATGATATATCATAGATGCATATTTTATTATACCTACTTAACTTTTATCGACATTTATCTAACTCTATATTTATTTTTCTAGTATCAGAATGTAGTTTAAGTTAATTTGTTTTGGTTTCAATTGATGTATTTTTCATATTTTCAATTCTTGTTTTCTTTTTTACACATCTTTGCGACCCCCTAGGGGGGCCCGCCCCACAGTTTGAGAACCACTGAACTACAGGATTCTCAACAGCAGTGCTACTGCATGTAATGTGCCATCTGTTGGAATGAAAAATGCAATGTTCTTAATTACTATGTGCGTGACAAAATACATTCCACTAGACGGTGCACCACTAGTAATGGGCGATTCATTAAAGATTTGTTCGTTTTGAGCTACCTTTTTTCAGGGAATTATATGATTCATAAGCTTGAATGAATCAATCCAGTGGAGCTCAATGGGACTGCTAAAGCGCATGCGTGTTCTGCGTGATGTCTTCAGTGTCTTTTGTTTTGCTGATGTCAGTAAATGTTTAAAGCACATGCACAAGAATCTCACCTCATTTGATTTGTGAACGAGTCACCACCTGAGGTCCAGCCTAATAATTCTCATTTATTTAACTCATGTAAATTAATTGAATTGATGATTGAATAAATCATCATGAGTTGCATAATTTTCATTCAACGGCGATTCTGTAACACAATGTCTGATTTTAATTATGCATTTTATCATGGTTTGTTTACTAAAATGTCATATGAATTATGTTAAATATATAATTATTCACATGCATATATATCAAAATAAGGTATGAATTATTATATATATATATTAATTCCAGGACTTCCCATATACACCAGACTCTCTAAATGAATCAAAATTAAATGGGTAGGTTGGAAGAATCGTCAGTGCGCACCATAAAGGTTAACACTTTGTACGCCCAGCAAAGTGTAACTGTCAGACAGACAGACAGAAACTGGCTCATATTATATAGTGGTACTATCCATAAGCATTATAAAAGCTACACACAGAATTACACATGAATAAATAAATCTCTACAATATGGCAACTGAGGGGCGGAATGGTGGCGCAGTGGGTATCGCAGCTGCCTCACAGTTAGGAGACCCAGGTTCGCTTCCCGGGTCCTCCCTGCGTGGAGTTTGCATGTTCTCCCCGTGTTTGCGTGGGTTTCCTCCGGTGCTCTGGATTCCTCCCACAGTCCAAAGACATGCAGGTTAGGTGGATTGGCGATTCTAAATTGTCCCGTGTGTGTGCCCTGCGGTGGGTTGGCGCCCTGCCTTGCGCCCTGTGTTGGCTGGGATTGGCTCCAACGGACCCCCGTGACCCTGTATAGCGGGTTGGATAATGGATGGATGGATGGCAAACTGTCATGCATGCATGTCACAGGACTTCCTCATAGGATCAGTTGAGGTACGTATTAACAAGCTGAGATGAGAGGGGGTGCTACCACTATCTCCTTCTTTCTTCACAGTGCTGAGAAACTGCCCACTGAGGGCAACTGACACCCCCCCCACCCCTTTCCGGTCCAGTTGCCATAAAAACCTGGACGTCCCAGAAGGAGGTATCATTAACTGACTGGAGCAACCCGTCGGATGGAGTGAATATGACTTTGGTGCTCCTCCACCAAAGGGCGTTTTCTTTTTGCTTTGATTTACTTTGTCTCCTGACAATAAAACTGGACAACCCAGCTGGCATTCCAAAATTTCTTGGAGAATTGGAGCCATCATTCCTGCACCCAGCCAGAAAACATTATAATTAGTCCTAAGTAATTTACAATGAGTTTCAGTAAAGAATAATTTATATATACAGTATGTAAATTATATGCCAACTTCTTTCTATCAAAGTATTTTGAAGTTTTAACAGCTAAAAATTATTGCTGAAAAGTTATACTGTTTTGATTTATTACTTTTTCACTTTTTGAAAACTGCCTGGGGGATACATTGTGCCCTAAGAGTCGACTCGTTGGGAATTATATGAAGGAGGAAAACGTGGAGTGATTTTTAATTATGCGTTTCACATTTCTTCTCTGGTAATTTCAGATCCTTTGAGATCCGAATGATACACATTAAAATGAAAATATTACTAATTTACAGATCAAATTTTTTGGTAGCTGTAATATAACCTAACATTCTCAGGATTCGATGCCAGCAGCTCTGGGTATACGGCAGGCAGCAGAGCTGGACGGGGCACCACTTCCTAACTCACGTATCCACTCTCTGGGGCCACAGCAGAATGTCAAGTAACCTAACCTCATACTTTGAAGGATTATCCTGGTTTAATATTCACATAGACGTGGAATTGTCTATCTTCCCACTTGACTGTTCAGGGATTTTCAAAATAACAAAAAGTGCAATGTATAATTAATATATTAAAATTAATATTCACTCATGATGTTGACATTGAAAAATCTAATTATCTCTCCTGTTAATAAAAGCATTTCAGCTCATTATGTAATTAGGGGGTTTTTATCTGCTGCTGTCCTCACCAATAAATATGCAGGAAAGAAGCAGAATTATACAGAATCCAAATACATTACCTTGAATTTAAAGCTTTCTTTTTGCTTTTTTGATTTTGTGAAGATACATTTCAATGCATCTGCGTTATTGTGGTAGAGTCCTTGGCTGACTCAATTCTCCCCTTCATTCTCTTTATTACGTGGACCTTAACAGAATGTCTCAAATCCTATCCATTGCCTTTATATGCTTATTCTTATGAACCTTGTTATCGCTCTGTTTCTTTTACATCTATTACCCCAGGCGATTAGAGTACTAGAACAGACAGGACAGAAAGTTACATATTTGTTCATCATGTATTATAGATAATACGTTTTAGGGGGTTGTTGTTTGTTTAATCACTTATGTATTATTTATATGTTTTCCTCTCTCTCAAGCTTCTTTAAATGGTATAACTAGTGCCATAAAAAAGCAAACAGAATGTGGCTTTGCAAACCTGATACAATCACACAAGCAGCTCGTCCAAAGATAGAAAGAATATACAGCAAGGATAAAAGCGAGGCTGAAACGACTCAGAACTTGCCTGTCTCCATAAATGTGGCATGTGTGATTGCTGTTTAAAGAAGTTGGATGAACTTTCACATGCTATGACAAGTCACGGACTGTTCCTGGTACTGTGGCATTTGTTTATGGCGGAGAACCGGCTTAAATATATTTCAGATGCTATTTAATGGTGGACGGTTTTCATCTGATAGGATCAGACAAAGTGCTAAAAGCAGGAGAGTGTCTGAAGGAGATGTGAGCACATTACAATTAAAGCTGATAAGTGTGATCCAGACTTCAAATAACTCGCTGACACTGAATTTGTCCACGCTACTGACTAGGAGCAGTTGCAGCATCCTGCTGATGTTTATTTTTAAACTCGGAAACAGAATGATGAGTAATGCTGAACCAACGTCTAATGGCATGTTCCTTTTTCAGACACAACAAGCTGGACCTGCTTTGTTCAAATGCCTTCAAATGAACATCTCGACAGGTGTGACCATCTTACTGCCACCTGTAGTAATTGATTGCAGCAGTTCTCAAGTATCCTAGCCTGATGTTCTTATGTGTGTTTAGGGGGCTACTGTTTGTTTTATCACTAACTAGCTGTCCCCTGTGACTCCACCAGCATAGTAGTGAAACAGAACAAACTTTAAAAATCAATAAACCAACAGGTATCACTAGCTAAGCAGAGGCAAGGTACGCTCCAAAACGTGGCCACAGGTAGACAGATTCGAACGGAGGCTGGCATGTGAGTGAGGAGGGCCCCACCTGGCTCCCCACTCCTCTCAGCCCTCTGTCTCGGATTAGAGCGAATATATCGCTTCTGCAAGCAAACTATGATACATAGCGCAATGAGAGAGGTCACAAAATCAACCGGAATGTTCAAGCAAATTACAGAAAAAGAAACAGATCTAAATTCATTAAGTAGTTCTCTTGTTCGCTAGCTAAACGGAGGGAAGGTATGCTCCAAGGCAGGTGCATGAGTGAGGAAGGCCCCACCTGGCTCTCCACTACTGACGTCACGCTTCCCCCTCCCCTCGGCCCACTGCCACGGTCTCAGATTAGTGCAAATAAATCTCTCCCGCAAGCAAACTATTATACTTACCGCGATGACAGAGGTTGCAAAAAGAAAAGAAAAATACCCGATCTAAATCTGTTAAGTACCATATATACTCGCATATAAGTCGGGTCTTGAAACCTGAAAAATCGATCATAAAATCAGACACCCGACTTATACACCCGTTCAGAAATGCAACACTTATTTTTTATTTTTTTTTACATCTTCTTGCTTCCTCCAGTCTCACACCAGTTTCTCAGACACATCGAATTTTGTTGCAGTAGCGCAGTTATCAATTTCTTTCACCACTTCAATGACTTTTAATTAAAAACCAGCTTCATATTTTGTTCTGATTGAACGCTCAATCGTAGATAAGGGATGCTCTTATAATAAAGGTGGGTATGAGGGTATGAGATACAAAAAACACAAATCAGTACAAATGTCATTTCGGAATAGTTCGGGTATTACGTTGTGGTCATGTAGGCACAATACATAGGAAAAAAAAGGCAGTGCGCTCTGTGGTTAGTCTCTCAGGTGAGCGTTAGCATTTCATAATCTTTTTAACCAATAGTGTGAGTTTTCCGCATTCGACTTATACGACCGACATTATAAAATACCGGAAATAATACGGTAAAATCAAGTCCTGACTTATCCGCGGGAGAACTTAAACTTGAGTTTATATGGAGGTTCTTTTGTGAAAAATGGACAGACATACAGACAGACATTGTCCTCGCAGGTGGCGCAGTGGTAGTGCTGCTGCTTTGCAGTAAGGAGACTGTGGAAGATTGTGGGTTCGCTTCCCGGTTCCTCCCTGTGTGGATAGCGCTTTGAGTACTGAAAAAAGTGCTATGTAAATGTAATTTATTATTATTATTATTATATGTTGGATTTGATATATACAGTATATATTATACATATAAAGATAAATTATTTATATATTTTCCTCTCTCACAAGCTTCTGTAAAGTTCTAATTTCCCCTTGGGAACATATAAAGTATACTACATCTGTCTGTCTATCTATCTATCTGATAGTGCCAGATGTATAGCTAAAGATGGTAACTTGTAGTTAAACTCGATTTTTCTCTGGTCGGCTCTCTTCTTAGCCAGCTAATCATCTACGTTTATACAACTCTGACAACATTTATTTCTATAGCACATTTTCATACACAGGATGTAGTTCACAGGGCTTTAGAAGATGACAAAGAAATAGTTAAATGTAAAGAAATCCAAATAATTATTGAAGATGAATAATAATGAACAAATAACACAAAAAATAAATACTCCACACTTACTGTACATAAGATAGATATCTAATTAAAGACTTGACTTCTCTATTATATATAGAATCAGTTTTTAAGTCTCTAAAGTTGGGTCAGATGGCCAGGGAGGACAGAAAGAATAAGACCTCTCAACAGACTCGAGCTGAAATCTTTGACTGCATATTTAACATCAAACCTCCCACCATTATAAAATCAACATTTCATAGGAAAACTAGGGTGTTGTACCGTGTTAGCCATTACGAATGTAGGGAGAAGTCAAGCAAAATGACATCTTTTATTGGCTAACTGAAAAGATTACAATATGCAAGCTTTTGAGGCAACTCAGGCCCCTTCTTCAGGCAACATGTAATACAGAGACTGGAGCTCCCTGTATTTATAGACACCAAGACAAATACAGGATTGGAAAACCATTAAGTGAGACATCTTAAATAACAGAAGACTTTCACTCTGGAACTGCTGGATAAATAATAACTAAATAAATAACTTAATGTAAGAGAGGTAACAGTAGGACATCATGTACAGTAGGTTTAGACACTTTCATCAGTCAAAATACGTATGGCCTATGGGAAGAAGCAGCACCTTCTCAGTCTCTCTGAAGTGGACTTTAGGCAGCACTACTGTTTACCTGACAACGGCACAGAAAAGAGGCCACTGTTGGGATGGCTGGTATCACGGATAATTTTCTTTGTTCTGGTCTGACGTCACTCGGTGTTGTTGTTTCTGAAGTTAGCGAGACCTCATCCAAAGATCCATTCATCTGACTGCACCACTCTCTACAGAGCATTCTGGTCCCACTGTGTGCTGTTGCCAAACCAGGCAGTAGTACATCCAATCAGGATACTTGCAATGGTGGATGTGTATAAGTTCTTTAGGATTCTTGCAGGGCAGCCCTGAAATCCCAGAGGCATCTGAGGTAGTAAAGAGAGACGTTGTGGTGCCTTCTTCACTAAAGTATTGATGTGCTTGGACCGGGTCAGGTCCTCTGTGATGTAGATACCGAGGTATGTGTTCTAAAAAGTGCACTACTAGCGATTTTATTTCTGTTTTGAGTTTGTATTGTTTGCTTAGTAAACAAATTGTATTTTCTAATTATAATAGTTGTGGCTATTCAACACATAGCCAGGACTTGCCGTGGCTGCACTGAATTGGGCACAACATAGAAAAGTACAGCAGTGCACAGACACCTCATCTTGCCAAACCAGACTTCATTTAATGAAGAGCTGTTAACAGTTCTCCGAAATAAAATGCCTCAACCACAGCGTTGGTGCCTTTCTAGAAGAGTCCTTTCTCAGTGCTGGGCCTTCCATCACTTGGATTTCAATTGGATTTGAGTGACTTTTCAGACTAGCTGTTTTCTTTCTTTAGTATGAGACATGTCTGCAATCAGTCATTCAGCCTGTTTAAATAAAGAAAAGTAGTCATTGTGCTGTTTGGTGTCATCATGTGTCCCACACTGAACACAGACCAGAGAAAGTAAATGACAGAGTTGTCCGAGGTGATCAGAAAGAAAATTATAGACAAGCATGTTAAAGACAAAGGGTATAAGTCCATCTCCAAGTAGCTTGATATTCCTATGACGACGATTGTAAATATTATGAAGAAGTTTAACGGAATGTGTACAAAACAATATTCTTAAAATTAATGATATGCATATATTCAGAGAGGATCATAAGCATATATGAAAATAAGTTTTCAATCCTAATGCACGCGAGTACAGTAAAGGGTTAAACCATGAAAAGCCCTTGCCTGCATATTTTATTATTTTGCTCTTTTCAGCTGCAAATCACCGATATCTTGTTGCTAAGCTCAAAAACTTTAGTCAAGGACACTGTGTACTTTGAGAGGGTTAAGCAGGCCATTGTTTTAGAAATGTAGCTGCTCAAAAAACTTCAACCTTGAGAGATGTGTGGACGTCAACTAACTTTCATTTGAACAGCACAGTGTCTCATCTGTGGGTCTTCCAGGTTTCGACTTAAGATGTGTTCTTGATCAATGAATTAGTTTTGGACACCTGCAGAAGTAATGATGGCAATTTCAGTCAAGTGATGGACATTAGGTAATGATGGGAAGAACCAAAAGAAGGAGAGTTTATTGCATAAGTGGTAAGAATTGTAATAAATTAGCTGAATTGGCTAATTGCTCATCTCACTTGATTCAAGTCAGTGTATGCATCACGCAGTAAAGCTCGATTCTGCTATCTTCCTGAGACTCCGTGTGCCTTCTTTGAGCAGTTTGTTTCTGCCACAATGAATGTAGGCAACTTCCCTGAACCACAAGAAGAAAATCGACCTCCGAATGGGCACAGTGGCAGACAAAAAGCCAATGACAACTTCTAAAGAGATACAAGCTGAAGTCCAAGGTCAGGGTCTCTCAGTGTCTGATCATACCATCCATCACTTTTTGAGTGACAGTGGGCTCAATGGAAAGAAAAAACATAAAAAGGCCAAACTGGAATTTGTTAAAACGCATATTGATAAGCCACAATACTCCTGGGAGAAGGTCCTTTGACAAAATTGGAGCTTTCAGGCAAGTCACATCAGCTCTATGTCCACAGATGAAAAAGTGAAAGCTTCAAGGAAAAGAACACCATACCTGTTATGAAACATGGAGGAGGCTCACTTATGTTTTAGCATGGCTTTTCTCCGTCTGGCATGGAGTGTCTCGAGTCTGCACAGGGAACAATGAAATCTCAGGACTATCAAGACATTCTGGAGCCAAACATGCTGCCTAGTGTCAGAAAGCATGGGGTCTATCGCAAGTCGTGAATCCTCCAACAGGATAATGACGCCAAACACACAGCTAAAGTAAAAGCACCAAAGAATGGCCAAGAGCAAAGCGTCGTGACTATTTCTGAAGTGGCCTTTTATGAGCCCTGATTTAAATCCTATCATCTATGAAAGAAATGAGACATGCAGTCTGAAGAAGACCCCCTTCAAGCCTGACACAGCAGGAGTATTTTGCTCAGGAAGAGCGGGCCAGAAGTCTTGCTGAGAGCTACAGAAATCTCTTATCTGCAGTGATTGCCTCTAAAGGATGTGCAACAACATATTACATTAAGGGTCCCATTATTTTTGTCCAGTGCAATTTTCATTTGTGTGATTTGAAATATTCTGTTCAATCAAAACTCTAAAGCAAAGTCTGATTTTTGTTAAACGCGGAATAAACAATCATGGGTGCCAATTACTTTTGTCACTTTCATGTTATTTTGGAGGCAATTGTTGGCTCTTCTTTTTTCAAGGTGGGGTACAAAAAAATTTGTCCACATCTGTACATCAAACTGTGAGATTGAATTGTAATCATTTATAAGGTAGCTCAAGCATAAGCACTTTTCAGGAAGCCACACAGCCCATCATAGCTCATCAGTCTCTGCTCATCTAAACTTTGAGTCAAGATGTTAAGTTCCCAAACTACTACCATCATCATTCTGTCCTGGGAGTGCGTTTTCTCAAATTTAATTACACCAAAGGCTGTCACAAGCATTTTTACAAGGAACGTAAATAACATAAGTTTTTTATTGCCATCCCAAAACCCTTCTTAATATGAATAAAAAGTGCTACTTTGTTAACTCCATTGCGAAAGGTGTCCAAAAAAAAAAAAAAAGCATCAAGGGGTCAACTGAAAAATGAACGATTGACAACGGGATGGTGTTGAACGAGAAGTCAATTTCACTCAGCCTGGGCCCTGCGTTCTAAGTCAGGATGAGCCTCTAAGTGCAGTTTGCCCGTTCTTCTGGCCTTTGGGTGTTTCCTGTTGCGATCCAAAGGCATGTCGACTAGAAGCTGACCCAGTCCATGTACACTCCATCTTTGTATTAATATGTCTTGACGGAAACTAATGGAAGGCGGCATAGCATTTCTAAGCACAACGTAAAGTGGCAGACACTTCACAGCTCGGAAAGTTTTTTCTTTGTATCTCAAAGGATGGCTGCTTTACATTGTAAAGCAAAAACAAGAAAGAGGAACATCTCCAAGTTAAAATACAAAAAATAACAACTCATCAATAAATCATTTTATTTAAAAGAATATGTTACAATTTATTACACTAAGTGACATTACCAAACAGGTTTCTTCTTCTGTCTATTTAGAGCAGTTAGGTATTTTTCTTTTTTTCATTTTTTTTTTTGTTAAACAAGAAATTAAACACTGTTAGAATTTTTCTTTAATCTTTTCACATTTTTTTAAACAGATCACAAACAAACATACCATGATGAAAACACAATTAGAATTTTTTCAAATAAATTTTAACAGTGCAGGATTGCAGTCTGGTCAGAATGCTGCTAGAGGGACAGTGTAAGGCTGCAGCCGGAGGGGACTGGAGAGCCACCCCAGGCGCAGGCTGGACCGGGCCCACCGTCACAAGATGATAAAAATGCCAACTAATTAAGAAATGCACAAGGATTCTCTTCCTTTTCTTGGTGCTACAGTATGCATCTTGAACAAAATGAAGGAGGATATGATGGCATGAGGCTATGGGATCTCGATTAACAAAAATAACATTTAGAACAGGCACTGAAATCACTGCTTTGTCTAGAATGCCAGTTACAGAGGCAACACTTTTAATGCCAAATGGTGACACTGCCATATCTAGAATTGTAATACCCAACAACTGCTTCCACCCAAGCTGTTATAAAAAGCAAATTTTTGGGAAACAGTAAATCAAGCAGTCTGGTTGTTTCTTTTAGTACTTAGGAGTGCAAAGCACCCAGCCAGTAATGGCAACGACTATTTTGGGGGTACAATTATGGGGGGCTGCACTAAAATCCAGTGCATCCAAACATCTCTGCTTTGAAATGAAGCCTGTGCTTCCTAGCACCAACATCAAATTACACAATCGTGATTAAAGAGAGTGAAACACCACGAGTCTGTGCCATCAGAACATGATTTTCATTTTACAAAACACATCAAAACTATAAAATGCGAGTATCTATAAAGGTCCATAATAACCCTGTCTGTGTAAGTAGCCAGTGACAAATGTCTCCTGTGAGCAAACTGCTAGAGTGACTTGCTCGAAGAATAAGCTCAAACACACCAAACCCACAACTGGTGCCGCAGTTTTCTGTCCCAGAAGGTCTCGCTTTTCTTCAGTTTATAAGATTTCAGTTTCTTAAACTATCTGGCTAACAGTCTTTTTTGGGGCACCATAAGAAAATGTCTTTTTATCAACCCACATAAGCACAGTCACATCTCTTTCTCTCGCTTTTTTCCATTTATGCACATTTTCTCAAACTTAGAAAAGCTCTAATTTTAAACACAATAAAGACAAAAACTGCATTTGTGGTGCTGTACTCTGCGCTTCCATCTTAACCAAAATCTCCCACTGATCAACAATAAAAAGGCAGAAGATGCTCAGAAAATATTCCAGTGATGTCAAGATGTAACTTTACTTTAAATAATTCCTTTTCATTCATTTTTAACATGCTCATTCAAGGACTGACGTTGCCTGCATGCCCAAGATCAAAATCAGACATGTTGAGCTGGGCGCTCTGTCAAAGTGTCTGGATGCCCAGCTCGTGGATCATTGACAGCTGGCTTCATTTCACATGTCTGGTTAACCCTGAGAAGTAAACTGGTAACTCTATTAGTCCACCAATCTGTAAGATCTGTGAAATGTTTGAAGGAATTTAAATGGCGTCCATTAAAAAGAAAAACGTTTCTCAAAGTGAATTCTGTCAGTCTTAAGAATTGACTGTCAAGATTTATCTAAGGATTTATTTTATTGTGGATTATTGTAGATCTATTTTTGCTAACTGCTGCCCTTTTCAGAAGTATGACAGCTCTGGATTTGTGTATCTCCGGATGTTCCAGCAGTGCCTGGCTTTTTGAAGTGTAGGTTCTGAACTCTACAGGACAAAGCTGACAGGAGTGCTCAGTTGGTTTCTGCTAGGGAGTCTGTTAGTGAGCATTGGTGCATTAATCAGTCAGCGTCCAGCTTGCACGGGTTAGCCTCTCAATCCAGCCTCAACAGTTTACAGCCCTGAGGGACAGGCCAGCTGGTGAATATTCGGCATCAGCACGGCCCTCAGAGAGAAAACTCTGCTTAAGCAGATCAACACAGATAACTTCCCCAAAGCTGACAGCAGAAAAAGACTTCAAGTCCAATGAACAAGCTCATTTGTTACTGAGCGCACTGATAACCGATGGACTTTTACCTTGATTAAGGGCTTTTCTCATTGATTAAGGCAGCATTCCATTAAAGCTTGCCTGTCTCACGATGAGTGGTGGATGTGTATTTGTGTACCTTTACAGCCCCTAAAAATCAAGGCACTGAAAATACAGAAGAGGAAACGGAGAGCAGTTTCTTTGTAGTTGGACACTTAACATTTCACTGAAGAAAAGAGTAAGCAGAAGGTAAGCCAAGGTTAAACATGTTTTTTCCTTTAAATCCAGAAGTCAGTCAATTTCAGCTTATGAAGAAAACTCTTGACACAATATCCACAAATTAAAAATTAGAAACATCTTTAAAAGCAAGAATGACTTCAAGATGAATAGTTTTCTTGCTGAGTTGTGGCTCCATGAAAAAAACGTCAGCTCTCAAACAAACCATGTGCAAGTCACAGAGCAAACTCTCAATGCTGGGGACACCTGCCATTCTGCAGTTTATTATATGAGCGGCAGGATAGGGAATTCTGTAAAACTGCCACGGAGCAAAGAAGGCGAGAAATTAACATCTGGATACAGCAGCAGTAAAAACATACAGGAAAGAATAGAACACCACAAAGTGTTCCTGACAGATGTCTGGGTCCAATAAATTGCTCTGTACTATAGATATTGTGCATTAAAATAAGGAGTGCTTGTACATACAAAGTCTTTTCTATGGTCTTTTATTCACAAAAGGGTGCATTAAATATGTGAGGCATACTACAGGATATCAAAGCAGTAATAAGATCCAGATGCATAAAATAAAAACAAGTATGGAGTCACAAAAGGCTGTGCACAAACGGCAATCATGTACAGTAGTCTGACTGCTTTGACATCCATGAACTACCAAAACTGGCTTGGAAATACTATAGAAATGTTAAGGATAAAAAAAGCAGCTTGTACATTCTTTGGTGATGAAAATGTTAAGTAATACTATTCTGGCAAGCAGCCTCAGACTGCCAGGCCAAGTCAAGTACTCAGCAGGGGATCTTTGCAAATCCATTTGTGTGCAGTAACTGTGATTACATATATTTTTTCCTGCTGACTTCAATGAATGTGATGCATTAAGTTAAAAAAAAAAAAAAAAAAAAAAACCTCACTTCAGTATGTGATTTTTTTTGACCAGGCTGCTTCCAGCACCTTACCTGCTGTGAAATCTGTAAAATGACAGAGCTCTTCAAGTAAGTCATCTCTCTCTCTCTTATCCTGTCTTGGGGTTTCTAATATTAAAAAAAAAAGAGGAGGGCTGCTCCTGCCAAAGAGAATTGTGGAAGCGGATGATTTGCTGGATTTTTGGCACTTTCGTGTTAGTAACTTTATTCGTTGCTTATAAATAGTAACTTGTGTATGGAACACACCCTACCTCCCTGTTTTGAGTTTCTCGTCAACTTACTTTATATTGGAAGCCATTTAAAATAGTGCAGAAAAAAAAAATACTCAAAGTACAGCAACATTATGCAAAGTAGCCTTTATAACCAATGAAACTTCTTCCTCCTGATCAAGCACCTCACCCAGATGACTGGGTGCAGATGGGGATGTTGAGCAATGAGATAGCGTCTAAGCAAAAACATTCCAGAGGGCCAATGCTAGAAACAGATTAAGGCCATAATGTCATTAACTCACAGAATAAATTAAAAAAAGGTTGGTGTGTACAACTTACGACAAAAAAGGTCTCCACTTGTCATTTTTGTAGAAGAATCTTTGCTTCATATGATAAATTTTTTTTTACAGGTTTCATCGGATAGCGTAATTCCATATTTCAGTGCTTAAATATGTGGTCCTCACTGTTTTGTCTGAAATCAGTTAGGGATTGAGAAAGAAAAGGTAACAACAAAACCAGGAGATTGACATATAAGTAGCTTCAGTTTCCTTAACAATTTAGCTAATTTTTTTCTTGGTTTGCAATTACTACAGAGCAAGAAAGCCCCTGGTAAAGCATTTGAGACATAACATGTAATTCACGGGGGCCGTTTTCCCAAGAAACTCTTGAATCCCTACAGTACTAGTAATGCCTGTCTACTTCAATTTACCCGATCTGGACCAAACTCGAAAACACAAAAATAAGACAAAAAGTTAACAAAACTTCAAACAAAAAACCTTTCACTTGAGGACTCTTTCTGAACGTTTTCCCTATTTACAGAAGGTCTTAGATCAAATCAGCATGAAACTACAACAAAGATTTGCTGAAGGTACAGGCAGGACAGAAATCCAGAAAGAAGAACCTGTAATACAAAATTTTAGTGTTCTAAGTATAGCAGCTGCTTGGATGAGATACAGCGAAATGTTTTCCACCATTGCTCTTTCAAACACATCCTTGGACACATTCACCTACTTGAAGCTTGTTGCTGAACAACGGTGCCATCTTTTGTGAAGTGCAGAAAAGGTGCAGATCTGCTACTTGTGTTACCTTCTGGTTCTAGGTTCACACTTTTAAAGGCCCAATATAATCCTTAGCATTTGATCTCTGCTTTGTTCCACTCTGTGGTGCCCCACTTAGCCTCCAGGCACTATGCTGGGCACATTCTGCCTATCTCCATGTGAGCCAGGACCTGTGAGAGGCTATCGAACACCTTTTGAGCGTCCTCTCACACTTCCCTTCAGTTCAGGATGCCGTAAATGACAAATGACATTTGACCAATGATACCGTTGATTCGAGGACAATTCTGGCCTGGGTTTAAGTACTCAATGAAGACAACACCTAGGATGTTCTTAATGTTTAAATCTCATTGCTCAATATTTTTTTCTTCCATGTCCGTGGATTTTTGAAACTAATGATTTATCTTTTTTGCTTTTATGATGTTGCGATCTCTCCTCCTAGGTGGCACCATCCCTTCTGTTTGATCTCAACAGCAGGAAGATATTCTGAAATAGACGAGAGAAAGAAATGTTTACTCGGACTACAAGTTCTCAGAAAGAATCCCATCTTAAAAAATAGGCAGGTATATAATAAAAATGTTAGTACTTTTGAAAGTATACCACAAAATGCACAAAACAAGGTTACAGAAGATCATACTCATCATCGTGATGTTGATTATTGTTAGTCACTACTGACAGAGATCATTCAGAACCTCTTAAAACGATTAAACTGTTGACTCAAAATACCCCAGTATATCTGTACAGCTTATGTAAGTACAGAAAATATAAAATAAATGAAGAAATCATACTAATCTAGGGTTACTGACACAATAAGTGAAAGTCAAAATATATTGTTCATTGCTATCAGCAGTCTAAAAATGATCTAAGATGGGAAGCTGATACTATTACAGATGACCAGTGGTGCAGACACACCATCTGTCATTTAATTGCTTGACGCTAGAAAGATGAATGTCATGCTGATTATGTTATTAACAATTTGAAGTTGCTAATACTGTGTGGAAAACTTTAAGCAGTAAAAGGCAGTCAAGGAAAATTTAAATGGGCAAACACAAACAAAGCATAAACAACTAGATTAAACAAAATTTCATTTTAATTTCTGTTTATAATCAAAATTGATGCCTTATGTAAAAAAAATGTTTAGGTGAGACATGAATTCTGCAAAAAAGAAAAAAAAAACTCGAAACAGAATGAATTTAAAGCAGTTACAATTTATTCCCTAACCTAATGTCTGACACTGTGAAGCTAATACCTTGTAAGAAAAATAAATATCACCTCTTAAAATTGCTTGTTGGCAACTGTGCAGATTTACTTAATTTCCTAATGTAGCTTTTTTTTTGTACATTTGGTCTAAATTCCTAGATTCATTGCAGTTAACACTTGAATGAAATGACATACACCGATAAAAAGTGTGTCAGCAGTGATGCTCACAGCAAAATGACAAATCACAGAGGGGAAGTGATTTAGCACGTCACTGAAATTTGGAAATGATTAAAGGGGAAAAAAGGCTGACTGGAAATACTGCCACTTAGTACTGTGAAGAGTTTCTGGAAAAATAACCTCATGCTGAGATAAAAGTGACAAAATTGATGGCCACCACTAAATAGTAAGGGGCAAATGAATTGTATATTACACCTTGCAAAAATATTTAGATCCTTCAAAAAATTTCAGATGTTGCTGGAGAAACAATTTAAAGATATAAATGTTTGTCAATAAATATTACAAAATAAACCAAAAAATGAAAGGTGTTTTGTGTAAGTGGAAAATGTGCATACTTATGCAACGCACAGTGTGTTTTCAGTCAAAGATGTAATTGTATTTCCTTGTAAATGAGGCAAAGGAAGACATCAGAGAACTTGAAACTCTAGACAGCCAGATAAAGGGCTTGTAGTAATCAAAGACAAAACTCTTGTGCTGAGCATTGGCTAATGTGTTGTATGCTGTGCTCAGCTTGGGAAGTAGTAACTGTTTTGGATATACCAGATATCTGAATAAACCAATCAGGAAGGCAACATTACTCACTAGCAGAAAAAGAGGATGATGGCAGAATTATATGCCAACAAGAACAATGCTTATCCTTTCTATGAAGGTACTGTAATAGAGCACATTTAGCAACCTGTTTCTCCCACCATGGCATGCTTAGAGGTGCTACTCAGGCTCTTTTTGCTTAAAGCTTTCACTGTCCTGCTCCACTGACAGACTGAGAAGATCATTCCTCCCCCAAACTATGCGACTCTTCAATTCCACCAGAGGGTGTAAACGTTGAACATTATTCAAGTTATTGTCTGTTTTTTTTTTTTTTTACCTGCATTTTTTATTACTCTTTAATTTAATATTTTTTGCTGCTGCAGCATGTGAATTTCCCCCTGGGATTAATAAAGTATCTATCTATCTATCTATCTATCTATCTATCTATCTATCTATCTATCTATCTATCTATCTATCTATCTATCTAATTCCTCCTCACATTGTACCTGTCTTTACCCAATCTGGATATAACAGCCACAATTTATTTTGGGATGTCATAAATTCAATATACACTGGCTTTATTATGAGTATTGTTCTCGTACTTGTGTATCGGTTTGCACTATGTTTATAAACACTTTCTTATACAATGTTGAACCAGGATTGTAAATTTCCCTTCAGAGATCAGTAATGTAATATTAATTTATAATCCATAATGGTCACAAATATTCTGTATTCTGTACACTAGGTGTGTGCCTCTCCATAAACACACTTGTACACAGTCTCTCAAAGAAAAGACGAGAACATTCACCTGCACTCTCTCTTCAATGAACTCCATTTCAGTGACCACAATATATGATGTGAGGTATGCGTAGGGGGGTGGGGATACACTCCTATTAGGTAACAATAGCAGGAATATTAAAACACCACTGCTGTATTTTACAACTCCCCAAAATGGAGCCATCATTACTGGAGATAAGCAACTTACATTTCTGAATGCCTAACTGTAGGACTTGGAATGCTGACACTCAGCATGCCTCACAATCTGTAACAGTAATGGAGATAAGCAGCTACCACCTATGGCACCTACCTAAAAATACAGAGCACACATGCCAACATTCTCAGTCACACAGTTTGGGGTTTGAATGCATTACACTGGGACAAATTTAGGTCTAGAAATTCTTCTTTAATGAGGCTCTACACATGAAAAAGTAAACAATATATAAAAAAAAACACTTTGGTCTGTGACCTTTCATACTGTTGGTTGATTTATTGTTACATTAAGTTTAATTACTTTATTGATTGTCAAGCTATGTTTGTAAATTTATTAGTTATTACATCTTTTCACTTGTGGC
This sequence comes from Erpetoichthys calabaricus, assembly GCF_900747795.2. Lineage (NCBI taxonomy): Eukaryota > Metazoa > Chordata > Cladistia > Polypteriformes > Polypteridae > Erpetoichthys > Erpetoichthys calabaricus. The sequence goes on from NC_041395.2 coordinate 88,189,141, forward strand.
AATCTACTGTTTTTTTTTTTTTTTTGTACCTGTCCTACTACACTTGCTAAACAAACACGCCCTAGCCTAATGTTACTGAATTAAGTTTACCTGTTTTATAAGTGGATAAAAGTGTCTGCCAAGCAAATAAATGTATATGTTTTTTTTTTTTTTTTTTTTTAAGTATTATACTTAGTTATGTACTTTGTTGAACTATGTGTAGCAGCTACAGCAAGCAGATACTATTTTGAATAACACAATAAACACTTGACAACACTTAGGGCTCGTTTATACTTCATGCTCAGAACACGTACGTGCCCACATCATGGCTGCCATGCGTTATCAGCGTTCATTTGATGCGTCCTCTGGGCAGGTCCTCAGAAATTAATGCGACGCGTGTGTGAGTTGCAGTACCAGCAAAAAGTCGGGGGGCGCAGTGTGCTAAAAGTTGGAATGTGACGTTAGAGTCTCTGTTTACTATCTACATGTGACAGAAAGCTTTGCGGATCCTACGAGATCGGTGTGCGTGCTTCGATGTTTGATGAATGGTTCGATGTGGTGAAGCAAAATGCTGACATACAGATGTATCCGTGGTGCTTTTATATTCAAGCGTTGCATATTCCCGATTGTAAATGACACGATACATTTTAAAAGTCTCACATACCATCTTCTGTGCCGTCTTTTTTTCTAGGGCTTCAATCCGGTCCTGACAGCAGCGGATCGCCACATCGAGCACATTAAATGTATGATATTCTAACTCTCTGCACATTTAGAATCCTTAGATTTATACTTGATATCACTTTCATGATGAAATGCATTAAAGTATGTATGTCACATGTTACAGATAAATTGGTAATTTCGTTTATAATGAATACTGTTAATAATTACACACATGGGGGTTACAGGGTGGCGGAGCATTAGCGCTGCTGTCTTGCAGGGAGTCACATCGCTGATATTCCCTGCTTGGAGTTTACATGTTTTCCTGCTGGGTTTCCACAGTGTGCTCCGGTTTCCTTCCAAAGATATGCAGATTTGGTACACTAAAATTATGCTAGTGTATGCGAGTGCTTGTATTCACCTTGCGATGAGTGGATGCCTTGTCCAGGGATTGTTTCAGCCTTGTGCCCAATGCTAGCTGAAATGGACAAATCCCTGGACTGATGGATTTAATCATTAAACATCCTTTTCAGAGATATTGTGGTAAGGTGTCATCGGAATTTAATGGGTGTTACAGGCAATTCACTTCACAACACAGTGAAGCCGAATCTGTTCTCACCATGATAATATCTCGTACTGCCACGTGGTGGATTCCTCCTGATTTACGCAAAGCACGCACGCAAGTATAAACACTACAACGCCTGCGTAGCAGGAGCGTCTGCTGCAGCATGCGTCGCGTGAAGTATAAATCCAGCCTTGGTTAAATTGGTTGGGAAAAGGTGATGACGAGGAGTTCTGAAGTCTTGTCAAAAAAAGTGTGATGAGATTAAATTTAGGACTCTGATCAAATAATTCAATCACATCAGTATTTATTTTTTAAGCCACTAAAATGCCAATTTGGCAATATGCTTTACTCATCACCCTGATCAAAAACAAATGTGTTCCCCCAAGTCGCTTTTGGCAGTGGACAGCAGTCTTAATTCTTTTGGTCAATATGTTGTCCTCTATTCATCTTTCTCTCAGTCCTGACAAAAGCATCCCCTCCCCACTGAATGACTATGCCACTGTAAGGATTGCATGAACTGGAGAGGCCTGCAGGATTTGATTTGTTTAACATTCAGATCAAAAGTTCTTCATTTTTTTTTAATTGAGTTACTTTCACATATCTGCAAATCAGCTCTAGGGCTTCTTTCATCTGGGTCATCCATAAAGGTCCATTCTTATGGAATGCATTAATGATTATTGATCCATGACCAACATTTTTACTCATAGCCAGTGATATCTGTTAACTCTTTCAAAAAACTTCTTTTGCAGTAGCTTCCGCAAAATGTGGCCTATTCTAGGGCTATTAAGTTTATGGAAAATGCAAGTCTACACAGTAAACATTTTTTTATACTTTTGGGCTATGGACTACATAGAGCTGCAAGAGATGTTTTATCCCCTTAGAAGAAGCATTTCTAGGATACCCCAGACTTTGGTTTTTCTGTAATCAAATCTCAGACTTGGTTCCATTTTTTCAGCGTTTATTTTATATAATATATTGTGAGACCTAATAGAATGAAAGAATTTGTTTCTAACAAACTAATGCAAAGCTAGTGATAAACAATTTTCCAATAATATATTGTGTAAACTGCACAACACTGATTCAGAGCACACTTACAATTACAAAGGAGATGAAACTCCTTTAAGCAGATTATTTTTATTTTACACTTTTCAGCGCACACTTGCAATTACAAAGGAGATGGAACTCCTTTAAGTAGATTATTTTTATTTTACATTTTGGGTGAACACTTGCAAATCCTGACAAATCAGATTTAGTATATTGAGCAAAGCTTTGCAAATCACAGAAAAAAAAAATAATTCAGTCTATTACAGGTTTAAAGTCACACACAACAAAATGAAGGAATTTGAATACACTTTCAAGGACTGAATATGGAAGCAAATAAACCTCTGCAGTCCTGAGTAATTCTGCTCACAATAGACTGATTCTATGTAATATTTTATCCCTAGTGAGTAATAACTGAGTACAAGAAGAAAATTGGTAACAGGTATTTACCTCCATAGAATTACATTTACCCCAGGAAGAATGAGCCAAAAACCATGATTTTATTTTTTCAGCAAGGAAAAAAATGTTATTATGTGTAACAGAAACATGCACATATTCAAATCATCAACATAAATACTGATGCGAATTTAGTGCACGTCCTTTGTGAGGTATGTTTTGAGACAGTCACCAATGTAAAGCCTGATATTGTAATTGAGACAGTAGAATTCATGGGCCTATTAGAGCGGTTTGGTCGTACAGTGTCATATCATGTGTCAATATTTGATAACCGATTCAGATCTTCACCACTATCGCTCGATTTGAGTGGTGATTCACTTTTTTGCTTGCCATTGTGCTTTTCTTTAGTGGCTCTGCCTCACTCATGAATATTGATGAGTTACCTTAGTGTTATCATAAAGAGGCAGAAAGGACAGAAATATTCTTTTTTTGTTTTGCAGCATGATATTATATTATCCATTAGATAGCAGCAGAAAACTGTCCCAAAGGTTATTTGGTTTTAACACTAAAGATTACCACTACTCATCACCCTGAGCCTGAATTGGGTTTAACAGTTAATTGCATAAAATTCCAAGTAAGGAGGTTAAAGAGCATGAATATTGAACAAAACAAAATGTATTTCATGTATAAATAAAATGAACTGTGTGTTTCAATAGCAGCAATAATTGGTTGCCATTACCAAATTACCAAAGTCTTACACTTAAATTGTAACTACAATAATCCCTCGCTGTATCGCGCTTCGCCTTTTGCGGCTTCACTCTATCGCAGATTTATATGTAAGCATATTTAAATATATATCGCGGATTTTTTGCTGGTTCGCGGATTGCTGCGGACAAGGGGTCTTTTAATTTCTTGTACATGCTTCCTCAGTTGGTTTGCCCAGTTGATTTCATACAAGGGACGCTATTGGCAGATGGCTGAGAAGCTACCCAACTTACTTTTCTCTCTCTATCTCTTGCGCTGACTTTCTCTGATCCTGACGTAGGGGGATTGAGCAGGGGGGCTGTTCGCACACCTAGACGATACGGACGCTCGTCTAAAAATGCTGAAAGATTATCTTCACGTTGCTACCTTCTGTGCAGCTGCTTCGTGAAGCGATGCTTTGCATACTTAAAAACACGAAGGGCACGTATTGATTTTCGATTGTTTGTTTTTCTCTGTCTCTCTCTTTCTCTGCTCCTGACGGAGGGGATGTGAGCTGCCGCCTTCAACAGCTTTGTGCCGCGGTGCTTCGCATACTTAAAAGCCAAATAGCCCTATTGATTTGTTTGCTTTTCTCTATCTCTCTGACATTATCTGCTCCTGATGCGCACTCCTTTGAAGAGGAAGATATGTTTGCATTCTTTTAATTGTGAGAAGGAACTGTCATCTCTGTCTTGTCATGGAGCACAGTTTAAACTTTTGAAAAAGAGACAAATGTTTGTTTGCAGTGTTTTAATAATGTTCCTGTCTCTCTACAACCTCCTGTGTTTCTGCGAAAATCTGTGACCCAAGCATGACAATATAAAAATAACCATATAAACATATGGTTTCTACTTCGCGGATTTTCTTATTTCGCGGGTGGCTCTGGAACGCAACCCCCACGATGGAGGAGGGATTACTGTACTGTATTCATGGGGAATACAGTGCTAAGAATGAATCATTAAGTGAGTTCTTTAAAATGATTTTTTGGACTATGACAATTTTAGATGTGCATATCCAAGGATTTATATCATCAACACTCTCAAAACACTAAAACACACAACCCTACCAAATCCAGTTCAAGGTTGTGGGGGCTGGAGCCTATTCTGGCACCATCATTTTATACTTAGAAACTTTACTTTCATTAAGAAAACTTTACAATCGATGAACAGTTTCAGCTTTAGATTAGGTACTGCAAAAATATCTATAATGAATAAAAGATATATAAAGATGTTAATGACTTATTAATAAAGTTTAAGTGTTACCAACATATGTTTTATAATTTAATGACATTTAAAAGAATGTTAGTGTGCATGAACATATAACCTGTTAAGAATTATATTTGTTAATGAAAGTATATTATACAGTGTTACCTGAACAAGATCTGGCCTCTTTGAGCCATTAACGCACAAACCCACATATACATGAGGTCTAATAAGAATAGTTATTTAATAAAATATGCATATTTTAAGATTGTGGGAAGAAAATCTGAGTGCCTGGAGAAAAAAGTACACAGCAGTTTGAACCCAGAATGCTATCTCTATGAGGCAATCAATCTCAATTTTTATGGCGTCCTTCAAACCGTGGACTATCATCAGGCAACTTATAGGGATGACAAGATCTCAATACACTTTTATGTTAAAATAATTGAACCTCTCTCTATCTATACATACAACCTTCACACAATATTAAAAATACATAAATAAAATAATAGTTTCAAGAAATATACCAGTGGAAGACACTAGTAGGACCGTGGAAGTATGTGTGACATACTTTTAAACAGCAAGTGTGAAATTAAACTATCCAGGAGACATATATACATATTAACATTAGTGATACACAAGGTGACCTGAAGAGCAGAGCCAGCACAGTTACAAAATGAAACAACAAAACTGGGCACATATTTACAGACTCCTGGGACTTTTCAGTTTCTAGGCTATGAACCCAATTTAATACTGTACACGTCCAGTGAGGCAGTGACAGCAAAACCAAAATGACTAACAAAGGCCATGTGTCAAATTACACTTTTAAATAGATCTGCACAACACTGGATATTTTTAAGGCAATTAATAAAGTAAAATAAATCTGAAATACAATGGCATAATTTTTAAACATTTTTCACCTAAGCTCAAGCATCATCCTTAACCTGAAAACAAATTTTATCTTAAAATAAATAGCCCAGTACTAGATGGGATTATAATTTCATCTATTATCCTTTACTTTCACATTACTGCATCTTGTTTTATGACAATCACATGAATCTTTATGATTTCAATCTCCTATATACTATAAAGGAGTAAAAATCAACAGATTTATTAGCAGTCTAGAAGGATACAATATAAACTACCAGAGTTTCAAGACTAAATAAATCCACTGGTACTGTGGAAACGACAAAAAGACCATTTACTATCAAAGAGAATTTCAAAACTCTTTGGGAGCTTCAAGGCTGCCATAAATTCAAAAACAGCTATGTTAGTACCCAATGAGCTGAACAAACTTTACTGCCTTTTTAGGCTCAGAACAAAGAGCAATCCATCACAATCGTTATGAGCCACAGAGCTCTATACCTCACTGAATATGATGCCTACACGACCTGTAAGAAAAAGTCTGTTCAAACCATGGTATGTTGCGCATCCTGAAAATGTTTGTATATCAACTAACTCGTTCACTTGGCATTGTGATCACCTCATACATACTGTCAAGGCAGTAATTTCAGAATGCTGTTTATAGACTACAGCTCTTGCCTTAAACACAAATGTACCCACAATGTTGCATATAGAAAAATAAAGAACTGGCAATGTCTACCAACATATGCTGGATTTTTGAATGGCCACAAAAGGACTGTAAATGTGGATAGATCAAACCTTATCCAAGCATAACTACACAGTTGAGCTCCTCTGGGATGCTGCCACAGATCCAGACTATACTATTTTATATATTTAAAATTAACTATAAAGCCACCTTATTAACAGACATGATAAACTACATACAGTAGGGTAATTATGTGGCTCGGAGGCTGAGGGTAAAGGTCTAAAACAGGAGACGGCTTAGTAGGGTTTTGTTTCTAAATGCCAAGCATAAAAAGACCCTCATTATTGTTTATTGCTATTACTGCTGCAGGCAAGGAATCTTAAAAATGAATGTCTTGCACGAATGCACCGTTACTGAAAAGAAGGGGATATGGTTCCATAAACATAAGACACAAAAATCAGGAGATTCTGTGTGCATTTTATTAATATCCTAAAGTAAAGATCATAAAGCTTTGGACATCTATTAACTAATGGACCCACTTTCCAGTGTTGTCATTTCTTGAATGGCAGTAAATCTATTTCAACAGCATCAAATTATAACTCTCTCTGAAAACCTCCAGTTAGTAAAGGAATCAAAGCATTAATAAAAGTTCACTCTGCCCTACACTGAATATGCTGGCATAAACTACTACTGCATTTTCAATTTCCCAATGATAGGCATAAAAAAAAGAAAAATAATGTATTTGCAAACAACTTCTTAGGTTATCAGTGTAAATTGCTTGGAGTCTATACAACAGATATGTTTACAAAGAAGGCATGTGATCTAGCTCCACTATAAAAAGAGCAGTTATAGCTGACAGGAGTGGCACCCAGTGTGGTCTCCTGCTGCTGCAGCCCATCTGCTTCAAGGTTTGATGTGTTGTGTGTTCAGAGATGCTCTTCTGCATACATCAGTTGTAACAAGTGGTTATTTGAGTCACTGTTGCCTTTCTATCAGCTCGAACAAGTATGGCCATTATCTTCTGACCTCTGCAATCAAGAAGGCATTTTCACCCAGAGAACTGCTGCTCACTCGATATTAAACTCTAGAGATGATTGTGTGTGAAAATCTCAACAGGTACAGTTTCAGAAATACTCAGACCAGCCCATCTGGTACCAACAATCATTTCACATTTAAAGTCACTTAAATCACCTTTCCTCCCCATTCTGATACTCTGTTTGAACTTCAGCTGGTTGTTTTGACAATTCCTACATGCCTAAATGCATTGAGTTGCTGCCACATGATTGGCTGATTAGATATTTGCGTTATCAAGAAGTTGAACAGGTGTATCTAATAAAGTGACCAGTGAGTGATACCACAGTGAGCACAGCTGAAGTAAACTGTGAAGCGCCATTTAAGATTAAACATGGTCTTGAATGATACAAATTCAGTCATAAAGGATTATTGCAACAAAAAAAGAAGAAAAATAGAATCCCGAAGGACAAGGTCTGAAAAGAAACAGATTTGTGCTGCTCTAGACAATGTATTTCAGAGTTTTTCAATGTAAGCCTCTTTTATACAAATTAACATTGCAAGTATAGTGGTTTAGAAAGCATTGCTTTTGTGATCATGTAAGGGATTTGATGTAAACATTTACCATTTGAAAACACATTCATTATAGTTACAGTATGATAGAAGTAAAAGAATGATTAATTACAAATAATTAGTAATATTTGTTCCAGTTGCAAATAAACCTGACCAAGGGCCCATAGAAGTTAAGGAAAAATGAATAATGAATCATCCTTGAAATAATGCTAACAAGATTACAATATGCAATATGCACAAAGAATAACACTGCACAACAAAGTTTTTGCTTCTTTAACACTGTTGGGTGTTTCTAATAGATATTTGGGTGCTGATCACGAATATCACATCAAAATTTACCCATCACGTACCATTTCAGTTTTGTCATGATTCTTTCTTATATTCGTATCCAAACATTTTCGCTCCCGTAAGTGACTTATCAACAATGCTTTGTGCAGCCTGGACATGTCCAGGCATGGAATCAGGCCAGGTTGGAAGCTGTTCTGTGGAAGTTGACATCCTGGGCAAGTCTGAACGGGCTTAATGCTGTCTCAACATGCAATAAAGGTGGCTTGCATACACTGATCCTGCTCATTTGGTTAATATACTGTAGATAGTCAGTGTGTATAGTAAAGTATAGTATCAGTAGCAATATAACAGTAAGCAAGCTTGATGCTATAGACGTTTTGGTGTCGGGCGGTATGTCTCGTCAATGTCGTAACAGCCGCGATACATTCTGCAATATCTGGGCAAATATACACTTGCACCTCATAGACATTGGATGACTGCTCTTGTGAAGAAAAATTATCATCTGTATTTTAGCTGCATAATTGGTGACCAAGACAAGGAATGGGCACCTCTCATTTGCTGTTCGACATTTGCTGTCAGTCTGAAAGCCTGTCTCAGAGGCACTCAAAAGAAGATGACGTTTGCTGTTCCGATGATATGGCGAGAACAGAAAGACCATGTGATGGACTGTTACTTCTGTTTGACTAATGTGTCTGGTTTCTCTGCCAAAAACAAGAAGTCAATTGAATATCCTAATCTGCCTTCAGCAATGAGACCCATGCCACATGACAACAGTCTTCCAATTTCCGAAACCACCAGAGGACCTTAGACGAACCAGATGAAGAAACTGCAATGCAGGGTACTGACAGTGACACTGACCCGGATTTTGAACCGTGCTCATCAGGCGATCCACATCTGATAACAGTCCGAATAGAATGATTTGGTCAGAGATTTGGGTCTGTCAAAATCAAAAACCGAACTGCTGGGTTCGAGACTGTAGGAATGGTGTTTGCTGTCACCAGGAATTAAAATTTCTGTGTTTCGAGGCCGACATCATGATATAACCAAATTTTTTCCACAAGTCGACAGTCTCTGTTTCTGTTGTGACATTGAAGGATTGTTCTTGGCCTTGGGTTGTGATCACAAACCGGAAGAGTGGCGTCTCTTCATTGATTTGTCAATGTTAAGCCTGAAAGCTGTTCTGCTACATAATGGCAACATTTATTCTTTAGTACCTGTTGGCTATGCAGCACACATGAAAGAAACGTATGAGAATATGGAACTGTTGCTGATGCAAGTCCAGTATAGCAGGTACAACTGGAATATCTGTGGAGATCTTAAAGTTGTTGCTCTGTTACTAGAACTGCAGCTTGGCTATACAAAGTACTGTTGTTTCATCTGTGAATGGGACAGCCGTGCCAAAGAGTCACACTATTCTTGACAGAACTGGCCACTCTGTAAAAAGTTAGTTCCAGGACAGAAAAATGTGGCAAATGAATCGCTTGTCGACCCGGCAAAGATATTTTTGGCTCCTCTTCACATAAAACTGGGACTCATGAAGAATTTTGTGAAAGCACTGAACAAGGAAGGTAAAGGTTTTCGTTATTTAGGCCAGATGTTCCCAAGAATTACTGACACCAAGATCAAAGAGGGCAATTTTGTTGGTCTCCAGATCAGACATGTTTTGAGTGACAAGCAGTTTGAAGATTTGTTACTTGGGCCGGAAAAAATTGCCTGGAAAGCCTTCAAAGACATTGTGTGACAATTTTCTGGGCAATTACTGAGCCCCAAACTACATTCAGCTGGTAGACAAACTTCTCAAAGCATACAAGACAATGAAGTGCAACTTGTCACTCAAGATTCATTTCCTCCACTCACACTTGGACTTCTTCCCCGCAAATCTCAGTGCTGTCAGTGATGAACACGGTGAAAGGTTTCACCTGGACATTGCTACGATGGAGAAACGATACCAGGACAACTGGAATCTGTCAATGCTTGCTGACTACTGTTGGACACTGCAACGTGATGCACCAGACATTGAATACAAAAGAAAATCAGGAGGAAAAACACTCTTAATTCTATTGAATTTAATAGCTTATGAGAAACATAAATGTGACTAATATGTTATTGTTAGTAAACATATAAATGTCTATTTCTCTGAGTTCCTACGTGATGCAGTAAAACCAAAGCTATATTAGTGCATATACCTGTCACAATCAGCAAAAACATTTCAGGAAGCAAGACTTTAAAAAAAAATTGTTGTGCAGTGTAATATGCATAATTTGCATTAATGTCAATCTTACAACAGAATCCACCATATCCGTCTGTCCTGTTATAGAAGCATTACAGAATATTGGAAGTCACAGTTTAATAACAAATATATGCATGTTGACGTTATGAAGTTATTATGAGATACAAGCTTTGAGGGAATACAGATAAACAAAAAATGTGAAGTATCTCAATGTAAGCTCTGACACCGATCGTACAGGGACCGAACAGCCCTTATCAGGGGGTCCAGTACCCCGTACTCTCGGAGTACCCCCCATAGGATTCCCCAAGGGACACGGTACGATCGGTGTCAGAGCTTGGTCCGCATTGCTGTCAGAAAGTCGAACCCATTTCCAGTGAGAGTTGGACTCCGCCAGGGCTGCCCTTTGTCACCGATTCTGTTCATAACTTTTATGGACAGAATTTCTAGGCGCAGCCAGGGTGTTGAGGGGGTCGGGTTTGGTGGACTCAGGATTGGGTCACTGCTTTTTGCAGATGATGTTGTCCTGTTTGCTTCATCAGGCCGTGATCTTCAGCTTTCTCTGGATCGGTTCGCAGCCGAGTGTGAAGCAGCTGGGATGGGAATCAGCACCTCCAAATCCGAGACCATGGTCCTCAGCCGGAAAAGGGTGGAGTGCCATCTCAGGGTTGGTAGCGAGATCCTGCCCCAAGTGGAGGAGTTCAAGTATCTCGGGGTCTTGTTCATGAGTGAGGGAAGAATGGAGCATGAGATCGACAGGCGGATCGGTGCGGCATCCGCAGTAATGTGGGCTCTGCATCGGTCTGTCGTGGTGAAAAAGGAGCTGAGCCGCCAGGCGAAGCTCTCAATTTACCAGTCGATCTATGTTCCTACCCTCACCTATGGTCATGAGCTATGGGTAGTGACCGAAAGAACGAGATCGCGAATACAAGCGGCTGAAATGAGTTTCCTCCGCAGGGTGTCTGGGCTCTCCTTTAAAGATAGGGTGAGAAGCTCAGTCATCCAGGAGGGGCTCAGAGTAGAGCCGCTGCTCCTCCGCATCGAGAGGAGTCAGATGAGGTGGCTTGGGCATCTGATCAGGATGCCTCCTGGACGCCTCCCTGGTGAGGTGTTCCGGGCACGTCTAACCGGGAGGAGGCCCCGAGGAAGACCCAGGACACGCTGGAGGGACTATGTCTCTTGGCTGGCCTGGGAACGCCTTGGGATTCTCCCGGAAGAGCTAGAAGAAGTGGCCGGGGAGAGGGAAGTCTGGGTATCTCTGTTCAAGCTGCTGCCCCCGCGACCCGACCTTGGATAAGCGGAAGAGGATGGATGGATCTCAATGTAATTCCAATAATATGATCACAGCAACTAATCACTATGCATTTCCACTTTCATTAATATGTTCACTCACACATACCAGAAAAATGCAAAATCTAAAATTGTAGCAATACTGGGGAATAACAAAACCCTTTTAAAACTGTTGGGGGGAAAAAGACCACCAGAACAGACAGTTCAGGGAATTTTACATTATAGCAAAATTACTGTAAATATGTTGGTTCGCCTCTACAAAACACAAAAATTTTAAGAAAAAGAAAAAAAAAACCCTAAATATGATATGGAAGTCTATTTACTACTTAAACAGCACTTTCAAGTAACCTTGCAATGAAACGGCTATATTTGCACAACTGGTAAAAAAAACTCATCATTTGCCCACCATTATTTAGAGGATAATTACAATAGAACTTTCACATGCAATGGACTAAAGAACCTCACTAGCTTGGACTGTGCTTAAAAGAAAAAAGCATTATCTACTTACTCCGCAACAAAACAGACATACTGATGCCAGAAGTCTAAATATTAAGTTCTGCTTTAATAATGTCAGGTGGCTTATCCAAATTAAAAGTTTATACACTGCCATTATAAAATGCAAAAATATGCACCATATGATACATTATTGTAAGTTTAATATTTTGGGTAACCATTTCTTGACAGGAACTACTCAACATTGATTTTATCTGTGTCCTGGTAACATTATGTGCACTTATTTGGATGACCTGAAAAAAAGCAAAAAAACTTTTTAATCTCTTATGGCTGTACACCTGAATTTAGATTGTACACTTCAGTAGTCATCCATACATCCTAATCTAGCAGTCTTCTATCATTTACATTTAATAAAGCAAGTCTTAAAAAAAGCCATAAAGAGATTTACATAAAATAAACAGTTTTAAAAATATTTTTAAATGTAATAAATTACCTTCCAATACTTAAAAATTGTGACTTTTAATACTACATTGGGGACTACTTTGGAGAAAAATGGAACTTGTGCAGGATGAATTGAACATGACATTTTCATATTTTGCTTTTAGGGGGAAAATATTAAATGATAAGAACAATTAAAATAATAAATGAGAAAGCATTTATAAATACATACATTTACGGGCCTGTTCATATTCAACACATTGGCTGGTTGCAGGCTGTTCCAGCAGCACTGGGGACCAGTCCACTACATCGTCTTATGTCCTGCACCACATATGTTGGGTGTGAGGGCAGAAAATGACCCAGATGAAATCCCATGAAGTCATGGGGAAAAATGTTCACAGAGGCAATGACTGGAGAGAAAATGGCTGGGAGCATGCGCGGATAGTGTTGCCGCATCCACCACACAACAGCAAATGACACCTCAGCACCACACTAGAACAGTGTGAGCTTTTTTTTTTTTTTAAACAGTGGCTAGAGTGCCAATCTTGCCACCAACCCCCACATTTTCCCTGTGAGTTGGAAGACCTGCTTGCAGGGGTGGATGCAGATTAATGTCACACCCAAGATGAAGCAATTACCGGTTAAGGGCCGTGCTCAAAGGCCCAATGGAGTAGAGTCACTTCTGCCATTTACGGGATTCTCTAGCCTCAGAGCCACCACTCCACCCTAATAGCAATGACTGAGCATGGGACTTAAACCAGGACTTGGCAACTGCAATTCAACAACACTAACTACTATGTTACCATGCAGCTCATGAGTATACGTTTCACTTTAATGGTGAACAAATAAATAAAAACGAATAAGATAAAATATGAGGTCCATGCCCAGTGTTAGTTCCTGTCTGGTGCTTGATACTGCCAAGACAGGCTCTGGCCATGCTGACCCTGAAATGGTTAATGTGTTAAGATAATATACAGTACACTTTAGGATTTTAAGCTCTTGAATGTGGAAAAACAATTTGTATAAAACAAGTTTTACAATTATCATAAGTATAAAGTTGGCATGGTTTATAACTAAAATGAGATTACTCTGTGTGATGTCACATGAAAGGACCGGATTATAAAACAGTGCAATTGTTTAATAAACAAACAACATTTAATGGCATTTGTTTAAAATACTTTGCCGTGATTCTTTGGTGTCTAAGATGTAATTTTAAAAAGCAATGTAAGATTTATTTTTCACTGGAGACATTTACTGTACTTTATTTCTTCCTAATGAGTACAGAGTTTTGCTTAAAAAAAAAAAACCAAAAAAAAAAGATCTTTAATAAAAGTGACTTGCCACTGAAAAATCTCTAGGAACTCAGACAGCCTTATCTTTTTAAAATGAAAATATAAATGTGTCACCAACATCTGGCTTGCTGCTCCATGCTTACCTTATCATATAATACCATAACCTATAATTCATGTGAAATGTATTAATTTACATGCACTATGGCTGATGTTGATATCTGGACAATTCTGTAGGACCACAAATGATTAACACGTGAACTGTCAAAAGAGAAAGAATAATGCTGTGCATATGGATTGTGGCACTGTGAAAGGTGACAGGAAAAGCCCTTGGTTAGGTCCATTAGGATCTGGAGTGAGGATGCCACCTTGTGTTTAAAGGAATGTTTGGATTCTATGTTATAAATGCTTTTTCAGTGTCTGGATATAAAAGAAATAACAGTGTGATGTCAGAAATGTAAGGCTTTGAATGGACTGGGTTGTGCCTATAAAGATAATTAAACTTTTGTCCCCCATTACAAGCCCTGGGTATCAAAAAATGTAAAAAGTATGAAATAAAAAGAAACTGGTTTATTGTCAACATCATGTGATAGCTAAGGGAGACACAGAAAGAGAAATTAAAAGACAAATTAAAATTGAGAAATACATATACAGATAAAAAAATGACAGTGTTCTTCATAAGGGAAGGGGAAATAGCCACACTGGATCTGAGAGTACAGATGAACAAGGAATGGCTAACATGTTAAGTGATTTTGAATGTGTTTCTCATTTTGAACGTGACAGCAGCAGGGAAGTTGGACAGATTAACACTTTTCTTACGTCTGCACATGCCTGATGTTATTAATGTACTCAAACATTATATTTTAAAGCACCTAAGCCCTGCTAACATCTGTGGTTATGTGCTGAGACACTGTGCTGTTGTCTCCTGTTTTAACTTCTATTTTTAGTCTGTCAATCAGAGTATAATATCATTTCTGTGGAAAACCTCAATCATTACTTATAAAACCACTTTGGGAACTTTGTGAAAAAAATCATTACAGTCCCCTCCACAATTATTGGCACCCTTGGGAAAAATGACTAAAAATGGTTATAAAAATGCACTTTTTGGTGAATTAGCTTAATCTAACACTGAAAAAATTAGTAGATTTATGAGAAAAAATAATGCCCCAACAAGAAATAATTATTTTTAACAAAACCACATGTGCCATAAGTATTGGCAATATAATGAAGCATTATTTCCATCTATATCTGACTTTAGGTTGATCAGAGTATGTAGGAGGTTTTAAGCAATTATTCATGACTTCTGTTCACTGGGGTATAAATATGAGGTGGCACAGAGGCAAATTCCCTAATGCATTCATCAACAGGGTAAAGATATGAGAACATACAATTTAAAAGAGGGAAAGTGTGTTGACCTTCATAAGTCAGGGAATGGCTATAACAAAAATTAAAAAGATCAGATCAACTGGGACTGTTACTAACTTGCCTGGAAGAGCACCCACATTTAATTTGACCCCCATGTACAGTGAGCAGGAAGATAAAAGACATAAATCCCCAAGGATCACTGTTTAAATACAGATAAATACATAACAAAAGTAGATTCTTGTGGTCACCAACTCTCCAAATATACCATCAGGCGCCACCCTCCATGCCAACAGCTTTGGAAGCCATAGCAGAAAAAAAAACTTTCATTTAACCACACACATGGAGTTTGCCAAACGCTACTGGAAGTTTGATTGGACCCATGTTCTATGGTCAGAGAAAGCGAAAATTAAGCTTTTTGGCAACAAGCACTCAAGGTGTGTTTGACATAAAATCAAGAATGGCTACACCAAAAAAAAGCTGATCCCACTTGTGAGGTACAGTGGAGTCTCTGTGATGTTGAGGCTATTTTTCCCCAATGACCCTGGAAACCTTGTTTGGGTGCATGGAATCATGGACTCCTTAAAATACCAGGAGAATTTACATTTAGATCTGGCTATCTCTGCCAAGAAACTAAAATTGAGTTGATGCTGGATCTTCCAGTATGGAAATGATCCAAAACATATGTCCAAACCAATACAAAAATGATTAAAGAAATCAAGCTTCTGCCTTTGCTGTCTCAGTCCCAGGACCTATGTCCCATGGAAAACCCATGGGGAGAGCTGAAGAGGACAGGGCACGAGAGATGGAACACTGGATGATCTGAAAAGGTTGGAAAAAGTATTAAATGCAGTGGTGGCAATAATTCTGGCAAGTGTGGTTTTGTAGTTATAAGGAATTATTTTATTCTGTATAAATTTACTTCAGTTAAATGTTAGATTTCTCCTATGTTTTTTAGTATTTGGTTAAGGTAATTCACCAAAAGTAGACTTATTTATAACCCTTTTCTCATTTTTAATGAGGGTGCCAATAATAGTGGAGGTCATATCCATTCCTAAGAATTTATAATGATCTAAGCATAATAATTAGTATCCCATAGCTTTAACTTTCTTGATTAAGAAATGCTTGGAGAGACTCTTAAAACATACACCCAGCAGCTACTTGATCCTTTACAGTTGCCCCAGAGTGTCAATAATCCCTGTTTAACTCACATGTGCATGAAGCCTCAAAAATGCATATTAAAATAGTACTTTTCTTATGATTTTAATACTATTTAATCTTATATTTTGGTTCAGAGAGACCCACATTTTTGCAATAGTCCTTCCGCTTTCTGGTTGTAGGTTCCAGTTGCCAGCCCTGTTCAGAAACAGAGCAAAACATCCTTTTATGAATATAGCAATTAAACGATTTTTATAACAGTGTGGAACTATAATCATCTGAGACTAGGATAGTATAACAAAGTTTGCGTTTGTGTTATTTATTACTGATCATTGTGTTTGTGCATATAGGATGGTGAAATAAATGTGGTTTGATAGGGTAGTTTGAATTTCATTTTATTTGTGTTTGTCATACCTATATAGTCTATCCAAAAGGATAATTAAAGTTACTATTACTTCCAATATAATTTAAACAACAAAAACCAAAAACAACCACCTACTAGATGAACGTGTTGATCCCTGACACCTACACATCTGCCATGCCATTCAGATTTGCAAGCAGGCACAACATGCTGGAAGTGAGAGTCAGATCATTGAGGAAAGATCTAAAATCACAGGCATTGCAGGAATCTGTGGGTAAGAAATAATATGCTCTTCAACTGGCAAACATCCACCTTAATAAAAGGACACGTGTCTGTATGTGTGTGTGTATGTATCCATCCAACGGCTAAAGTTTAGGAAGAAAAATGTACAGATATGCAAATATGTACAAGACTTAAAATAAATAAATAAATAAATAAAAAAAAACAAGGGTGTAAAAATAAGAAAATTGCTTAGTCTATTCCATTGTCTGGTGTTCTATGCAGGCAACAATAGCATGATAGCAACTTTCTTACACCCGCTTGAACCACGTGACTGAAGCTCAAAGCCACAATGTTAACGATTGATATCTTCATGCGGTAGGCAACGAGTGAGTGAAAATAATGATAAATAATGGGAAAACAAAGCCCCAACACAACTAGGCTAGAACTGCTAAACCAGGCCAGTGTGGTAGCAACCACCACCACATTTCCTCAGTAAACAGTTTGACTGTAAGAGTTGTCAATTCATTGAATGACAGCGAGAGGAAGCGGTGAAAACAGGCACTCTATCCAAACAGGAAAAGGCTGTGAGAGGGAAAGGGATCGGGTGTGTATAATTATACCTTAGCAAATGGACAATCCATATATCAGATAAAAAAACACAAGGTCTATGTTGATTAATTAGATTTCAATCTATCTTAGGTGAGTAGCACAGGTATTATTATTTACCTGTGTAAAGAGTACTGTTGGCATTAATTTTGTATGAGGTGTAAAAACAAGTATGACTGTCTGAAAGTGATGTAGCAAACTTATTTATGCATAGACTTTTTTACACAGTGCTGTGTACTAGATCTCTGGCAGTTTTTTGCTCTTGTATGAATAATTTTTGCAATGGCAAAAATATGGTGGCCAAAGCCTATCCATTATTAACAAACTGAATGTACAGTGGAATTAAATGAATGCAATACATAACAGAACATCTCTCTTTAAGCATGCTATCAGGACAGTAGTTTACAACTTGGCCGGATTCTTATGGATTATATGTCTCACCTGTCAGCTACTCATGGTCTAATCCATTCTCTCTCCCCCTTTGTTCTACACTCACCAGTAAAAAGATTTATTTAGCAGCATCAATTGAAGAACTTGCTAACTACCTGTGGTTAAACAACACGAAGGGTGAGCCTCGAAAGGGATGCAATGGGAGAGGTGTTCAAACATTAAAAAAAAATGTCTTGTTCTGTCATTAATACTCACTTGTTGTCAAGAACTTACAGAATAAAGACATTAAGAAAAACCAACAGTACACAGCAAAGGAAACTTTGGACCAATTAGTTACATGGAAGAAAGCAGTTATACTGCAGTTAATAAAAACCACATACATGGAACTTGATCTTGCCTTTTCACATTAAGGCTTATGGAAACATTTCATTAATGTTCCAACTTTCCTAGAAACAGCCTTATTGTGTGACATTTAGGCAAGGCCTTACCTTGCCACACATACCATCTTTACTGCAGTTCTTGTTGTCCTTGTCAGTCACCTCCTCTTCCACCTGTGAAGATGCAGACAAGATAGCCTTATTATTATTAAACTGTTTAAGTCAGAAGTCAAAGTACTTCATTTTGGTATGTTAGCAGACTGCTACAGGTACTCACCTCCTTTCGCCACTTGAGTTCACAGAATACTCTCTCAAAGCACTCATGCATGTAGTTGAACTGCAAAGCAAGCAAGAGTGACTTTGATATAGGGGCACAAGGTTTTCAGTGGCTTTACATAAGTCAAATATGCAGTCAGATCAGTTTTGATATTCAAATAACTACATAAACATTTATTTTCCTGCAGAAATTAATATTTCATGCTTTATCACATTCATAGAACTATACTAAAAATTTAAATGATAATTGGGAACAAGCACATGTTAAGTCCAAAACATAACCTAATTACATTTTTGCAAACAATTATGTACTGTACTGTTGTAATACTAGCTCCTGGTTGTGTTTTTATGGAATCTGTACAAAAATAATAATTTTGATATTATAGTATTAATTGTAGATTTTTTAACATACATTCTTTTTGCAATAAGTAGTATTCTCCACTGCTTGTGCCCTGTAATTGCTAACTTACATACCCAACCTCAATAAAAAAATCTAATTTATTTGGTACTCATGTTGCATTTATTGTTAGATACTTCACGACTTATTCCATTAATTTAAGTATATCCACTGACAACTGAAAACAAAATCTGGCAACAGCCATGCTGAATTTAACATTTTTTTTTTAAACTGGCTACAGTAACATATGGAATTATTGAAGCCTGTTTCCACCAAACAAAGAAAAATAAATCGAACATTTCATAATTACGACAACCTACTTCATATTTTTCATTTAGAATTTTATTATTATGTTTGATGCTGCATTCTATTTGAACTGGGAAGTCAGCTTTTCCAAGTTCCTTGCCAGAATTTTCAACAGGAATGCCCACTCAAGTCAGATTTCCTACTTGGGCCTGGTCTGTCAAATCCGAGTTTGTCTGACTTCAGATTATGACATTAATCCAAAATGGTAATCCAAAAATATACTGTTTACTGAAATTTCTGTCTATTTGTGTCTAATTAAATCAGTTTCACACACAGTATTGTCCAACTTTTATCTATAGACGTTCTGCTATGGTGTTTAGATATGCAACATACAGTGAAAAGGTTGTTATCAACTAGTATTAATTCCGTAAAAGCAAACACAACAAAGGATTTCCTAGAGGGGTCCATATTAGTTTTCTTGAATGTTTTACTGGAATGCAGTCAACTCGGGTGTGACCCCATTTGCAGGTTTTACATCTGACTTTCAAGGTAAATGGAATGTAACATGAGTCTCATAATTATGACTTCCCATCTCTTAATTCTGATTTGGTATTTTAATATTAAGACTTACAAGTTCATAATTTCAATTACTGTATCTCTTATTCTTAAGACGTACCACCTCATAATTTTGATTTACTACATCATTATAAGGACATAACCATCAACCTACTTAGCGTTAGACCCAAGTGCTACTCGGGCTGTAAAAGCAGTGCTAAAAGCATTAGTCCCAAGCATCACTCGGGAAACTGTATAGACGTGTTTCATGTAAGCGTGAGACCCAAGGATTACTCTGGCTATAAAAACTCTGTAAAACACTTGCATAAGCGACAGGCCTGAGTGTTACCCAGGCCAACCATGCAGATACGTCTTCTCACAGCCTCATAATAGCATCTCATAAGAAAAGTTTTTCAGCAGCCCAGATGTTGCACGCACTTGATAGTGATATAAGCAGTGATGATGAAATGAATCTGTCTTTAGGCAGTGAAAATGAAACAGACTGTGAAATCGAAAGTGATTCTGATGTTTCTGAAAGTGATGCTTGTGTCAATCACACATGTGCAGTGTGCTGTTCAAAAGTTGATCAGTCTGGAAAGAAAATCCACCAAGGAATCACGCTACTATTGTCCCGACTGTGAGGTTGGATTATGTATTTCACTGTGCTTCAAGATATATCACACAAATCACAAATTTTGACAGTACATACGGAATTAGTGTTATTATTATTATTACTTACATCATTGTTATACTTTCTACAATTCTGACTTTGTGCTTTTAGTGTTTTGCACATTTTATATCAAGAAGATGAGATTGAATAAATATGTAATTTTTCATGCCAAAAACAATGTTTTTTCAAGAAAAAATGTGACGCTAACGAAACTACGTATCCTACTTTCCCACCCTATATGTCTCTTGTGTAATACAATCAGTGCAAGTGTTTTGAGAATGCACAGACCCTAAGGAACACTAAGAAAAAAAGTGTCGAGGTCAAAGGGTTGATGTCAGAATAGCACGCACACACATCCATTCATCCATCGTCCAACCCGCTGAATCCAAACACAAGGTCATGGGGGTCTGCTGGAGCCAATCCCAGCCAACACAGGGCACAAGGTAGGAACCAATCCCAGGCAGGGTGCCAACCCACCGCAGGACACACACAAACACACCCACACACCAAGCACACACTAGGGACAATTTAGAATCGCCAGTCCACCTAACTGGCATGTCTTTGGACTGTGGGAGGAAACCGGAGCGCTCGGAGGAAACCCATGCAGACACGGGGAGAACATGCAAACTCCACGCAGGGAGGACCAAGGAAGTGAACCTGGGTCTCCTAACTGCAAGGCAGCAGCGCTACCACTGCGTCACCGTGCCGCCCCACACACACACACACACACACACGCAACATCAAAGCAAATAAGAAAAAGTACTGTTTAAATGGTAGCAACATTGGCACACTGGTCGTTATTTGAATGACATCTGTTAAAATTTAAGATCAAAGAACAGACATTTTTTAGTTTTCTTTAATGTTTCCATCATGTTGACATCTTCTTAAGGAATACAAAGTGAATATGGGGCGGCACGGTGGCGCAGTGGGTAGCGCTGCTGCCTCGCAGTTCAGAGACCTGGGGACCTGGGTTCGCTTCTCGGGTCCTCCCTGCGTGGAGTTTGCATGTTCTCCCCGTGTCTGCGTGGGTTTCCTCTGGGCGCTCCGGTTTCCTCCCACAGTCCAAAGACATGCAGGTTAGGTGGATTGGTGATTCTATATTGGCCCTAGTGTGTGCTTGGTGTGTTTGTGTGTGTCCTGCGGTGGGTTGGCACCCTGCCCGGGATTGGTTCCTGCCTTGTGCCCTGTGTTGGCTGGGATTGGCTCCAGCAGACCCCTGTGACCCTGTGTTCGGATTCAGCGGGTTGGATAATGGATGGATGGATGGAAGTGAATATGCAAATAACTGTCAGACAAAAGGATGCCAACATCATATGTGTGTGTACTTTAATATGCTCTCAAATTGTTCATTTACTTATTAATAATACTTTTGAGGAAAACAACTCTTTCAATGATAGACTTAAAAGAAAGCATTACGGTAGGGTCTGTGGTCCGGCATTAGGTCCTATAAGCCTAAGCACACACTTTGTAGCTGTCATGAAAGCTCTGGCATGCAAAAAGTCTGTGCCACTACAGACAAGACACACCTTAGTAAGAAGAGTTAACGACGTTGACCAACAGCACATAAAACATTGCCAGCATTTAACACTATGCTAGAAAAGGAAGCACTAATATGTGTACCATAATTGTGTCTTTCAGTACAGTTATGGCAAGTATTAAAAGTATTGAAGGGGATGGTTTTCAAATTAGCACATACATTCACCGGCCACTTCATTAGGTACACCTGTTCAACTGCTTGTTAATGCAAAAAATATCTAATCAGCCAATTACATGGTAGCACCTCAATGCATTTAGGCATGTAGACATTGTCAAGACAACCTACTGAAGTTCAAACCAAGCACCAGAATGGGGAAGAAAGGTGATTTAAGTGATTTTGAACGTTTCATGGTTGTTTTTTGCCAGATGGGCTGGTCTGAGTATTTCAGAAACTGCCGATCTCCTGAGATTTTCATGAAGAACCATCTCTAGGGTTTTCTGAGAATGGTCAGACAACGTGAAAATATCCAGTGAGTGGCAGTTCTCTGGGCGAAAATGCCTTGTTGATGCCAGAGGAGAATGGCCAGACTGTTAGAAAGGCAGCAGTAACTCAAATAACAACTCATTACAACTGATGTATGCAGAAGCTTAAGGTACACAGGCTATAGCAGCAGGAGACAACACCAGGTGCCACTCCAGTAAGCTAAGAACAGGTAAATGAGGCTGCCATCTGTACGGGCTCATCAAAATTGGACAACAGAAGACTGGAAAAATGTTGCTCGGTCTGTTGAGACTTGATTTCTACTGCAACACTCAGATGGTAGGATTAGAATTTCGTGTCCACAACATGAAAGCCTGGATCCATCCTGTCTTGTATCAATGGTTCAGGCTGGCGGTGGTGGTGGTGTAATGGTATGGAGGATATTTTCTTGCCAAACTTTGGGCCCCTTAGTACCAACTGAGCATTATTTAAATGCTACAGCCTATCTGAGTATTGTTGCTTACCATATCCATTCCTCTATGACCACAGTGTAACCATCTTCTGATGGCTACTTCCAACAGGATACCACACCATGTCACAAAGCTCAAATCATCTCAAACCGATTTTCTGAACATGATAATGAGTTCACTGTACTCAAATGGTCTCCACAGTCACCAGATCTCAATCCAACAGACTACTTTTGGGAAGTGATGGAATGGGAGGTTTGCATCATGGATGTACAGCTGACAAATCTGAAGAAACTGTGTGAAGCTATCATGTCAATATGGACCAAAATCCCTCAGAAATGTTTACAGCAACTTGCTGAATCTATGCCATGAAGAATTACTGCAGTTCTGAAGGCAAAAGTGGGTCTAACCTGGTACTAGCAAGGTGTACCTAATAATGTGGCTGGTGAGTTTATACTATAACATATTATAAAGAGAAGAGACAAAAAAGGGGCTTGTCTTTCTGATGTCTTGTGCTTTATGTACCATGACAGAATGGAAAAAAGAATAAAAAAAGGCTAAAATTGCAGCTGAAGTCTTCATACCTAGAAAGCATTTATACAGCATTGGTTCCGTGTGGCAGCATGTTATTGGCTGTTAGAAACAGGTGGTGCAGTCATGATCCTTTGGATATGTCAAACTGTTCTGGAAAGTTGTTTTTGAGCCGTGTAATTTGACATTCCCTCTGACTAGGAGTTGTGTAATGTGATATCGGATGAAGTCTATTCTATTAAATAATTTTAATATTACTGCTTAATCTGTACTTGCTACTTAAGAGATGACTGCAAAATTGATTTTAAAATTTAATGGGTTTTATGTATAGGATAAACTGTCAATATATATTAACAATGTTGTCCACATCTAAGACAATACTTTTCACTATTTAATTTGGTGTGTGTGTCTGCTATTATAAAAACAATCTCAATACAACACACTTTTTTTTTTTTTTAGCTCTCTTGTGAGTCGTAAGTATTTATAAAATCTGCCTGAATTGGACAGTATAGCGCAAAGTTTACTCACACAGACAACATACTGCAGCTTGAACACTGGTACATGATGTTCAGAACATCATAACCTTTGAAAAGGTAGCAGAAATGTGACATAATACCCTCCAATGATAAGGAGAAGACAGTAAATAAAAATTATAAGTTATGTTATAGTAAATCAAAATTATGAGATAGTATGTCATAATAAAGAGATAGTAAGACAAAAAATTAAATAGTATAACATAATAATGATAAAGTCATAGTTATGCGTCAGCATGTCATATTTATGAAATTATAAATCCAGATTATGAGATTCACTTGGTTTGGTTTTTTTTCCCAGAAGAACGGGCCTCCATATGAAATAAAAAAAGGCCAACATAAGTTTAATTATTGAAACCAATGCTTTTCTTGTACACTCAATAGCAGTATACCAGTATTTCAGTGTTTACCAGAGGTGATCAAAAATCTACCATAATCCCTTGGCAGTGCGGGCTAGAAGTCAATTTACTGTAAAATTCACATTTTGAGCATTGTTTGGACTTTGCATGTGGCTTCACTGAGTAGTGTGTTATAGAAATAAAGTGAAATGGTTATGTCATAGCACAATACTTGAATGCTTTCTGAGTTTACTTCCAGAAAAACACTGAAAAGGACAGAGCTAAAACTGACTCAGAAAATACAGAGTCAACTATCAGATCTGCCTTTTTAACTCACATTCCATGCTACTTAAACAGACTTATTCTGAAAATCCAGGAAAGAGTTAAATATGTAAGTCACCTGCTGTGTAATAAGCATTTCAAAAGAAAATTGCAGCACTGAGCGTACCTGCTAAAGAAAATGCTCATTTTCCAAACAGGATTAACACAGAAAACATAAAACTGAATACACTGGAGGAACTGTATGGTGATTTATGAATTAATTTTCTGCAATGTAGTGGAGCACAAGATGTTTTTCAATTTCATTGATAACTCTTTACATGGGAATATGTTTGCCATGACCTCAGTTATTACTCATTGCTTTTCTGCTGAGCAAGCTACATTATTGTTGAGTTGCAGATTAAGTGACACCCTATATGTTGACCTCTGAAAAGGTAATGATTGTTTTTGCAATAGTGGAAAGCCTGTCTCACAGTCTGGCATGAAACAATAAGTTCCAAACTTGTTGCCCTCTTCCATTAGTATATACTGAATTGTAATGAATCCTTTCTCAACAATAATCATGATGAAAAAAAAAAATAGAAGCAGACTGACCAACACGATCAGCCAACAGATACAATAGCATGACTGTCAGAAAGGCCATGTCACCATTAAACTTAAATATTGAGAGGCTACATAAACTTGGTACAAGGCAGAAACACACCTACCTGTAGACTGTGGGCCAGTCAATTACATGGCTCATTCTCAGGCATACATGCCCATGAGCCAATTAAAAGTCAACAAGTAGTATTTCAAGCATGTGTTTGGAAATGTGAGTGGATAACCCATGCACAGGGAACAATAAAGAAAACTTGAAAACTTCATATTGACAAGACTAGACACTGCACTCAAACTCGGGATACTGGATTCATAGTGCAGCAGCGCTAACCTCTGTGCCACTGCAAAGTGTATATATAGAGCATTTAAGTCGAATATTATGTAGTGTGGGAAAGCACATTCTGACATATTTTCTAAATATTTTTCATGTTGGTTTGTGCAGTGTGTCTCTTTATGACATTTTCTCTTTCAAATGCATATACTTTGATAAAAACAGTGGACCACTGGTAGTCACGAGACCTAGCAGCGGATATTCATCAAAATATTCCTATAATCAAGCATTACTTCTTTCTGTTTTATCTTTAATGCAGAAACCTTTACTACTTTAAGATTAATTTATTTTCAAATTTTCAAACACAGTTTTTGCCATACGTTATCTGTAACTTGCACTTTCAGTAAGAAGCCACAACTGAGAGCCTTCCAAGGGTCACTCTGTTATCCAATATGGTGGACACTATACAAGGACAGACAACATTTTTAACCTGCACTGGGCCTTTTGATGTAATAGCTGTGTTAGAAATACATTTAAGTCTGCAGCCTGCTGTAATTATAACACAACAAATAGCCAATTCTATTTCAGAAAAGCACTGTGACCTGTTACTTCTTTTGCAGAACTTGAGAGTATTCATCTACCTTGCACAAAGTGTTATGGGCTTAACCTGAACATTTACACATACTTACATATGGAGTGAAGATCTTGACCCATCGTGGTTTCTTCTCGCCACGTGCGTACTCAAAACAGAATGCCATGCCCTCCTCATCTGTATCCCACCTCTGCATCTCATTCCACTCAAACGCAATTACCTGGTTCTAGCAGAGAGAAAAAATGCAGGCATTATGTACTTTATTTGCTGAAAATCCTATGAAAACTGTGCATAGGATTGACACCTGCACAGGGTGAACTTTAAGCCTATTTGGAAAATTTGCTAAAGCTTCACAAGTGTCCAGTATCTAGCTACTTTGAATAATCCAGGTACCTACCTCCAACTGTCCTTCTTCAGTGCAGGCAAGTAGTTTAAAGTGCTTAATACTAATTGCGGTGATCACGTGCCCCTTTCTCCTTGAGTCACATGCACAGTGAGGGAAAGTAATTTCATTGTATCCTTCACAAGAACGAACAATATTCAGATACTGCAAAATAATAAGATATTTTGTTACAAAGTATTTTAGCCAATTTTAAGAAATGAATACTTGGCCAAAAGAAAACACATACAATTTTACACAAGTTAAACAGAATATTAGAATGTTTTTGACTTTCACAGCTATGATCATTTAAAATGATTAGAACAATATTTGTGACCCAGGCAAAGTGACTTAATCAATCTTTACTTTTTTTTCAGCCCTCCTGCACCAGGAGCCATATAAAATTACAAGGTTAAAAAAAATTTAAATAACAAAAGTAAAGAACGAGGCTAACAAATAATCATATTATAAGGAAATAAACTGTGAGGTATCTATAAAACTAAACAAGAAATACATGGCAGAATCACATTAGAACAGGGGCCCTCAAGTCTGGACTTGGTGGGCTGCAGGTTTTTGCTCCAACCCAATAGTCAAATTAGAAGTCAATCCTTGCAAATAATGTTTTTTATTTTATTGCTACTAGTGTTTTCAAAGTCTTTAGGGATGGTGTATATCATGACAGATCAGCTGCAAGGCAAAAACCAATCCTGGGTAAAGCACTGGTTCATAGGGGGAATGGCAAACTCATAAACATACCCATAACCCACAACCCCCACATTATGGAGATCATTAACAACAAATTCCCTCTATTTATTTATCCAGGGATGTGCAACTTAATGAGTACAAATGTGAATGTAAACAATAATATCTGACCTGATACAGCTACTGCTGCACTTTGTTACTTACTGTAGAAAACACTGTTTAATACCCAAGTTACAGTATAGTTTCTATAGTATGCAAGGAGTAAATGTCCCTGATACAACATATTTTAAACAGTGTGTATTAACAACACAAATAAAGATCTGTAAGGTTTGAAGTAATCAAAGTAAATGATATTTTCCAAAATGGTCTCTGTATCAACCAACCTAGAAACCTCTACTTTGGACATGTTCATATTTAATCTTTTAAGATGAAGAACAAAATATCATACTCAATATTAGCGACTTGTTATGGGGAGGAGGCTGTCTATATACTTGAAATATTTATAAAGGGGAAAAGATTACACAGAATGCAACCGATCATATATTTCAAGCTACTTTTAATTAAGACTCTGCATTATACATATGATAAAATTGGAAGGTATCCTAATATAAAATGTATGAAGCCTGCACAAACAGAAGGTTCCTCAATTGACAATGCAGAGTTAAAAGTTTAATAAAGAATAAAGAAAATTAAGCACTTATATTCTTTGTGTACTATTAACAGTGGCAACGTTCAATCCATACATCATGAATTAGTGCAGCCAAAAAGAAAAGTCACTTCAACAGCCTGAAGCTTATTTAATGAACTAGTTTGGATTAGAAACCGAATGGTAATATTCAAGGTCTAAAAAAACAAACAAACAAAAAAGGATAAAACCATAGTTGAGTTCTGTTGAAAATGTTAAAATTAAACAAACACCATCTCAGTAAATTAGACTGGACAAAGTATGCAAAACCACAAGAACCAAGTGGTCCACGGCGTCTCTGACATATGAAGTCTCCAAACCACCACCCTGCTCTCTTGTGTTATGAAATTCTAATTTACAGACTTTAGTACAGTAAATAGGTACGCTTTTAAGTAATTAAGTCTTTGAACTTCTTGTTAACTGTCACCAAAAATAAGATAAGGAAATGTAAATAAACATGGTGAAATGTTCGCTTTATATATTTTTGCATTTAATCTACCTTTCTTTATACCTCTGCCTCTCTTAATTCTCAAGTTGCCATAAAGTGATTTTAAATAGACTGTCCTTTTAAGGTTAAATGTTGTTAAAAGCATGCACTGATACAGTATGTTGTTGTTGGCCTCTGACATGCTGCTCAGTCTCAGTATAAAGCCTGGACGACTGATGAATTTAAACACAATTCTCTGCAACAGCGATGCATAATCGCAAGACCAATTTTCTTTAACACTTGTACTTTAACTGTATTATAGAGGCTATACATTAGAAAGGAAGGACATTAGACCTCAGACCATTGTGTTTTAA